>NC_092760.1:36995323-37342823 GCF_047496795.1 Chiloscyllium punctatum | reverse complement strand
TCTTTCCGATAGGAAGGAGACCAGAATTGTACACAATATTCCAACAGTGGTCTAACCAATGTCCTGTACAGCCGCAAAATGATTTCCCAACTCCTGTACTCAATACTCTGACCAATAAAGGAAAGCATACCAAACGCCTTCTACCCTATTCTATCTACCTGTGACTCCACTTTCAAGGAGCTGTGAACCTGCACTCCAAGGTCTCTTTGTTCAGCAACACTCCCTAGGACCTTACCATTAAGTGCATAAGTCCTGCTATGATTTACTTTCCCAAAATGCAGCACCTCGCATTTATCTGAATTAAACTCCATCTGCCACTTCTGAGCCCATTGGCCCATCTGGTCCAGATCCTGTTGTAATCTGAGGTAACCCTCTTCGCTGTCCACTACACCTCCAATTTTGGTGTCATCTGCAAACTTACTAACTGTACCTCTTATGCTCGCATCCAAATCACTTATGTAAATGACAAAAAGTAGACGACCCAGTACCGATCCTTGTGGCACTCCACTGGTCACAGGCCTCCAGTCTGAAAAACAACCCTCCACCACCACCCTCTGTCTTCTACCTTTGAGCCAGTTCTGTATCCAAATGGCTAGTTCTCTCTGTATTCCATGAGATCTAACCTTGCTAATCAGTCTACCATGGGGAACCTTGTCAAACACCTTACTGAAGTCCATATAGATCACATCTACTACTCTGCCCCAATCAGTCTTCTTTACTACTTCTTCAAAAAACTCAATCAAGTTTGTGAGACATGATTTTCCATGCACAAAGCCATGTTGACTATCCATAATCCGTCCTTGCCTTTCCAAATATATGTACGTCCTGTCCCTCAGGATTCCCTCCAACAACTTGCCCACCACTGAGGTCAGGCTCACCAGTCTATGGTTCCCTGGGTTGTCTGTACCGCCCTTCTTAAACAGTGGCACCACGTTTCACAGCCTCCAGTCTTCCGGCACCTCACCTGTAACTATCGGTGATACAAATATCTCAGCAAGAGGCTCAGCAATCACTTCTCTAGCTTACCATAGAGTTATCGGGTACACCTGATCAGGTCCTTTAACCACCTTTAACTGTTTCAAGACATCCAGCACTTCCTCCTCTGTAATCTGGACATTTTGCAAAATGTCACCATCTATTTCCCTACAGTCTATATCTTCCATATCCTTTTCCACAGTAAATACTGATGCAAAATATTCATTTAGTATCTCCCCCATTTTCTGTGGCTCCACACAAAGGCCGCCTTGCTGATCTTTGAGGGGCCCTATTCTCTCCCTAGTTACCCTTTTGTCCTTAATATATTTGTAAAAACCTAGTTAAAAATCACACAACACCAGGTTATAGTCCAACAGGTTTAATTGGAAGCACACTAGCTTTCGGAGCGACGCTCCTTTATCAGGTGACAGACTATCACCTGTGTGATTTTTAACTTTGTACACCCCAGTCCAACACCAGCATCTCCAAATCATTTGTAAAAACCCTTTGGATTCTCCTTAATTCTGTTTGCCAAAGCTATCTCATGTTCCTGTTTTGCCCTCCTGACTTCCCTCTTAAGTATGCTCCTACTTCCTTTATACTCTTCTAAGGATTCACTTGATCTATCCTGTCTATACTTGACATATGCTTCCTTCTTTTTCTTAACCAAACCCTCAATTTCTTTAGTCATCCAGCATTCCCTATACCTACCAGCCTTCCCTTTCTCCCTGACAGGAATATACTTTTTCTGGATTCTTGTTATCTCGTTTCTGAAGGCTTCCCATTTTCTAGCCGTCCCTTTATCTGCGAACATCTGCCTCCAATTAGCTTTTGAAAGTTCTAACATAATACCATCAAAATTGACCTTCTCTAGTAGGTACATCCACACACTGGATCAGAAAACTGTCTTGTACACACTTAAGAAATTCCTCTCCCTTTAAACCTTTAACATTATGACAGTCCCAGTCGATATTTGGAAAGTTAAAATCCCCTACCATAACTACCCCATTATTCTTACAGATAGCTGAGATCTCCTTACAAGTTTGTTTCTCAACTTCCCTCTGACTATTAGGGGGTCTATAATACAATCCCAATAAGGTGATCATCCCTTTCGTGTTTCTCAGTTCCACCCAAATAACTTTGCTGGATGTATTTCCGGGAATATCCTCCCTCAGCACAGCTGTAATGCTATCCCTTATCAAAAACGCCACTCCCCCTCCTCTCTTGCCTCCCTTTCTATCCTTCATGTAGCATTTGTATCCTGGAACATTAAGCTGCCAGTCCTGCCCATCCCTGAGCCATGTTTCTGTAATTGCTATGATATCCCAGTCCCATGTCCGTAACCATGCCCTGAGTTCATCTGCCTTTCCTGTGAGGCCCCTTGCATTGAAATAAATGCAGTTTAATTTATTAGTCCTACCTTGTCCCTGCCTGCCCTGACTGACTCACTTGTGTTCTCAGGTTGATCTCTTTGCTCACTACCTCCCTGGGTCCCACTCCCCCACGTTACTAGTTTAAATCCTCCCAAACAGTTTTAGCAAATTTCCCTGCCAGTATATTAGTCTCCTTCCAATTTAGGTGTAATCCGTCCGTCTTGTACAGGTCAGTTCTACCCCAAAAGAGATTCCAATGATCCAAAAATGTGAATCCTTCTCCCATACACCAGCTCCTCAGCCATGCATTCATCTGCTCTATCCTCCGATTCCTGCCCTCACTAGCTCGTAGCACTGGGAATAATCCAGATATTACTACCCTTGAGGACCTCCTTTTTAAATTTCTGCATAACTCTCTGTAATCTGCCTTCAGAATCTCAACCTTTTCATTGGTTGCAATGTGGACAATGACCTCCTGCTGGCCCCTCTCCCCCGTGAGAATATTCTGCACTCTCTCTGAGACATCCTTGATCCTGACACCAGGGAAACAACACACCATTCTGCTGTCTCCCTTAGGAGACTTTGGCACGTCCTGAAGGAAGATGCTTAATGATGGAGTAATTCACACTTCTGCAGAAATCAAATGGTTGCTAATAGTCAGAATTAACATGCATAATATTTTGCCCATTTAATATCTGAATATATTTAAACTGTGAAGACTGAAAACATTTTCTGACAGGGAATAAAAACCTATCCTTTAAGAGGTGAGGAGTCCCTACAACTAATGTGAGGTAATTTAATTTCCATGCAGAGCTAATTATTGTTTAAGTCAATGTTAATGTAGCTCTGTCACACTGCTCAGATTAACAATTGATCCCATTCTGTTGCAATGCCTGATTAATGTTGTCTGAAGTGTATTTTGAAGACTTAGCCAGAATATATACAGCAGTGGGGTATCACATTGCACAGCTCACTCCGATCTGAGCTCCGTTATGCTTGATCAAATGTTGCAGGAGGCAGTCAAAGCAGCTCATGGCGTTACTCAGTTTCGAGAAGACTGGTTCTTAACATGTGGGACTGCCAATGTCTTTCCACCTTTATGGTACATCTGGAGGATTGCAGTTGAGAAAAGTAACTTAAAACGTAGTTGTCATACTCTTTATAGATTGCTGGCTTCAGCAACCTGTGCTATATAGATGTTGCCATGTTCCACCTTTTGATTATAGTCATGACAATACCCTCCTCCTTTTCAAAACAGATCTTAATTATTAACAATGGCAGGTTTTTTTTTCACATGCTGCAGAATTTGCATATCATGAGGCACTTTGGGAGGTGGCTGTGTAGTCACGATTTTGCTGAACAGGCTAATGTTGTAGGGAAGCAAAAACCAAAAGAACTGTGGATGCTTGTAAACAAAAATGCAAGTTGCTGGAAAAACTGAGCAGGTCTAGCAGCACCTGCAAAGAGAAATCAGAGTTAACGTTTTGGATGCAGTGACCTTTCCTCAGAACCATTCAGTTGCCGAGCTGCCGACCTGCCGAGCTTTTCCAGCAGCTTCCGTTTTTGCTTTTAATGTTCTGGGAACATAAATTTGAAACAAATGGTGTGATTTCAATTCAATAAAACCTAGTATTCAAATCTAATTTTATGATGGACATGTAACCATTGTCATAAAAGCCCCTCTGGTTCACTGATGTCCTTTTAGGGAATGAAATCTGCTGACTTTACCTAGTCTGGCATCCAGACCAACAGCAATGTTTTTCATTAAAAACTGTCTTCTGAAATGGTTCAGCAAGCCATTTTGTTCAAGGGCAATTTGGAATGGACAACAAATACAGGCCTTCGCAGTGACACTTGCATTCCATGCAAGGATAAAACCAAACTATGACAAGTTTTGTTCCTGATTAGCTGTATGCTTTTTTTTTCCTTAAACTGTTTACTTTCTTCAAAGCCCTGGATCTCTTCCCCTTGCTGCTCTGTAGTTTTGTTTCCTGTATATCTGAGTACTTCCTTACTACAATATCATTGCTACACTTCATGTCTGAAATCACTGTGTCATAAGCAATTTGCAGCTCCTTATTGTGTGCGATGTGCATTTCCACCATTCTTTTCAGGTCTGTAATTTTCTCCAGCATTGCTTTGTGGTCAAACAAATAATTCTGTAGCTGCTCCTGCCGAACCCGATCAGTGTTATGTGCAAGTTGCAACAAATCTTTGGGTAAACTGGCAATCTTTTCATTGGATTGATAGTACAGAGTTTATAGTTCATCTGCTTCCTTTCTTTCTCTTCCAGCTCTTCTTCAATCTTTATGAAGTGAGTGGAGATATCAGATGAAGGCTTCATCATCTGAGATGGTGTCCTCAAGATTGGATTTGTCCTGAGCTACTTCAGATTTTTCCTATTGAACTTTAATTTCGCTCTCCACAACAGCTGAAACTTTACCTCCACTAATTTAAAAAGTGTAGTGTCCCTTTCTTATTTCATAGTCAGTTCTGTAAGTGCTTCCTGAATAGCCTGTAATTTCTGTTGGGTCTGCAATGCCTGATTGCCTCTCTTAGAGGCAAGATACACATCCAACAGATGTATTACAGGAATAGGAATAATTGCAATTCCTCATAAACATTCAAAAAGATGTAAGTTTAGTACATGCTGACAAAACAGAAGAAAATATGTATAATGCTGAAGGAAAGTTTATTGCTTTTTTAGCATCCTAACCTAACCTGTGTTAATGAAGCAATTAGTAATAGTTTAACTGTCAGAGTAAAGGAAAGAATATTTATAACCGAGGGTGTAATTTAACTTAATAACGACATGTACTGAAATGTTTCCTTGTTTAACATCACGGTGTACTATGTATTGCTATTTTCTGTGTACTCAGCAATAATGTTAAGTAATTTATACCACCAGATTTAATGCAAAGAATTCTTCTAAGTCCTGTCAATATGCTAATACTCTCTCATTTTCGCTTTTATCTTTTCACTGATATATAAGATGGATGGTAGATCACTAAGGTGTGGACTGTCTGAGGTCACTTAATTTGAACAGTTCACATTCATTGAACCTGTGTGCATGAGCTGCCAGGGAAAATAGTGCCAATACCAAGGAACACACAGAAAGTGACTCAACCTACCTGCTTCAAACAGCAGCAGAGGTAAATTAGCTGGAAATTGGAAATTATAGTACTTGCGCATGGTGAACACGACTACCTACCTGTGCAAATGACACAGGGTCATTGCTCAAACAGCTGACTCCACCTAGTTTAGTAGATGTTTATACTAGTTAATTACTCTGGACAGAGGTAAACATGGTTGACCAGTCATATCAATATGTCTGTGCCAGTCTTGTACATCTGGTTTTCTGATTGCTTTCAATAGAGGATGACATTATGTAATGTGAGTGGCACATTGGCCCTGTCTATTTGAAAAACCTTGCTGAGAATTGCTGATCTGATGAGCTGTTGACAGCCTGGATTCACTTCCTATTGAGCCTTTGATAAATGGGAATGAGCTCATGTTGTAGCTATCCTGAGGAAGAGTTCAATATCGTCCCATCAAGGCTGGACAGCTATTCTAAGCATGTTAAATGCTGGGAAAATAGGCCAACTGTTGGAAGTCTAGCAGTTGTAAAGAATTTAGGATTCCAGGAGTTCTTTATATAAAGGTATTGTATGTGGTGAGTTTGTACATTGCCATCCATTTCTGAAGGTGATGGTGCTGTGGTTCAGGTTTTTAAATGTAGTTTTTCTCTCTAC
Source organism: Chiloscyllium punctatum (assembly GCF_047496795.1). NCBI lineage: Eukaryota > Metazoa > Chordata > Chondrichthyes > Orectolobiformes > Hemiscylliidae > Chiloscyllium > Chiloscyllium punctatum. The sequence goes on along the minus strand of NC_092760.1, from coordinate 37,336,723 downwards.
ACGTTTGAGACAGATTACCTTTGAGTGACTTGCACTCTTTGACAGCAGGGAGTACATGAATTAGGCTTAATAATCTAGTGTTAAACATCATTCTATCACTAGTAACACTGCACTGAAGTTTATGTCATCTTCTGTGTCTTTGGTCAATTTGAAATGTGAACAATGCCACACTCAGTAAATGACTGCTGCAGACTAACAGCTTATTTACAAATGATGAAGTTACAGCAATGATATAGTAGATTGTGGGAGCAATGTTACCCCAGGCAACACAGTGGCTCAGTGGTTAGCACTGCAGCCTCACAGTGCCAGACACCCAGGTTCGATTCCAGCCTTGGGTGACTGTCTGTGTGGAGTTTGCACATTCTCTCTGTGTCTGCGTGGGTTTCCTCCGGGTGCTTCTGTTTCCTCCCCCAGTCCAAAGATGTGCAGATCAGGTGAATTGGCCATGCAAAATTACGCATATGTTAGGTGCATTAGTCAGAGGGAAAAGGTTTTGGGTGGGTTACTCTTGGGGGGGTCGGTGTGGACCTGTTGGGCTGAAGGGCCTGTTTCCACACTGTAAGGAAGCTATTCTAAGAACATTATCATTGGCGTCCTTGCTGTCTGTAAGATGATGGGCATACTGCAAAGCAAATCCATTGGGATTGGATAACTTCTTGCTGATGGCTGAAGAGGCCAGTATGTTTGAAACAGCTTCTACCACAGAGACAGCATATGCAAATGGTTTTCAGGCATTGTGGGGTAATTTGTTGTTTTCAGTTTTGGCATCTATTGGCAAGCCATTGTGGCCATTGATCTCCATGGTGATGCATGCTGATTCACAGATGATGTTGCCATTTTCCTGTGTCATCAGCTAGGGTCTCCCAGCTGTGAAAAATAATGTTTAAATGCCTTCGTTGAAAACATCCTTTGAAGTGCAGCAGATTCCTGGATATGTGACCAAGTTCCATGATGCATACCTGTTTTAGCCAGGGCCTTTGTTTTATCAGGACCAATGAACCTAGGAGATAGAGCCTTTAGAGGATTGCTACCTTTGGTGCCATGTTTGTCCAAACGTGAGATGCCCAGCTTGCTCCTTACACAGTAAATATTGAAGTTATTGAGCTTCCTTTGTTGATGGCTATAAGACATCAATGTTACATTGTCTACAAATAAAGTGCTGAGAACACAGGCCACATCAACCAGCATCTTGATCTATGAGTCAGCCTGAAAGTTTCATCTTAAGAATAGCAATAGGCAAAAGAGAATCTTCTTGGGAAATAAGCAATGCACCAATACCACCTTAATCCAAAGGGCAAAATGTGCCACCCAACACAGGGAAGGTATACCAATGATCTGAAACAGTCCAGAGCAGTTACATTACTCTTTCCAAACATCCAGATTTCCCCTCATAAAACACAGAGTTCAGCAAAATCTGTGAGGTTTTCTTCTCGTTTTCTGAACATTTCTGAAGTTAAAAAAGAAGCTTTCTTTTGTTCCTTGGGGAACGTGAATGTGGTCTTGTGATATGTTGAGTGACTACCAATGTAATATGTAACCCCAAACAGTCATGGAGTTCAGTACTTCTGAATGGGTATGCAGCACAATCTCTGAGCAGCTGGACATTAAAAGAATCTCACATTTTGCACTTTAAGTCACCTTGAAGACAGGTTTATGAAGCACCAGTGATCATAAGAACAATAGGTCAAAATTGTGCAAGACTTTTAATACCATGTAAATTCCATAGAGTGCTATGTAAAAGATAATCTGCTTTCAAAATGTTAATAACACAATAGTGGCAAAAACACCATTTACCCCAGGTCTTAATTAAATAATGTACTACTTATGATCAAAAATTGCTGTATTGTTAGCTGCAACAAGATGCGAAATTTCAAAGTTCTTTGCCAAGGGAAGACATGGACACTACTTTGGAAAAGACTGTTCGGACCATCAAAATGTTCTAATTTATGTGATATTTTATCTGATCATCTTCCCTTTTGGTGTTGGGTCCCTGGTTTCCTTTGTCACCTGCCAACCCCACCACTCCATCTGTGCAGCTCCATTTTCCATCAGTCCAGCGTCACCAGTCACATGCTTGAGCAGATGCCATGATTCTGTGAACCAGAGTGTGCCTGGAGTTACCTAAACTGGTGAAGCAATCAAACAGAGTACGGATGTCATTGTATTTAAAAATACTTGAACACATCACTAGCTGCTTTGTGAACTCACGTGCAGCAGAAAGATGAATATGCAACCAAGGAGACATTTATATGGTATTAAGTAAGACAAATGAGCAAGAAATAGTGCAAACTGTACAATTTCCATTAATTACTAACATGTTCTTACATTTTGAGTACAATACCGCTGCATTGACTCTCAATGTTGATCTTTGAAGTGAAATCATACATAGAGAAACATTGCCTTTGAACCTCAGCTTTGCTCATTCTCAGTGAACTTCAGACTGGCTACTGAGCTGAGCTGAGTAGACGCTTTTCTTGGCAATATTGCTGTCAGTCCAAGGCACTATAGGAAAGTATTGGCTTTCCTCTCCTACAGATTCAACCTACACCTTCACCTCAGACACTGCTGTCAATCAAAAGCCAACTTTTTCCCCCATCCTGACCTGCCTCTCACCTGGATGACCCATGTGGTATCAGATGTCAGTTGTGCCAGCATGTTGTAAATGTTAGTCTCTGCTACAACCATCTGAGGTACCTTGGGTAGACTCGCCACCACAAAATCCTCCTTGTTGATAATAGTCGGAACAACTGATACGTGTGGGGAAGGATGCTCACATGGTACCTTCGGCAGAAAATTGGCTCAGGCTTGATAAACAGCAAATAGGTTTGTAATATATTGCTTCGTAGCTAATTGCATTATGTCTGTAACACGCTGCCTCTTGTGAGTCAGACTCAGTTTTAAATTAAGTACACATTATTACTTTCATTTCATGGTGTTAACACTAAGAACGAACACTGAAATGCTGCACACCCACTGGGGAACACATGCAGAACTTGCAAAGGATTTGAATAAAGGCAGGCATTCCATTAACCATCTTAGTAGCTTCCTGCACCTGTATCTTAGCCTTCAGAGACTTATCAACAAGCATACCTTGGTCCTTTGTATATTTACCACTCACCATTTAAGAAATATTCTGCTCATTTGTCCCTCCTACCAAAGTCGTAAAAACAATGACTGCAGATGCTGGAAACCAGAGTTTAGATTAGAGTGGTGCTGGAAAAACACAGCAGTTCAGGCAGCATCCAAGGAGCAGTAAAATCAACGTTTCGGGCAAAAGCCCTTCATCAGGATAACCTCACATTTTTCCCACATTGTTTGCCAACTTTCATATTCTTGCCAATTCACTAAACATGTCTAAATCCTTCTGAAATCACTTTACATCTTCCTCGCAACACAATATTCATCATTAAGATACCCGACTATTAACAGTCTGCCAATGCGAAAATGACCCACTTATTCCTGCTTCCTGTCTTTTGCCAATTAGCTAATTGTTAATCCATGTCATTAAATTACCTCCTATCCCAATCCCATTACATCCTAACCCAGCAGAAACTTTATCACTTTATGTGGGGGACTTTATCAAAATCCTTTGCAAAGCTAAACACAGTACATCCATCAAGTTTGCTTTATTAAGTTTGTTAATAGCATCATTAAAAAAATGCCCAACAATTCATCAAATGTGATTTCCCATTCATAAATCCATTTTGCTTATGCCCCATCAGCTTGTTATCATTCAGATATAGAGTCATAGAGATGTACAGCATGGAGACAGACCCATCGGTCCAACTCGTCCATGGAGATATCCTAACCTAGTCTTTAAACTCCCTGTAGCTCAAATCCTCCAACCCTGGCAACATCGTTGTAAATCTTTTCTGAACCCTTGCAAGTTTCATAACATCCTTCCAATATCAGGGAGAACAGAATTGCATACAATATTCCTGTACAGCTGCAACATGACCTCCCAACTCCTATACTCAATGCTCTGACCACTAAAGGAAAGCATACCAAATGCCGCCTTCACTATCCTATTTAAGAACCTGCATTCCAAGGTCTCTTTGTTTATCAATACTCTCCAGGACCTTACCATTAAGTGTATAAGAGTGCTCCGATTTGCTTTTCCAAAATGCAGCACCTCACACTTATCTAAATTAAACTCCATTGTCACTCCTCGGCCCATTGGCCCATCAGCCCATCTGAACAAGATCCCATTGTACTCTGAGGTAACCTTCTTCGCTGTCCGCTGCACCTCCAATTTTGATGTTATCTGCAAACTTACTAACCATACTTCCTATGTTCACATCTAAATCAGTTTTCTAAATAATGAAAAGCAGTGGACCCACTGGTCACAGGCCTCCAGTTTGAAAAGTAACCCTCCACCATCACCTTTATTCCTGATGAAGGGCTTTTGCCTGAAACGTCGATTTCGAAGCTACTTGGATGCTGCCTGAACTACTGTGCTCTTTCAGCACCACTAATCCAGAATCTGGTTTCCAGCATCTGCAGTTATTGTTTTTACCTCCACCATTACCCTCTGTCTTCTACCTTCGAGCCAGTTCTGTATCCACATGGCTGTTTCTCCCTGTATTCCATGAGATCTAACCTTGCTAACCAATCTCCCATGAGGAACCTTGTCGAATACCTTACTGAAGTCCGTGTAGATCATGTCCACCGCCCTCGTCAATCCTCTTTGTTATTTCTTCAAAAAACTCAATCAAGTTTGTGAGACATGATTTCCTATGTATTTATACGATCCTTGAGATTAGACTGCCAAGGCCCTGTGATTTATCAACTATCAGCGCCACTAATTTCTCCAGTAATGTCTTAATGCGAATTCCCTCAAATCATCATTGTCCCGATCTACTTACATCTCATCTTTTGGGAAATGTCTTATATCTTCCTCCATGAAAACCGACACAAAGCCATTTCTCTACTCCCCAGTGTAAATGGCTTTAAGGGACTTGCATTCAATTTAGCCAAATGTTTTCTTTTTAGGTATCCAGAAAGCTCTTACAGTCTGTTTTTATGGTTTTTTTTGCTGTTTACATTCATATTCTGTTCTTTTTTCCATTTGATGGTCCTGCTTTGTTGTATTCTATAAATTTCCCAGTCCTTATTTCTGGCAACTTTACAGGCCTTTCTTTTAATCTTATACAAACTTGAATTTCTTTTGTTCTCCATGTTGGCCTTTCTTAAGCTTTTGTATCTTGAAGTAATATATAGTTGTCGTAAGTCACATAATAATTCTTTTAAAACTATCCATTTCCTATTACAGTCATGTCTTTTAATGTATTTTCCCAGTCCACCTCAGCCAAGTTGTGCCTCATGCATTCAGCATTTCCAATATTCAAATTTAACATCCTTTCTTCAGAATGAACTACCTCACTTTAAAACATAACATAAAATTCCATCTTATTGTAATCACTCATCTTTAAAGTGTTTTTCCAACAAGATTGCTAATTAGCCTTTTGTAAATACATAATATTAGATCTAAAATAGCACAATCCCTTCTCAACATACTGGTCTAGAAAACCATCCCTAATCCATTTAAGAAACTTGTCTTTCACAGCTTTAGTGTTCAATTGTTTATCCAATCTATGTGCAGGTTGAAGTCACTCATGATAACTGTACTGCTACAAACATCCCTCATCTCCTGATTAATACTATGTCCCATACAATCACTACTACTTGGACTGTAAACAATTTTAACTAATATATGCTACTCCTACTGTTTCTTAACTACACCCAAATGATTCCATGCATTCTTCTGATTTGAGATCCTCCCTCACTAATATACTCATCCCATCATGAATGAACAAAGGAAATAAAGCTAATTGACTGTTAGCTTCCTACTTTTTGTTTTCCACCTTTTTTAACGAGAAGATGTGCATTTCCTATTTTCCAATCTGGTCTAGGTAATTTGGGAAAATCTGTTATCAAATCCTTTCACCATCTGAAGCACTTTGAAAAGCTCACCCCTTCATCAATCTCAAGGGAATACAACCTACACTTATTCAATATTCCTTCATAATATAATTCATTAAGCTCTGATATCATTGCTCTGGTGAATGTGTGCTCTGTCCCTCAAAGGGCAGCACATTGTTCCTGAGATACTGTATCTAAAACTGAATGCAGAGTGGCTGATGGAGTCTGATCAAGCTCTGTACAACACACCTTCATATTCCAAACCCTTTAGGCCAAAAGCCATTAACCTTTTCTTAAATTACTGCTTGGTCTCTAGTATTGAGTTTTTAATCAATAATTTGGTCGCATGTAACAAACATGTGAGGAACTAAATGACATTTGATTTAATTGTAATCAGTAAACTCCTGATGTGTCACTGTGATCTATAGCCCATATGTCTGTATGTTGAGTGAAATCAGCTGTGTGCTGTCAGGTCAAGAAAAATAAATGGTGGAGATGACACCCTCTATTATATTTTATGGCTTTGTTTATCAAAGGACAAATATTAAATCACTTTGGAGTCAGAATAATTTAGGGTTTTAGGGCACAGATTTGTGTTTTAAGTTAGTTTAGGTTTGTAACTTACTGTCTGTAGCAGATTATACATTATCATAGAGCTGCATTCTGTAATTAGTTTTTTAGTTATGATTATTTTGACCTTTTTTAATTGTATTTTGATTAGATTAGATTACTTACAGTGTGGAAACAGGCCCTTCGGCCCAACAGGTCCACACCGACCCTCCGAAGAGCAACCCACCCAGATCCATTCCTCTACATTTACCCTTTCACCTAACACTGCGGGCAATTTAGCATAGCCAATTCACCTAACCTGCACATTTTTGGACTGTGGGAGGAAACCGGAGCACCCGGAGGAAACCCACACAGACGTGGGGAGAATGTGCAAACTCCACACAGAGAGTCGCCTGAGGCGGGAATTGAGCCCGAGTCTCTGGCGCTGTGAGGCAGCAGTGCTAAACCACTGTGTCACTGTGCCGCCCATAATTGTATTTAGCTGTAACTTGCAATGGTACTTTGTTACTTCAGCACAGTGAGAAGGTTTGATTTCTGATATTGTAGTGTGGGCTGATGAAAATTCTTATGAATTTATTTCTCTGGAGAAAAAAGGAATGCAGTTGCCTATTCAAAATTAGTTTTCAGTTAACAAATGGCTCTCTTCTAGAGGATATTTGCCAAGCTTTGGAATTCTCAAGTAGCCTTAGATGAATCAATTAGATGTTTGAGGTGCTGTTAATCTTTAAGGTGTGACGCTACATATTGTCAAAGCAGACAGAATGTACTTTTGTGCTTTCCTTCTCAGCTTGTGTCTCTTGAGCTACAGTGGTAGTGTGTCCCTACATCTGAACCAGGAAGGAGAAAGTGAGGACTGCAGATGCTGGAGACCAGAGTTGAAAAATGTGATGCTGGAAAAACACAGCAGGCCAGGCAGCATCCGAGGAGCAGGAGAATCGATGTTACGGGCAAACGCCCTTCTTCAGGAAGGGCCAGGAATTCTGGGTTCAAATGGGAGGTCATGTTGTGGCTGTACAGGACATTGGTTAGGCCACCTTTGGAATATTACATTCAATTCTCATCTCCCTGCTATAGGAAAGATGTTGTGAAACTTGAGAGGGTGCAGAAAACTTTTACAAGGATGTTCCCGGGTTGGAGGGCTTGTGCTGTAGAGGCTGAATAGGCTGGGGATATTTTCCCTGGAGTGTCGGAGGCTGAGGGGTGACCTTTTATGGAATTTATAAAACCATGAGGGGCATGGATTGGATGAATAGCCAAGGTCTTTTCCCCAGGGTAGGGGAGTCCAAAACTAGATGACGTAGGTTCAAGGTGAGAGGGAAAAGTTTTAAAAGGGACCTGAGGTGAATTGACCATGCTAAATTGCCCGTAGTGTTAGGTAAGGGGTAAATGTAGGGGTATGGGTGGGTTGCGCTTCGGCGGGTTGGTGTGGACTTGTTGGGCCGAAGGGCCTGTTTCCACACTGTTATGTAATCTAAATCTAATCTAATCTAAATCTAAACCTTTCATACAGAGGGTGGTGCATGTATGGAATGAGCTGCCAGAGGAAGTGGAGGAGGCTGGTATAATTACAACATTTAAAAGGCTTCTGAATGGGGAGGGTTTAGAGGGGTTTTGCCCAAGTGCTGACAAATGGGACTAGATTAATTTAGGATATCTGGTCAGCATGGACAAGTTGGACCAGAGGGTCTGTTTCCTTGCTGTATAGCTTTATGACTCTGTTTCTGTAAGTCTCACCAGCACCACAAGTGTGTAATAGCATCTCTGAGCAGGTTGATTACATAATTTTAAAAAATAAGTTTATGACTCTTTCCTAGCAGGGAAAAATTGAGAGAAAAGGGATGTTTTCACAACTGATTGTCATCTTTCTGATATCCCTAAAGATTTCAGTCACTCTTCAGAATCCAGTCAGAATTGAGTCCACACCACCCAGCCACTCTGGGACTGATGATGTGTTGTTCATGCATTGGCAATCTAGTCAGAGCTTTTGGATTTCTCTGATCAAGCTTGAGATTGTGGCTACCAATGATTAATTATCAGTAACTCTTGGAAGTCCAGAGTACAGAGAAGAGAAAACAGAAAAATAACTTCATTCAACAAAACAAAAGCCATGCACCCAATCAGTTAAAAATCTCACGGTTGTATCCCACAGACGGACTGTACCACTGCTTTATCATGTCTCATTTTTTTTTGTGCTTACTGTTGTGAACCTAATACTGTACAATTTCTGAAAGCATACTTGTGCTCACCGTGGTCTGGTTGCTAATAAGGACTGGAAAGCCCTTAGAATTTCCTTTAAATGAGACATCTCCACTCAGTCTATCATTGTAAGTGACTTTGGTCTTGCAGTTAATATTAAAATAATCACACCAGCCATTCTAGATCTGCATCCAACTTTTTGTAATTTTTGTACAAGACTATACAATTCTCTTTGCCCCTCTGCAGCTTCTCATCTGTCACTGTTAAGAAACTATTCAAATATCTCTCACTCTGTTCCATTTTAGACTTAATTGTAACTTAATCACCTCTGGCTTTGTCTACTTCAGGCTTCGATATTTACTCCTGCTTGTGGAGGGAATGAGAAGGTGGATTTTGGGAAATCTGGAAGTATGGATTTTCTGAATGCAGTGCTGAAACTAATGTAGGAATTGTGTTTGACAGCCAGCTCTCGGCTGACACAGGGATAAAAGATAAGGGAGTGGGTTCAGATGGGTGTGGTGGAGTGGGTATTTAACTGAATGCAGGATCCATGAGGATGTTTCTGTGGGTTTGGAGGAAGCACCCTCTGTTTAGGCAGTAGGTAATGGTGGAAAGACTCTGGAAATAAGTCAGAGTAAACATTTCAGGTCCAGTGACAATTCCCCAGAACTGATGGTGACTAGGAAAGGAATGTTTTTTATGCAGAAGATAAAGCCCTACTTGCTTTCTCTTAGCTGCCAGATCAACATTATTTAAGAAATAAAAATCATGTACAAACTGAGACATGCTACATTCCTGAAGGATTTCTGTGACCAGTTTGCCTCCTGAGAGTATATAGGAATACCATCCAACCTCCATTAAAGTCGTAAGTGGCTGGCTTGGGCATGGGTTGCATTTTTCACAATTTTACTTCCCTTCTGCCCTAAAGCTTGTGATTGAGGCTTAACGTTACTCCTTTTAAAAAATCTCATTGTAACCACCTGGTTCCATCCACACACTTACTGTGTCCCTTCAGTTGGTGTTGGCTGCAAACTTGGATTTACATCTCTCTCTATCTCCAGTTGCAAAGCTTCATGGCACAAACCTGAGGCTCCAGTACAGATAGAATATACCCATGTGCCTTTTTTCCTGCATCTTTCCTCTAATCAATTACCAACTCACTGCATAAAATTACCTCCAATTCTGTGAATTTACATCTTTGTGGTGAAAAGCCAAAGTATATCACAGGGCCAAGTAAAAGGAGGTTTTTTTTAAAATCACACTTTTATTTCCCTTTAGTTCTGGAGAAGTCATATTCAACATGAAATGTCAAATGTATTGCATTTTGAAAAAAACAAACAAGGGCAAGATTTATACAATTAATAGTAGGGCCTTGGAAAGTGTTGTTGAATAGAGAGACTGAGGGCTTCAAGTATGAAATTCTTTGAAGTTTATATCTCAAGTAGGCAGGGTGTTTAAGAGGGCATTTGGCACACTTGCCTTCATTGTTCAGACCTTTGAGTATAAGAGTTGGGACATCATGTTAAGGTTATACAAGATATTGATGAGGCCTTTTCTGGAGAATTGTGTCCAGTTCTGGTTGCCCTGTTTCGAGAAGGATATCATTAAGCTGGAGAGGGTTCAGAAGAGACTTACCAGGAATGTTGCCAGGACTGGAGGATGTGAGTTATAAAGTGAGACTGAATAGACTGTGACTTTTTTCACTGGAGCATAAGTGGAGGGGTGACCTTAGAGAGGTTTACAAAATCAAGAGGGATCTAAATAAGGTAAACGGCAGCTGTGTTTTCCCTAAGGTGGGGAGTTCAACACTAGGAGCATATTTTTCAGGTGAGAGGAGAAGGATTTTAAAAAAGACATGAGGGGCAAAAAAAAGACATGAGGGACAATTTTTTTTTAACACAGAGAATGGTTTGTGTGTGGAATGGGCTTCCAGTGGAATAACAATTAAGAAACATTTAGATAAGTGCATGAATAAGAAATGCTTGGATATGGGCCAAGTGCAGGCAGGTGGGACTAGTTTAGTTTGGGATTATGTTGAGTATGGACTGTTTTGACCAAAGAATCTCTTTCCATGCTGTATGACTCTATGACTCCAATTCCTTTGCCACAAATCCTACCTGATTTATTGAGTTTTCCCAGCACCTCGTTTTAATTTCTGTGTAAAAGAAACTTTTTTTTTTAACCATCTATCCAATGTTATTCTTGACCTGAACATGCAGGGTACATTTTCCATGTAGATCCACACCATGAAATTTCTCACAAAAGTGTATAATTTAGTAGCTTTTGGATTTATTTGTAGATTGTTCGACTAACCTTAGCTTTTTTTTTGATCAGGTAGTTTATAGAGAGTTCAGCTATGCACTTAGCTTGTGTTCTGAATTAGAGTGGTGCTGGAAAAGCACAGCAGTTCAGGCAGCATTCAAGGAGCAGGAAAATTGACATTTCGGGCAAAAGCCTGTGTTGTACATTACACAGAAGACTTTGTGGACCAACAGAGAACATCACCTCCAAGTTACAAGCCGCTCTGATTTATAAATATATATTGCTGTTCTTTCATTGTTACTGGGTCAGAATCCTGGAGCTCCCTCCATAACAGCCCTGTGGGTGTCCTTAAACTGCAAGGATTGCAGCAGTTGAGAAAGTCAGCTCATCACGACCACCTCTGGGGAAATTGAGAATGGAAATAAATGTTGGCTTAGGCAGCATCACCAAAATCCTATGAATATATTAAAAACCGAAGCCACATAGGAGTGCATTATGGGCAGCATGGAGAGAGTTTAACTTTATTTCAATTCATGGTGCATTCAACAGAATTGACTTTTCTAGGCAGTTTTATATCACAAAATAAATTCAATTCAGCATAGTCTTTGATATCCTCAAAACTCCTGTGTCAGATCAGCCTGTGGTTTTGCTGGGCACTGAAGCATCAATAAAACATTGTTCAAAGATGAGCAGAGCATGTAAACAGCTGAAGTGGCCCTGTATTTTCTTGGTTTATGGGATTATGTATACAAATTTGCTGCCAAGTCCACACGGATCAAGGGGTAACTTACTTTATGTGAAGCACATGACATGTTTTGGGATACAATATGTGTTCCATAAGTGAAAATCTCTCTCTAGATTGCATTTCCAGTTCCATCAAGAGTCGAACATTAAGATGTTCTGAAACATTATAAGGCACTGTTGCTCTGGAAACCATCTCTTTTAAAACAATTATGCACTTTACAATTGTTTGGTAAAATGAGGTTTGCAATATTGTATCTCATTATTCAGGCATCGCACAAGCAAGGGGGAAGCCTCTGTGCTGACCCCAAGAATCTCTCCAACTAACAAGAACTGACCCTAAGGGCAACTTTGATATTTGGCACTGGCAGTGCTACAGGTGTTGGAGGGAAAGTAGATGTAATTTTATACTGCATGTCATTTTTAGTAACGGATTCCTTGGACACATTCTTAATTCCACCGTGTAATCATAGGATGTATGAGCAGAATAGACTCTTTAATGGGCAATCACTGTGAGAAACTCTAAGCAGAAACATTTGAAGCTCTGGGCTGGAAACTATTGGCATGGCTTCCCAGCAAAGGGTGTGAGAGAGTGCAAAAAGGAGCAACATGAGTTTGCAGGGGTAGAAACAGCCTTGGGTGAATTCAAGTTCAGTATGGAGGACTCAGGAAGCTGAAGAAGGCATACCTTGGAGACAAAGTATCAAACGACCAAGGTATAAATGTGAAATACTGCAAATGTTGGAAAACTGAAATAAAAACAGAAAATATAGCATCTGCAGAGAAACACGTTAGTGATTCTGGTTGATGAACCCAGATCTGATGAATGGTCATCCAACCTGGTGCTCTCTCTCTCTCTCTCTCTCTCTCTCTCTCTCTCAATATCGATGCTGTCCGAACTGCTGAGAACTTCCAGCATTTCCACTTATTATTTCAAGGTTAAAGTAATTGGGAATTTTGGGCAGCTGAGTGGCAGCAGAATGAAGGTAAATTATTGGAAGCACCTTTATGCTTGAGCTTAACTTTGGAGCTGAAGCAAATTATGACCCTTCGTTCTTGGTATTGGAGCCAATACTAGATGGAAGAGGGTTTCAGATGTATTTAATTGACAAGGTAAGATTCTTAGGGTTGGCCCTTGCTGTACAAAGTTGTAAGCAATTTGACATTGTTAAACTAAATGTCACCGGCAGTTTTGTACGTGTTATAGAACATAGAACAGTACAGCACAGAACAGGCCCTTCAGCCCACGATGTTGTGCCGACCACTGATCCTCATGTATGCACCCTTAAATTTCTGTGACCATATGCATGTCCAGGAGTCTCTTAAAATGTCCCCAATGACCCTGCCTCCACAACTGCTGCTGGCAACGCATTCCATGCTCTCACAACTCTCTGTGTAAAGAACCCACCTCTGACATCCCCTCTATACTTTCCTCCAACCAGCTTAAAACTATGACCCCTCGCGTTAGTCATTTCTGCCCTGGGAAATAGTTTCTGGCTATCGACTCTATCTATGCCTCTCATTATCTTGTATACCTCATTTAGGTTCCCTCTTCTCCTCCTTTTCTCCAATGAAAAAAGTCGAAGCTCAGTCAACCTCTCCTCATAAGATAAGCCCTCCAGTCCAGGCAGCATCCTGGTAAACCTCCTCTGAACCCTCTCCAAAGCATCCACATCTTTCCTATAATAGGGTGACCAGAACTGGACGCAGTATTCCAAGTGCGGTCTAACCAAAGTTTTATAGAGCTGCAACAAGATCTCACTACTCTTAAACTCAATACCCCTGTTAATGAAAGCTAAAACACCACATGCTTTCTTAACAACCCTGTCCACTTGGGTGGCCATTTTAAGGGATCTATGTACCTGCACATCAAGATCCCTCTGTTCCTCCACACTGCCAAGAATCCTATCCTTAATCCTGTACTCAGCTTTCAAATTCGACCTTCCAAAATGCATCACCTCGCATTTATTCAGGTTGAACTCCATCTGCCACCTCTCAGCCCATCTCTGCATCCTGTCAATGTCTTGCTGCAGCCTACAACAGCCTCTATACTGTCAATGACACCTCCAACCTTTGTGTCATCTGCAAACTTGCTGACCCATCCTTCAATCCCCTCATCCAAGTCATTAATAAAAATTACAAACAGTAGAGGCCTAAGGCCAGAGCCCTGTGGAACACCACTCACCACAGACTTCCAGGCAGAATGTTTTCCTTCTACTACCACTCGCTGTCTTCTGTTGGCCAGCCAATTCTGTATCCAGACAGCTATGTTCCCCTGAATCCCATTCCTCCTGACCTTCTGAATGAGCCTACCATGGGGAACCTTATCAAATGCCTTGCTGAAGTCCATATACACCACATCCACAGCTCGACCCTCATCAACCTTTTTAGTCACATCCTCACAGAACTCAACAAGGTTTGTGTGAGGCATGACCTGCCCCTCACAAAGCCGTGTTGAATGTATTTAATCAAGCCATGCCCTTCCAGATGGTCATAAATCCTATCCCTCAGGATCCTTTCTAACACCTTGCAGACAACAGACGTGAGACTTACTGGTCTGTAATTGCTGGGGATTTCCCTATTTCCTTTCTTGAAGAGAGGAATTACATTTGCCTATCTCCAGTCCTCAGGTACAACTCCAGTGGAGAGCGAGGATGCAAAGATCTTCACAAGTGGTGAAGCAGTTGCATTTCTCCCTTCCCAAAGCAGCCGAGGACAAATCTGGTCTGGGCCTGGCGACTTGTCAATCTTAATGTTTGACAAAATTTTCAGCACATCAACTTCCTCTATCTCTATCCATTCCAGCCTGCACACCTGCTCTTCAAAGGTTTCATTCACTACAAAGTTTGTTTCTTTCATAAAGACAGAAGCAAAAAACTCATTTAGGGCTTCCCCTACCTCCTCAGACTCCCTGCTATCCCTGATCGGCCCTACTCTTTCTTTGACCATTCTCTTATTCCTCACATAAGTGTAAAATGCCTTTGTGTTCTCCCTAATCCATTCTGCCAAGCCTTTCTCATGCCTCCTCCTGGCTCTCCTCAGACCATTTTTGAGCTCCTTCCTCGCCTGCCTGTAATCCTCTCGAGCTGAGCTTGACCCTAGCTTCCTCCACCTTATGTAAGCTACCTTTTTCCTTTTGACGAGAAGCTCCACTGCTCTCGTCATCCAAGGTTCCTTTATCTTACCCCTTCTTGCCTGTCTCAGAGGGACATATTTATTCATCACTTGCAACAACTGTCTATAGTGCCTTTACCATGGAACAATTGCTCCCAATCCATATTTCCTAACTCATGTCTAATCGCATCATAGTTTCCTCTTCCCCAATTAAATATCCTCCCATTTTGCCTAATCCTCTCCTTCTCCATAGCTGTGTAGAATGTGAGGTAGTTGTGGCCACTATCACCAAAATGTTCTCCCACCACAAGATCTGATACCTGCCCCTGCTCGTTTCCGAGCACTAAGTCTAGAATGGCCTCTCCCCTTGTCGGCCTGTCAACATACTGAGTTAGGAAACCCTCCTGAACACACCTTACAAAAACAGCTCCATTCAAATCTTCTGCTCGAAGGAGGTTCCAATCAATATTGGGAAAGTTAAAGTCACCCATTACAACAACCCTACTACGTCCACACTTTTCCAAAATCTGCCAATCTATGCTTTCTTCAATCTCCCTCCTGCTATTGGGGGGCCTGTAGTAAACCCCTAACGAGGTGACTGCTCCCTTGCTGTTCCTAATTTCCACTCATACTGACTCAGTAGGCAGATCTTCCTCGACAATGGAAGCTTCTGTAGCTGTGATACCCTCTCTGATTAGTCGTGCTACACCCCCTCCTCTATTTTTTCCCCCCTCCCTATTCTTTTTAAATGCTCTAAACCCTGGAACATCCAGCAACCATTCCTGCCCCTGAGAAACCCATGTCTCTGTTATGGCCACAACATCATAGCACCAGGTACTGATCCATGCTCTAAGTTTGTCACTTTTATTCCTGATACTCCTTGCGTTAAAGCAAACACACTTTAACTGATACCTTGGTTCCTTCCCAGGAAAATCCTTCCCACTAGCTGGTCTACCTCTTGCTATTGCCTCATCTGCATCAACTCTCACCACCAGTATACAGCTCAGGTTCCCACCCCCCTGCCATACTAGTTTAAACCCTCTCGAACTACACGAGCAAACCTTCCACCCAGGACATTGGTCCCCTTCCAGTTCAGATGCAACCCGTCCTTCTTGTACAGGTCCCACCTTCCCCAGAAGGCATCCCAATTATCTACATATCTGAAGCCCTCCCTCCTGCACCAGCTGTGCAGCCACATCTTAAGCTGCGCCCTCTCTCTGTTCCTCGCCTCGCTATCTCGTGGCACCGGTAGTAAACAAGAGAACACTACTCTGTTCGTCCTGCTTTGCAGCTTCCATCCTAACTCCCTGAAATCACTTTTTATATCTTCAATCCTTTTCCTGGCTATATCATTAGTGCCAATCTGTAACAAGATTTCTGGCTGTTCACCCTCCCCTTTTAGAACCTTATACACCCGATCGGAGAGATCCTGGAACCTGGCACCAGGGAGCCAACATACCTTCTGGGAATCCTGATCCTGACCACAAAATCTCCTGTCAATTCCCTAACTATAGAGTCCCCTACCATGAGTACTTTTCTAATCTGTCCCCTTCCCTTCTTTGCCACAGTGTCAGGCTCAGTGCCAGAGAACTGACTGCTATGGCTTTCCTCTGGTAGGTCATCCCCCCCCAGCAGTATCCAAAACGGTATACTTATTGCTGAGGGGAATGTCCACAGGGGATCTCTGCACTGTCTGACTGTCCCCTTTCCTCCCCCTAACTAACCCATTTATTCTTGTCCTGAGCCTTAGGAGTGACCAACTCCCGGTAACTCCTCTCAATTACCCCCTCAGCCTCCCGAATGATCCGTAGTTCATCCAGCTCCAGCTCCAATTCCCTAACATGGTTTTCAAGGAGCTGGAATTGGGTGCACTTCCCATAGATGTAGCCAGCGGAGACATGTGCCATGTCTTCCACCTGCCACATTCTGCAGGAGGAGCAAGCAACTGCCTTAGCATCCATACCCCACTTATCTGAACACCCATTCAGTACTAAAATAGAAAGCTTATTTCAAGTTGCTATAAAATTAATAACAAACTTATATTCAATAGAGGAAGTTTAGAATGAACGTTACCTTATTAACTAGGTTAGAGGAGGAGGGCGGGTGGGAGACTCTACAGTAGTTATGTGTTTGTATTCTGACTTAGAGGAGCAATGGTACTGGGGAACCACCATGATAGTACAAGATAGAAGTGGGAACTTGTGCTTTATTTGCTATGAAGATGAACTTCAGAGGCAAAATTGAGTGAGTGGTTTAACAGGTTAATAGTGGCAAAGGTACATTGCTGACAGAGGGCCAGAGAAGGTGGAGTCAGAAGTTTGAGACTCACAGAGCAAAGGAACTTGAAGAGAGTTTATTCCACTAGTATGTGGCGTGATTGGTCGGAGGAAGGCAAAACAACCCGAATGATAATCGCATGGCAGAAATAGTTCGAAATAGCTGTGTTAGTGATTGAGATTTCAAGCAGAGAGGTGGTGGAGTTAAAGGAGTAGCACAGCATATATATGGGATGATTAATGTAAGGAATGACATTGTGGATAGAAAGATTAGTGGGGGAGGACTAGGGAAATTGGGAAAAGGCAAGTGAAAATCACTGAAAATGAGAAGTCATCTTGTTCAAAGGTTAGGGAAGGAGACGTCCAAAAGGATGTTGGGAAAAGGAGCCATTGTGACATGCCATTTCGGTGTACAAGGTATCATATACTGCACGGATCAAAAGCTCATTTCTCCAGCACGAGTATTTCTATTGGAGCAATTAATCTTTTTTTACAATAAGGAGTGTCTAAATCTCAGCTGAGCATTTTTATCTGTTGCATTTAATCATAGATGAGGATGACAAAAATAGAGCTAAATAAGGGGATCCTTTTTTAAAAAAAAGTAAACCACAATATCATGACTCCTCATAAGAGGGAGTATTAACATCAGGAATGCTTTGCTGTTAGGGCTCTTATTTGTCTGAATGAGAAAGAAATACAACAAAGTACTCTTCAGAGAAGATATTGAATCACCAATTGCGATGATTTGATTGAATGGCGCAGACCCTATTGCACAATTTGAAAGATTTCAAAAGCTTCTGCTCTTCTGATTTCATTTTCATGACATATTCTGCTCACTGAATACCATTTAAAAAAAAAATCACTTTCAATGGGTTTCAGTGTTGTGGGATCTTGCTATGCTTGAAATAATTGGTACTTATTGATCATCATTCCTTTCGTTATATTCATATTTGATGCCTTTTTGGAAATTGCTTTTAAATGTGTTAGGTTGTGAGATATTTGTAAATCGTTTTGATCTCAGGATTGTTGTTTTCAGTTACCTGCACCCTGCTACTAACTGAATCTATACCTCACAAACGGAATTTCTTCACATTGTTAAGTTTAGTAACTGCCAGTCCCCAGCTGATGTTATCAGTGCTTAGTCTTTAAAAAAGAATCAAGTCTTTGTTTTTTCTGTCTGTGTTGGGTTTGAACCTAGGTTCTTGAGATCAAAGGTCAATATTTCAACTTGTCTTTGGCTAACCATTCCATCGCAATATTTGCACAGCTTCTGATTGATGGAATCCACTTGAAAAAGCATCATTTTTATTGTATGCTGCTACTGACAGCTAACTTGGAGTTGTAGATCAGTTGGCAGTAGTTGCTATATTATTGATTTGTGATGGCAAAGAGTTCAGAAGGATGATGGGTTGACCTGAAACGCTAACTCAGTTTCTCTCTTCACAGATGCTGTCAGACCTGCTGACCATTGTCAGAATTTTGTGACTTAATTTCAGAATTCCAGATTACACCAAAATAGCCATGCTTCCAAAGTTCTTGCAGTTGAATGCATGAATGAATCAATTGAATGAATTGGAGGGTTTAGTTTGTCAGCGAGAGATTGCTCTTCTTGGTTCGCACTTATTATATTGTTGCAGTGCACAGTGTTAAATATTTGTGATATTGGAGCCTTTTGTTAGTTGGTTTTGTGAATTAACAATGGCATTTATGAATGCTGCTCTGTTAATAAATAACCAACCTGCCTTTTGTCATCTGCATGATGTTCCATTTTGATGCTATTAAGATTAAGATTAATGTTTCTCAGCTGAAGTCCTTGGCCTACGTTTAATTAATGATCAAGAAAAGGAGGATATCTGTTAGGTAAAGTGTTCTTAACCTTTGGTATCAGGAATAGTGGATACTGGCAGAATGATGGCAAAATTACCATGTCTCTGAAGCTATTGATATTCTGATTTAGGGCCAGCAAGTATTCAGATCAGTCCAACCACAGCAACCTGTAATGATTGTTTTGAATGTTTTCTGCCTAAACAAGTTTTCGTTGTCAGTTTTATTTCCTGATGTTTGGGGATGTGAGTGAACCTTCACCTGGATACTGTTCCATAATCGGTGGTTACAACTTTGAGTTGGCCTAGACACTGAGAGACACAATGGGCCAAATAACTGGCTCTGCACCATCATGTATCTCTCTTCTTTAGTGATTCTATCATGGACAAACCTGACACTGTTCATTATTTTTCTTGTGTGTGAAGAAATGTTTCGTAGTTCACTTATTACATTGGAGATGACCTTTAGGCCTACCAGTCCTATCCAATATCTCTCAACTTTTAGCAAGTGGAACTGCCATCTGGATTCCTGCTGATACTTATATAAAATGTGTGTGTGTGTGTAAAAATAATAGATAAATAAATGTATAGATATGTAGATATATATAAACATTGCCTAATTTTGTTGAGGGGAGAGCATACGGTGAACTTTCTCTCCCCTCAATACGGAATGAAACATCTCATATATTCAATGGTTTCCTTTTAAGACATTACCTAAACTGTCCTGTTAACACCTATGGCTGATGAAAATTATGTGTTATCCCATATTTCTATTTTCTCATCTAAATCTGAACCTGTGTAGAATCCTTGTTGTATAGGTTTCTTAATACTTTTCTGGAACCTAGTTGATCCAAAAAGATTATTACTAAAAGTATGCAACATTTTCTAATATTCTGACCAGTTGCCTTCAGGGTATTCGTACCTGATGAGCTAATATATATGTTAGCGCCTATGATATAAACACGCCCTGTGTAATGTAATGCTGAAGGCTTCAGCAGATGTCTATAATAGCTCATGGTATCTACATATAGAAAATCACAGATACTTCAGTGTCTGAGTTCAAGCTAAGCGATTTGCTTGACAACTGTAGCACACTTCGTGTAGCATGTCCTGCTGCAAGAGGACACAGTAAAATGGAGAATCAGACCTCTATACCTCAGGTCACAAGCCGTCATACACTGATGGTATCATAAGCATTAAATCTATATTGCATACTAGCTGTGAGAGATATTACAATCCCGTTCATTCCTTAAGATCATTGATTTTTGTTTTTGCTGTTTCAACATAAATCAATCCCAGTACTTGTCTCCTTTTTCTGTGCAGATGTTGCTCCCTATGCATCCTCAAGCATGATCAAGTAGAATCCAACTCAAAAGCTTCTGTTCCATTCTTATTTTACAAAGTAATTTCTGTTAGAGGCATTGTTGAAGTCTAGGTCTGTTAAATCCGAGTTCCCTAGTCAACTACCTGAGTTATATTCTGAAAGAGCTTTAGTAGATTTATTGACCAACGTTGACCCATGTAAGTCTATTTAGACTACTTTGGTCATTCTTCAATGTCTACATGCTCTGTCTTTCAGGATACCTTACTAGAGTTCACTCAGTTACCTTTCCATTCCTGTTTAACAGCTTCTTCTCGATAACCAATAAGCATCCAATTTTATTTGTTACCAGTTTTACTACTTTGTTTTAAGGTCTGACCAGATCAAATGTTTTGCTCGCTTTTGCTGTTTGTAGTTTATCACTTTTTTGGGAGTAATTTCTAATCCCAACATTTTCCTTTACTTGCCTTTCACATTGTAAATCTGCATGGGGGTAGCTGTCATCAGAGAAGTTGTAGTGTTTACGGTGCTCTGGTAAAAACAATGACTGCAGATGCTGGAAACCAGATTCTGAATTAGTGGTGCTGGAAGAGCACAGCAGTTCAGGCAGCATCCAAGTAGCTTCGAAATCGACGTTTCGGGCAAAAGCCCTTCATGACTGCTTCAGCTTTCTGGTACTTGTCATCTAACTCCAATCTGAGTAATGGCAACTGATTGAAATTGGTGCTTGTGGTTCAGAAACTGTTGCTAAGAAGAGGAGAAAATAAAATGTTTGCTTTTTTGTTCCAAATCAAAGAATTTTTATTGTTGAGAAGGAGGTTGTTTGGACATTCAAAACGAATGTGGTTACCTCATGCCAATCTCATGCTTTTTTCCCATAGCTTTACACACTACTGCTATCAAAATAAGGACCCAATAATCTCTTGAATGCCTCAGTTGAACCTGCCTCCACCACATTTCCAGGCAGTGTATTCTGTTCCCTAATTACTTGCTGTATGAAAAGCTAATTTCTCATATAACCTTTGCTTCTTTTGCTCATCACATTAAATCTATGCCCTCTCATTGTCGTTCCTAAAGAGAATTTTTAGTGATAGACTTTTTTTTCTCCCTGTTTTCGATCTTTGCCTTTATCCCTGCTTACTGTCTGTGCTTTGCTCTGCTTGTCAAGTGCTCGCTGATGCCTTTTCATCTCTGAGAGCAGCTCTCAAATGTTACATGTTGTTGAGAGGATGGATGGCAGCTGGCTTCAGTTCATTGCCAATACACTTGGTGACCTGCTGGGGGAAAGTGCAGTGTAGCAGAGGAAGCTGCGGATTGTTGCTCAGTGATCCACTGTGATTTTTTTTGGATCTGCATAGGTATACCAGTGCTACAGTGACACATGTATTAGAACATTGAAATAAATAGCTAAATAATCAGTGTGTCATGCTAACATTTGATGACTAAGCTGATCTGTGGTCCAGCTCAGTGGTGTTCTCACAATGTTAAATGATCCATGAACTCCTGTGTAATGTTATGGGCAGCTTCAACTAGTTCACATCAGCGTTTCAGTTTTCAAAAAAAATTCCAAATCTGGGGAAATTTAAATGCTATCAATGTATTAACTTCATGGCAGAGTAAATAGCTAAAACTCCCCAGATCACTGAATAATGAAACAATTGATACCAATACCCAGACACTACAAATCAGGAGGATTCAATTAATTGTCCTTAGATTGTACAGCTACAATTAGTCTGAAGGTTTCTAAGGAGATTGAGGAACTCCAGCCAGGTCAATAGTAATCAGTTGTTCGGTGATTGAATCTATATTTCTTAAACCCTTCTCTCCTCTGTTAGTCAAACCTCAATTTGGTTATAGGGAGAGAGGAACTATGTCAAAACGAATAGCTGTGCATGTGATCAGATATTTCAAAAAGCACTTGTAAAGTTTAGACATGAAAATCTGATGGAGTTTTGGTGTGTATTTCTGCAGTACGAAACACAACAGTTGGGAACAATACGGAGACTCCTTTAAATTTGTCAGTTGCATCATCTTTCTGTCCGTTGTTGGAAGATCTGCCTATTCCATGGGACTGATGGATTTTGAAGTTCAGGATCTGTCTGCTCATTGAGGAGATGAACAGCCTAGATGTAGCAGTGATGTATAAAGAAGACGATGCTCATTGTTTATCTCTGAGCAGTAGACCAGCAAGAATTTGATGAACTCACAGGACGTGCCGATGTTTATTGCAACAGTAACTACTGTTGAAATATACTTCAAGTCAGGAAAAGTGTGATGATTGAAAATATGTATTCTACCAGAGGTGCCTGGTCATTGATGAAGTCGTATTGTAATTTTGATAGTAACAAATGAAGAATATGTAACTAATTGGTTGAGAAAACGTTAATTCTGTTGATAATACTCATGAAGGGTTATGAGTCCATCTTGGAAGAAACCACAATCTTGGCATCCAAATCAAATTCACATGTTTGATTCAAAGAGACTGCAGAGATATGCACACTCAGAATCATTTGCAAGCACCTAATGCACAACTGGTTCAACTACAAGAATGATGGTGACAGAGACCTGAGCAGACTCAACATCATGGTAAGCTACTTCCCCCACTGGTTTCCAATACCATATCCAGCTCGAGGGAATGTAATGTAATTGATATCTAAAGTGGAATCCCTTCACAAAAGTTTTCAAGTCACTGAAGATCATGACTCCGCCAGTTGAATGTGTAGAGGAGTCTCTTCCTGAATGTGAGGAACAACATGAATGTCGTAGAACTCAGTCAATCTAAAGAATGTCCAGTCAATATTACAGGTATTTCAATCTTGTTCTTCTTCAATGTTCCTGTGAATTTATACATTGAATCTCTACCATCATTATTTTTGGAACTTTCTGTCATTCCTGTGGCTTACAGTCTTCAAGTTTGCGATGGCTTATGTTGCAAAGATATAGTTTATGGTTCATGTGATTTAGCTGGTAACATTTGGGAGTTAAAATTTAACAACAAAAAAGTGAATAAATGTAACTGAAGAACCGTAAAGTCAAGTGCACTGAACAGGTCATGTTACTTTAAAAGGTTTACAGCCAGGAAGGTTATGTAATTACAAGGCTGTGGTAGAAATAACTCCACAGAGGCTGGTATCCCATCACCCTTGCAAACTTTCTTTACATGTGGAGAGACACTGATACTGATCCAGCTCCCTGAGATCCTGCTGTCAGAGTGAACAGGATGTCTTGACAGTCTGCTAGGGCTCCCTGACTGGGGCTTTTAATGTGGTTCAAGCAGGGAACTCATATTCCATGAAGTCCACCTGGCTGACCCCGGCACCACCAGGATTTTCCATTTTGCCAGGACTGGATCTTTTTGCATCCAAAGTTTTTGATATTGTCAGATGTGACTGGAAGTGCGTCCAGAAAATTTCAAACCATTGCGGACTGTTCCAGCAGCAATACCATCTGAGGGGTATCTGCCAGTAGGAGGCGGCTCAATGCATCCACATTTGCTGTTGGCCTCCTAGATGGTGTTCCGACTTGTAATTATATGCACTTAGTATTAGAACCCACTGCTGAATTCAGCCTGAAACTATGGGCAACATTGCTTTGTTCTCTTTCAGTAGATCTAGTAGGAATTTGTGGTTCATTATTATTACAAATTTACATCCGAACTTTCTGACTCCAAATATGACTGCTGAGCCTTCCTTCTGCATTACCTAAAGTCCTGGATGTATATGCTATTGGGCGTTCCTCTCCATTGGGCCACTTATGAGCTAATACTATCCAATGTGATATGGGGAGGCATCACATGTCAATACCACATCTAGCTTGGGATCATAATGTGCCAACACATTAGAGGATGACAACTGTTTCTTCACTTCCCTGAAAGCAATGGCTTGGCTATGTGACTATTTCCAAGGCTACCTTTATTGAAGAGTTGATGCAGTGGTTATGTATGAACTTCCTGTAATAGTTCACCAGCCCAAGGAAAGAGCTAAGCTTTGGTACAGACCTGGGAGTCAGGCCACCTTTGATCGTCCTCACTTTATCTTCCAATGGGTCTTATTGAGTCTGTGGCCCAAGTAGGTCACATGGGCTGCCTGAAACATGAAATGTTTCCATCCTTGGGTGTACACCCACCTGGGAGAAACACCTAAGGAGTATGTCTGACTTCTCTAAGTTCTCTTTGTTGGTCTTCCCTGCTATCAGCATGTCATTAGTGACTTGGGGAAGACATTATAAAATATTCTTCATCGTCAGCTGAAAAATTGCACAGGCTGATGATACTGGACTACAGCTCTTCTCACCCTACGTCCTGTAAGGACTCTATCCCTTTCTCTCAGCTCCTTCGCCTCCACCACATTTGTTCCGATGAGGCCACTTTCCAAAGTCGTGCTCTTAATATGTGCTCCTTCTTCTCCAACCGTGGCTTCCCACCTACAGTTGTTGACAGGGCTCTCAACAGCGTGCCGTCCATCTCCCACGCCCGACCCTCACCCCCTCCCACCCCTCCCAGAACAGGGATACGGTCCCTCTTGTTCTCACCTTTCACCCCACCAGCCTTCAAAGAATAATCCTCCGCCATTTTTGCCAACTCCAACACGACGCCATCACTAAACACATCTTCCCTTCGCTCCCCCTGTCTGCATTCCGTAGAGATTGTTCCCTCCGGGACAACATAGTCCACTCCTCCATCACACCTAACACCCCTCCCATCACACACGGCACCTTCCCATGTAATCGCAGAAGGTGTAACACCTGCCCCTTTACCTCTTCCATGCTCACCATCCAAGATCCCAAACACTCATTTCAGATTAAGCAACGTTTCACTTGTACCTCTTTCAATTTGGTCTATTACATTCGTTGCTCCCAATGTGGTCTCCTCTATATCGGAGAGACAAAACGCCGATTGGGTGATCACTTTGCTGAGCACCTTCGGTCTGTACGCAATCAGGTCGGACCTTCCCATGGCTTGCCACTTCAACACACAATCCTGCTCCCATCCCCACATGTCTGTCCTTGGCCTGCTGCAATGTTCCAGTGAAGCTCAACACAAACTGGAGGAACAGCATCTCATCTTCCGACTAGGCACATTACAGCCTGCTGGTCTCAACATCGAATTCAACAACTTCAGATGATTATCCCATCTTGACCCCTCTGTTTTCATTCTGCTCCATAATTTTATTTCATTTATTTTATTTTTTTAATATTAATTTTCACTGTTCCGTACCTCTTATTTCTTGATCGTCTCTCCTTCTCTCTCTCCCCACTCCGTCATCATTTTCCTCTCCTCTTCCCCCTTTGCTACCCTTCTCCCCTGTTTTCCATTTTGCCTCTGCTTCACCCATTCCCCATATATTTTGTCACATAGCACTGGCTTCAGCCTTGGTCATTCACAGCTCCTAATCTCCCTATAATCTCTCTCTGCACTGTCATTATCACCTCTTTATTGCTACCTTTGCTTCTGGAGCCATGACTCACCTTCTCTCAGCCTAGTGTAAATACCTCTGTATTTCTCCCTTTTTTTAGCTTTGACAAAGGGTCAGTTATACTCGAAACGTTAGCTCTTTTCTCTCCTTACAGATGCTGCCAGACCTGTTGAGATTTTCCAGCATTTTCTCTTTTGGTTTCAGATTCCAGCATCTGCAGTAATTTGCTTTTATTTTGACGATACTCCAAATGGCAGTCTTGTACGAGGAAGTAGTGGAGGCTGGTACAATTGCAACGTTTAAGAGGCATTTGGATGGGTATATGAATAGGAAGGGTTTGGAGGGATATGGGCTGGGTGCTGGCAGGTGGGACTAGATTGGGTTGGGATATCTGTTTGGCATGGACGGGTTGGACTGAAAAGGGTCTGTTTTCGTGCTGTACATCTCTATGACTCTATAAACCCTTATGGGTATTAATTGTAGTATACTTCTGGGAATCTTTATGTAACCGCAATTGCACGTATGCAAGGCTCATGTCCAGCTTTGTAAGGGACCCCCCCTGCCCCCCCCCCCCCCCGCCCCGCCAGCCTCCCCACACACCCCCCCCGCCCCCCGCCCCGCCAGCCTCCCTCCCCCCCCGCCAGCCTCCCCCCCCGCCCCCCGCCCCGCCCCCCCAGCCCCCCGCCCCGCCCCCCCAGCCTGCCTCCCCCCCCCCCCCCCCAGCCTCCCCCCCAGCTTTGTGTGAGGGATTGGATATTTATCCAGCTGCAAAAAGCAGTTTACCGTTTGTTTAAATTCCACACAAAGGTGAACCGACCTGCTGAGCTTTACAATTAGAACAACTGGTACTGCCAGTTCGGCAAGCTGGACTGGTTTGATGATTCCTTCGCTTTCCATCCTTCTAGTCAAAAAAACAAAGAGAACAATGTAAAATTACAGCACAGGAACAGGCCCTTCAGCCCAAAAGCTTGTGCCGATCAAGATCCTCTCTCTAAACCTGTCGCCTATTTTCTAAGGATCTATATCTCTCTGCTCCCTGCCTATTCATGTATCTAGTCCCTCAACCTTCCTGAAAAAGCTCTGGGTATTTAAATAGGACTTCACTCAGGCAGCCATTTTCTAATTGAAAAATGTTGAGCCAATCAAAGCCAATCTTTCTCAGCCAATTTCACCCCATCAAACTTGGGCCCGAGCCATTTACTACAATCAGTGATAACTGAACCATCTGTTTTTAATAAGAGACCGGAACCAAACTTGTACCCTTAATCGGTAAAGCTTCCCTAGTATAGGTTCTCCGTGTAGACAAAGTCATGTGTAAATTGAGGGTTGGAATCCAGAGCGATTTTGTTAAAGACTGGTTCTGCAATCACTGAAATGACAGCAGCAGTATCAACTTACATTAGAAACAGGTGACCATTTAACCAGATGTTTATTTTGATTGGTTCTGATTTGGATGTTTCTAAGCAATTTAACTTCCAAACTAGATGTAGATGGGCTTTCCAGGGTGTGCACTCTCCTGGAGAATGGCCTCTGTGTTATTTTACTTAATTTAAGCTGAGTGGGAGCCTTTTATAGTCTCGAATTCCACATTTGTCACCACTACTAGCATCCCATCACCTTTGCTCCTTTATTTACACGTGGGGAGTCCTTGACACTAATCTAGCTCCCTTAGAGCCAACTCTCAGAGTGACAGAATGTCTGACTCACCTGGTCATATCTGTCAGCCAGAGTTCCCTGATTGGGGCCGTTAACCTGGCCCAATCAGGGAACTCTTACTCTGAGGTCCACTTGGCTCAACTTGTTACAATCAACACAATGGTGTTTGTCAGACCACTGATAACAAGTAGTAGTTCCGAAGGCTACCAATGTGTATCTGATATAATCAGAACATAAGAAATGGAGCTTTGAAAGTACAATGTGACTTACTTTAACAGGTCACATGATACATGCAGAGTTCACAGTGATAACAATCCAGAGGGAGTCAGAGCTAAATTAGCTTTAAAGCATAGAGGTTATGGACCGTTCAGGGCAGGCGACAGAAGTAGAAAAGGTGTTGCTATTGGCAGACATCAAACATTTAGGGCAGAGGAGACCGTGGAAATCATTGATAGCTCAGTGTAACTGAGACTCTGGTAAGGAAAGTCTGCAAACAGTATTTGTTTGATGCAGCCAAGAGAAACTGGGGGCTTAAAGAAATTCACTGGCA
Organism: Chiloscyllium punctatum; assembly: GCF_047496795.1. NCBI lineage: Eukaryota > Metazoa > Chordata > Chondrichthyes > Orectolobiformes > Hemiscylliidae > Chiloscyllium > Chiloscyllium punctatum. The sequence goes on along the minus strand of NC_092760.1, from coordinate 37,308,878 downwards.
ACTCAGCTGTTTATTAAAAGCTGAAATTGCACCAGTAGTTCGATGCTTGGGAACAGTATCATGAGAGGAGAGGTTTTCAAAAGTGTTCCAAGCCTAGATCTTCAAAAGAAGAATTGGAATTCCTTTCAAAGTGACAGAATTTTACTGAGATTTGATGACCAACAGTGTCAATAACATCAGTCTTGACATCATTAGCCTTTTAACCTGTAGGTGTTCCACCACAGTTCGTCTGTTAGTTCAAAATGAATCTTAGTAATCCTGAGTCTAATTCTGAGTCTTCAGTGTTTATGGAATGGACGTTTCAGTATACCTATTTTGTCATTATATTCTCTTTGTTCAGTGTTATGTATTAAAGATGTGATGGAGAAGGAGAATTTGGGAGAATGGAATAGTATCTTTACAGGAAGCAGGGTGTGAGAATGTGTAGTCAAGGTAAAATGGTGGGTTTGTAGTGGATATTGGTAGCCAGCTTGTCCCCAGAAATGGAAACAGAGACGTAAAAGAAGGGAAGGGAGGAGTCAAAGATGGACTCGGTGAAGGTGAGAGTGGGATGGAAATTAGAAGGAAATTGATAAACCTTTCCAATTCTGGAAGAGAGAGGAGAGCAGCAGCAATAATATTGATATACCGGAGAAAGAGTTATGGGTGGGGTTGGAAGTAGGACGGGAAACAAGGAATATTCCATGTACCCCATCACTGAGACAGTCACAACTGGGGCCCATGCAGGTACCCGTGGCAACACCTCTGAGCTGAGAAAGGGGAATGAGTTGCAGGAGAAGTTGTTCAAAGTGAGGTTGAGCTCGACTAGGTGGAGGAGGGTGGTGCTGAGTGGGGATGGTTCAGGTCTTTTTCCAGAAGGGATTGGACTAACATGGTATAAAGGAGGCGGCTGGAGCCCGTGAACTGGAAATGCAGAAACTGATGCAAAGTGTCAGAGGAATCGCAGATGTAATTGGGCAGGGACTGGACAAGGGGAGAGAAAGGGAAGAAGAGATGAGTTCTCTGGGGCAGGAGCCAGCAGAAACAATGGGCCTGCCTGGGCAGTTCTGTTTGTGGATTTTGGGAAGGAGGTGGAAGTGTGCTCTACGGGGTTGGGAGACTATGAGCTTGGAGGCAGTGGGAGGGAGATCACCAGATGAAATAAGGTTAGTAACAGTAATGGACACAATGGCCTGATGTTCCTTGATGGAGTCATGGTCCAGGGTAAATTAGGAGGAGGTACCTGAGAGCTGGTGTTCAGCCTCTGCAATGGAGAGGTCAGTCCACCAGATAGCAACAGCAACACCCTTATCAGCAGGCTTAATTACAAAGTCAGGGTTGGATCTGACAGCATGGAGTGTAGTCAGTTCACAGGGAGGTAGGGTTGAATGGGTAAGGGGAGATGGGGCAGAGAAATTGAGATGAAAGATGTCACATTGACAGTTCTCAATGAACATGATGAATGCAAGTAAAAGGCAGAAGGAGAGGCCCAGGTGGAGGGAGAGTGTTGGAGGTGGGTGAAAGAATGTGGGGACTGGAGAGGACTCTTATTCAAAGGAACAAGTATGGAGGTGGAGGCGATGGACAAAGAGTTTAACACCCTGTCTTGCCTGAAACTCTTTGAGGTGGGGCCACAGAGGGATAAAACTAAGACTTTTGATGAGTAAGGAACATTCAGCATCAGGGAGTGGAAAGTCAGAAGGGATAGTGAACACACGGCAGGGGATGAGGTTAGGAGACGGGATAGAGTCAGAGGGCAGGAAGGTTCCAGAGCGGGCTATCTCTAACTTATCTCTGAGTGGTTATCTCTTAGTTATTGTATCTTGAGTTTCTCAATGCCTGAAAGGAAAATTAAAATAACTTCCTGTTAGAACGTTGTACTGGGATAAAATATTTAACTTTAGTGACAAATCCGGGAATAGTGGGCCTTGATTTTGCTGTATGCTACCACCGTGAGGAGTGGCAATTGGATCATAATACTATTATTCCACAGTTAGGAATAATCAGTTTGATACAAGAAAATCACTGTCGACAGATTTAGTTCTATATGACTAAAGGCAGAAACCTTACCGGGTTAAACATGATCAATAAGCTTGGATTCAAACCTGAAAGTCCTATGTTTGATGACAGAGATTATGCACATGAGGACCTTTGCTTACTTGTTGTGGAGATTAAAGGATACAGTCATGATCTTCACATTCCTGAAGTCCTGCAATATTTGAATTGGTTGCCATTTGCAGTCTGTGCTCAAGTCTTACAGGAGCTGAAATGACTTAATGAGAGCGAATCGATTTATTACTGTGCATATTGAATCTGGTCACTGTACAACATTACTAAATTTAGACTATGTATTTGACCTTCAGGCTCTGACAAGGATATTATTCCAAGCAAGTATTCACTTCCTACAAGTCAAGGAAGATACGCGTTAATTAATGACTCCACAGTTTTGATGAGCTCAATATTTGACAGAACTATCTTCAGATATCACTAACAGAGCAAAGTGGAATCTTGCAGCTTTGATATTCAGGAAGGTGTATTTTAGTCCCACAGAGTGCCCTACAGACTAAGGTCAAATTCCAGAAGTCTGCAGTTTTGTCAGTTGTTGGGGTACTTAATCACATCGTTGTCAATAGAAGGGACAAAGCAGAAAATGTTCTGTGAATATCAGTGGTTCTTACACTTTGGTTCCAAGGTCAAATACACATTTGTAACATCAGAGGTTGACTTTCAAAGATACAAAGTGGGAGCATCTGGAATGAAGCCAACACGTATTGTCAAAGCTGAAAATACGAAATGCCGGAGGTCCCATAGGTGACTCTTCATCACATTAAACCATAATCGAATGCTCTGATGAAGAATCATCTAGACTTGAAACATTAGCTTGTTTACTCTTCATGGATGCTGCCTGCCCTGCTGTGATCTCTAGCATTGTTTGTTTTCAGTACAGATTCCAACGTCTACAGTAATTGTCTCCTATGTATTGTCAAAGCTGTTTGTGCATTTCCATCACAGTGTAACATCATTAGTTGGAATGATCAACTTTTATCACATTTGTTTCTGAGTAGACAGAGATTGCAGAGCCCCTTTGAAAGCTAATGTGCAGAGATATACAATGAGTATGGAAAATTGTGCAAAAAGTAGTGTCTGGGACATTAGAGATAGCATCTTTGCTGCTTTTTACACATTTCAAACCACATGAAGAAACCCATGTTATGACAGATGTGTAACACACAATTGGAGTTGCACTTTCATATTACACTGAAGGAAGCAATTGTCTTTGTATTCTGCCCTTTGTCAGAAACTAAACACAAAGACTCTACTGGACCATGGTATTATTCGCCTAGATTTAAAGTTGTGAACTTTGAAATATGCATTTCTCTCATGGAAACTTCAACTTTTGCACTGATCACCAAGAACTGACTTGTTGTTCACTTCAGAATCTATCTGGTGCATACTGCAGATGGTCAGGTCAGTATAACATCAAGGCTGTTCAAGTCCCACCTGCTCCAGGGGTGTATAATAACATCTGTGAACAGGTTGATTAAACATATCTAAACATATCTAACATCAAGGTCAATTGTCTTGAAGGTTTATGCAACCACGTAGCCGAAAGGAGTCTTCATCTTACTATCCGTGTTAACAACTGCAGAGCAACTTATGGCATTGAAAGAGATGAATTTGGTGATTTTACAATTGACTGTAAATCTTGTTACCTCAAAGTAATTGAAGGCAGAATTGGCAATAGACAGCATACAGCAGAAAGTAAGCCAGTATCTCAAAATTGAAAGGCTGTGTAAACTAGGGAAAGAACAGGTCCCATTCTACAGAGTATGCAATGAACTCACATTGTTTGATGACAACAATAACACACACAGAACCCAGCTGTTATCTTGAAAGTGCTGCATCAGTGTGCAGTGCAATTTGTCCATGGAGGACATTGGATTGTTGGATTTGATTAAACAACTCTCTCAAAAAAGAAGCAAAGTACAGTGAATTCTAAAGATCTGAAATAAAAACAGAAAATATTGGAGAAATTCAACACATTTGGCAACATCTGTGGAGGTAGAAATAGAGTTAACACTTTGAATTCCGTAAGATGACTTTGGACCCAGACAGAGATGAAAAAATGATGGGTTTTATGCAGATGAGAAAGAGACAAGTGAAACAGAAGGTGTGCAGAGTTCCTAGCAAGGTACAAACGTTACTGCCATTTGAATCATGATATAACATGCAATTGTATGGTGATATAAAGCAACTCAGAAGGGTGATCATGGACAGTCTGACAGCTAGTTTGTGACAGGCAAAGATTCATGTGATACGTTCATGTCCTATTTCTGCACATAGTGATCTACTTCATATTTACTGACTGAAAGTACATTGTCTGTACTCACCAGTGACCGTCAATGTCGCATGCCACTAACTATCTCTAAGTTGTTGTAGCTATCTAATAAGAGTTCAAAGCATAAACAGAGAGAAAAATAAATCACAAGTGACAAAGTAAAGCAAAAGCATTCTTCGATAAGGGAACCAGAATTCGGAGTTGAAGATTGGGTTTACATCAGCTGACAAGTCACAACGTTAACTTTCTTGATCATGATGAAACAGATCAGATGTTTGCTTGGTACCAATGCTTATCATTTGGTTGATGACCCTAAGTGGAATATGGAGTATTGTATCTCAGCCTTCACTCCCTTTTGAGGAATAGTATTCCAAACAATAAAAACCTTCTGAGAGAAGAAATTCATCTTCATCTACAGCTTAAATTGAAGATGCCAAGTTCTAGATTCACCCAAGAAGGAAGACATCCTCTCAGCACCTACACTATGAAGTCCTCTTTTTTTAATTTCAATAAAAGCAACTCTTATTCTCCTAAACTGAAATGAATATCGGCCCTTCCCCAATGCAACTATGTACCTGCATGAGCAGGGTAAATCACAACAGTATACTGTATAGCAATCTATGTAATCTCATCAATGTCCCATGCAGTTGGAGCAAGACTTCCTTACTTTCTTTTTAGGTCACTTGCAATAAAGGCAAAGATTCGATCTATCATCTTATTTGCTCGCTGTATCTATATGCTGCCATTTTGTGATTGAAAATGTCGCAGCATCCCACAATCTTTTTCAATTTCTCTGATTTTCTGTTCCTCCTGCCAAAGTGGACAAACTCAAATTTGCCCACATTATCCTCCATCTGCCAGGTGTTTGTCCACTCACTCAAACTATTCATACCCTTCTGAAGCCATGTTATGTCCTCCTCACAGCTTGCTTTTCTCCCTGTCTTTGTGTTGTCGGCAAATTTGATTACAATGCCAGTGGTCCCTTGATCAAGTCATTGATGTAGATTACAAATAATTGAGGACCCAGCAATGATCTCTGTTCCCCTGTATTAGCTTTCCAACCAGATAGTGATCCATTTATTCCAACTCTGTTTCCCGTTCATTAACTATTCCTGTATCCATACCCTGAACACAATATCTTAAAGGTTATTCCTGTACTTAGAGAGAATGGAGAAGCCGAACTCGAAGAAATGATTCGAGGCAACGTACATTTGAAATTTTAGGATAATGCAATTTACAATAGATTTATTTTAATTTTAGAAGACAGGAAAATTGTCATACTCAATTGTTCCATGTTTAATTATGTGTGAGTATTGACTTTTCTCTGTTACATGGGCTATTTGTCAAGTCTGGGTATGGTTCCAGAGAAAAAGAACTTAAACTGTAAGAAACGGCCATAATCCTGACAGCAGAAACATTTTTAAAAAGCAAAAACAGAAATTGCTGGAGAAACTCAGCAGGTCTTGCTGTATCTGCGGAGAGAAAACAGTTGATGTTTTTGGGTCTGATGACCCCTCTTCAGAACCGATGATCACTAGGAAGAGGTTATAGATCTACCCAAAAGTTCTTTAAGGATCACTGGACCCCAAAACATTAGCTCTACTGTCTCTCCACAGATATTGCCAGACCTGCTGAGTTTCACCAGCAACTTCTGTCTTTTGTTTCAAAATTCTAGCATCCGCAGTTCCTTGTTTTATTTGAAAGAGGTACTTTATAAATCTTACTCCTGCCTAGACCTTGAAAATTGGTGTGCCACCTTTGCATGTCTCCATAGCAGAAAGCATTACACTATGGCGCTTGGTGTGGAGGAAGACTTCAATAAACAGAACCAGGTTTGGCCAAGTCTGCTATCATTGAATAGGTTATAGACACCCATTGATGTGAAGTTCAAACGTTGAAGTTCAGTTGTTGGTGGATAAGTAACCATTTGTTAAACCATGACTTGGAGGAGCCGGTGTTGGGTCTGGGGTGGACAAAGTTAAAAATCACACAGCACCAGGTTATAGTCCAACAGATTTTTTTGGAAGCACTAGCTTTTGGAGTGCCACTCCTTCATCTTAAGGAACAGTGCTCTGAAAGCTAGTGTTTCCAAATAAACCCATTGGACTATAACCTGGTGTTGTGTGATTCTTAACTTTGTTAAACCATACATTCAGAATGGTAGGCAGAAAGTTTTTTAAAAAAATGTACAAACTCTTCCCCAAATGGATTAAATTTAAAAGTAAACCCTACTGTAGCATGGTTCAATCTGTTCCAAAGCTGTGATAAGCTGGAAGCCTTTTAGGGCTCTGTTATGTTTTCTAAAATTCAATATGAAGGCCTCGGTCCGTTCTCTCACTGGTTTATAAACATTCTCACTAGTTTTAACAAGTCGCCGTGACCATGGACACATAATCTGTTATAAGTCTGTCAGCACTGCAGGATAAACATTAAGGGGCCTACCCTCCTGAGCTTCAATTCTCCCACTAATTAACTCCAAGGTCATTAGGTTTCCACACCACATCAGTAAATCTCTGAATTTCAAGAATGCAACTAATAAAGGGTTGTGTGGACTGCACTGGTAAAAACAATCACTGACAGATGTCAGCACCTTACCCATTATCTACCATGCTTCAGCTGCTTGGAATGCTCCACTCAGCACCTTATTCTTTTTCAAGGTTGTGAGAGGTTTTTTGTGTGTGTTTATGAAGGTGTGAAATGTCATTGCCTGTGAATGGGAAGTTTTTTTTTAATCCACTCCTGTGGTAGGTGCAGAACAAGACAAGGCAAAGTAAAACTGCCCAGCCATGTATCAATTTCAGCTGCATTTTCTCTCTTCACATGGGGGAACCTTCCTCTTTGCACTGCAGCTGTGCTGTGCTATGCTGCACCTCCAAAAGTGACTATTGCATTGTGGGTCTGATTCACTTCCCATCCTCTCCTCCTCTCTCTAACTTTAAGCTCACTTAAAACTCCAGTGAGTAGGTCAACAGCAATCAGTTCTGACCTTGCTGAATGACATGGGTTCCCAATTTTTCCAATCCCTCCATTCAACTTTGGTCTCATATCCATTCCACATTTCCTTTACTCCGCTATTAGCAGTTGAGCCTTTGTTCCACTGGATTCAAGCCCCGCATTCTTCTCACATGCCTCCACATCTATCTCCACCTTCACAGCCCTTTCTAAAGTATACCTGCTTTCCCATGTCTATTTTTCTCACCTTCTGTCACTTAGAAAAAAATTGCTCTGTTAAAGATACCATTTAAGTGATTTTCTTTGTCTTTGAGGGTGATTGTTCATTGGTGTTGCAAATATAGGACACGTTTGTTCTACAACCTCAGATATGGTCCAGTGAGCAGCCAAATACTTAAAGCTAAAGACATGGCAGATTCATAGCGATTCTGCAACCAAGAGTCTCCATGATGCTGGTTTACATGTGGAGATGCAAATATGAAGAGAAACCTGGAAACATTGAGGCTGTTTTCATCAGAATTGTAACTGTTGTGGAATGATTTGTTATAAATGTTTAAAAAGATGAAGGGATGGAGCAGGATACAACAAGATTATTACAGGTCTTCTGACACAGTGGCAATGTTCCTGTCTCTGAGTCTGAAGGTCTGGGTCCAAGTTCCACCTGCCCTGAAGAGGGACTGTAATATATCTGAATAGTTTGATTAAAAAAAAAACTTTAAATCAGGATTTTTTCAATGGTTGAAGTGTCCAGATCAGAGAATTTTGATATTAAATGTGAGGTATTTTCACCTGTGGGTCAATGAGGCTATGGAAAGTACGATTGGATTCAGTGATTGAAGCAGTGACAATTAAGAACAGCTTAGGGAGGCGATTGATAAGAAATAGGATAAAGGGTTATTGGGGAAAAAAAGGGAAGTCAGATTGGCTTAGGGCAAATGTGCCACCTGGACAGGATGGTTGGTCTGAGCAGTGTCTTTCCATCAAGTAATTTATTTACAGTTCAACATTATGTTTTATTTTCTGAGATTTCTTATGTACTTATTTGTTTTGGCTTCTTTTTCTGCATTCTTTAATTTCCTTTATCCTGAATGCACCTCTACTCATTGGCATTGTGTCTGGCTTCATTCCTGTCTTGAGCTTGCTATCTCTTAATCTAATAATGTTCATGCTGGTTGCAAGTGTGACACCAGCTCCTTTACCAAGTCACGGATGCATTAGTTGCTGAAATCAGTTGTTTTGTTGACAAGGTCCCACAAGATTGTTTTTTATTAATTCAGGGGATGTGGGCTTTGCTGACTGGGTCAGTATTTAATGCCCATTCCTAATTGCCCTTGTGTTGGTAGTAGTGGTGGGCTGCCTTATTAGATCCCTGCAGACATACCCACATTGCTGTTAGAGGGAATGATGCTGGGTTTTGACCCAGCAAGACTGAAGGAATGGTGATATAATTTCTTAGTCAGGATAGGGATGGCATGGAAAAGAACAAAGGTGTTGGTCTTCCTGACAAGGAGCCTTGATGAATTTCTGCAGTGCATCTTATAGATGGTACACACTGTTATTAGAGCATTAGTGTTGGAGAGAGTGATTGTTGAAGGTGGTGGCACAATGAGTCAGTGGTTAGCACAGCTGCTTCACAGTGCCAGAGACCCGGGTTCAACTTCAGCCTCGGGTGCCTGTCTGTGTGGAGTTTGCATATTCTCCCTGTGCCTGTGTGGGTTTCTTCCAGGTGCTCTGACTTCCTTCCACAGTCCTAACATGTGAAGGCTGGATGGATTGGTCGTGCTGAATTGCCTGTAGTATCCATGCATGTGCAAGTTTAGTCGGTTAGCCAATTAGAATTGCAGAGTTACAGAAATAGGGAAGCGGGGTGGGTCTGGGTGGGAAGCTCTCTGTGTCAGTGTGGATTTGATGGGCCAAATGGCCTGCTTCCACACTATAGGCATTTTATGATTCTATAGGATACCAATCTAGTAGGTTCCTAAATATTTGTGGACAGGTTTTTGGGAGTTACAAGGTACGTTTCTTGCTGCGGGATTCCTAGCCTCTGGTTTGCTCTTGTAGCCAATGTATTTATGCAGCAAGTACAGTTCAGTTTCTGGTCCATTGTAATCCCAGGATGTTATTGGCAGGCCATTCAGCAATGGTAAGGGGCATGATGGTTAGATTAACTCTTCTTAGAGATGATTATTGCTTGGCACTTGTGTGCTGTGAATGATACTTGCCATTTTGTCAGCCCAAATTCGAATATTGTCCAGGATTTGCTGTATTTGGATATGGGGTAAAAACAATGACTGCAGATGCTGGAAACCAGAGTCAAGATTAGAGTGGTGCCAGAAAAGCACAACAGTTCAGGCAGCATCCGAGGAGCAGTAAAATCGACGTTTCGGGCAAAAGCTCTTCATCAGGAATACAGGCATTTTTTTACCCTGTATTTGGATATGGACTGTCACAGATGGAGTTGAACATTGTGCAATCCTTGGCGACCATCTCTGCTTCTGACCAGATGATTGAGGGAAGATCCTTGATTAATTAACTGAAGATGGTGGGTCTGGGACTCTAACCTGAGGAATTCCTGCAAATATATCCTGGAGCTGAGATGACTGACCAGTAACACCAGAACCATCTTTGTGTTGTGCTAGTTTTGAATCCAACTAATGCACAGCTTTCCTTTTGAATCCCACTGACTCTAGCTTTGCTAGGGCTCCTTGAGGCCACACTCGGTCAAATGTGGCTTTGTTGTCAAGGGCTCTCACACTCAACTCACCTCTTAAATTCTTTTATCCATGTTTGAACTAAGGTTGTACTGAGGTCAGGAGCCGAGTGACCTGGTGTCAATAAACAAATTATTGCTGAGCAAGTGCTGCTTGACACCATCCATCACTTTATTGATGATCAAGAATAGACTGATAGGGTAACAATTGGCTCAGTTGAATTTGTCATGCTTTCTGTGTATAGGATACACCTCGACAATCTTTGACATTACTGGGTAATTGTCAAAGTTGTAGCTGCACTACCCCATTTTTTTTTTACAGCTTAAAAATATGGGGTAGACCATTTAGGACAGAGATGAGGAGAAACTTCTTCACCCAGAGAGTGATGGCTGTGTGGAATGCTTTGCCCCAGAGGGCAGTGGAGGCCCAGTCTCTGGATTCATTTAAGAAAGAGTTGGATAGAGCTCTCAAGGATAGTGGAATCAAGGGTTATGGAGATAAGGCAGGAACAGGATACTGATTAAGGATGATCAGCCATGATCATATTGAATGGTGGTGCAGGCTCGAAGGGCAGAATGGCCTACTCCTGCACCTATTGTCTATTGTCTATTGCACTGGAGCAGCTTGTCAAGGAGTGCAACAAGTTCTGGATCTCAAATCTTCAGTACTATTGCTGCAATGTTATCAGGTCCCAAATCCTTTGCAGTATCCAGTGCCTCCAGCCATTTCTTCTTATCAAATGGAGTGAATTGAATTATAGAGTCATAGAGTCGTAGAGATGTACGGCATGGAAACAGACCCTTCGGTCCAACCCGTCCAACCCAATCCAGTCCCACCTGCTAGCACCTGGCCCATATCCCTCCAAACCCTTCCTATTCACATACCCATCCAAATGCCTCTTAATTGTTGGAATTGTACCAGCCTCCACCACTTAAGTGGCAGATGGAGTTTAATTCAGATAAATGTGAGGTGCTGCATTTTGGGAAAGCAAATCTTAGCAGGACTTATACACTTCATGGTAAGGTCCTGGGGAGTGTTGCTGAACAAAGAGACCTTGGAGTGCAGACTCATAGCTCCTTGAAAGTGGAGTTGCAGGTAGATAGGATAGTGCAGAAGGCGTTTGGTATGCTTTCCTTTATTGGTCAGAGTATTGAGTACGGGAGTTGGGAGGTCATGTTGCGGCTGTACAGGACATTGGTTAGGCCACTGTTGGAATATTGCGTGCAATTCCGGTCACCTTCCTATCAGAAAGATGTTGTGAAACTTGAAAGGGTTCAGAAAAGACTTACAAGGATGTTGCCAGGGTTGGAGGATTTGAGCTATAGGGAGAGGCTGAACTGGCTGGGGCTGTTTTCCCCGGACCGTCAAACGCTGAGGGGTGACCTTATAAAGGTTTAAAACATTATGAGGGGCATGGATAGGATAAATAGACAAAGTCTTTTCCCTGGGGTCGGGGTGTCCAGAACTAGAGGGCATAGGTTTAGGGTGAGAGGGGCAAGATATAAAAGAGCCCTGAGTGGAAACATATATAAGAGACCTAAGGGGCAACCTTTTTACTCAGAGGATGGTACGTGTATGGAATGAGCTGCCAGAGGATATGGTGAAGGCTGGTCCAATTGAAACATTTAAGAGGCCTTTGGATGGGTATATGAATAGGAAGGGTTTGAAGGGATATGGGCTGGTTGCTGGCGGGTGGGACTAGATTGGGTTGGGATATCTGGTCGGCATGGACAGGTTGGACCGAAGGGTCTGTTTCCATGCTGTACATTTCTATGACTCTATAAGAACCAAAGATGTGGATATTAATTCATGTGATTCTTACCCGACTGAGGCAATCAGTTCCAGTAATCACTGTTGAACTTTTCAGAGACCACAGGGTTTTTGGCCAAGTTACAGGATTTCTGGTTGGAATTAATAAGGCAGTTACTATGCTCTGGTTAAAGCCTTTGTCATTATGTGGGCTGGTCATTGGGCTGTTAGCACCTTTTCAAGCATAAAGCGTTTTGATGATCAGAACCTGCTGGAGAGATAAATCAACTGGTCTTTGCTGTTTGCACAGACAACACAATACAAAATCGAGAGATTTTGGAAGGGGGCGTGTGCGCTCTGTTGACAGGAGGGGAAATTTCCAGAAATTATAACCAACCTAGGTCATGTCACTGATGCCAATATTTTCATCCAATCAAGTTCATTTTGCAATTAACCAAAAAATGTAGTTCTTAAAAAACAATTTGTGCTATGTTTAAGGTCTTGAGGACTTTAACACCAAATTTGATGTATCTCAGGATCCCAGTCCACTGCTTGAACCTTGCAATGGATCTCCTCGTTCTGCTGTGCCATTCTAAAAGTAATGGTGTGACGAGAATTATAATTATATCCTGATGAACACATTAACTACTTGGCCAAGTGGCCATATACGTGGGCCAGGGTCTGTAAACTCCAGATTCCTATTAGGGCCTGGCAAACCTTCAACTTGTTATCCACTCAGTCATGTAGTCAGCAACACAAAACACTCAACAAGGGTGATTATTTAATGGAGAATAAGTTCCATTTCCAAAATATGTTTAGCACCTCGGCAAGTATTGATTTGGATTGATGATGCATTCCTTCATGTTGTAACCTTTTGCTTTCATCAGGAGTTTTATATAGTAGGCATGAATGGAAGTGGAGGATCTGATTCCTGTGGCATTTTGCATAATGAGTGTACATAGTGTATTTGTTCCTTTAGAAACCACGATATGTGTCTGAATGGGAAAAACTTTGGGGAGTTGAATTTGAATGTTTATAGGAGGTGGTTGTCCATTTGTTAATAACTCTTTCAATAGGACTGTATTTTTATCGCCAGTTGACTGGTGCCCCTGCTACAGGAACAGTGTGAAACTTGAAAGGGTTCAGATAAGATTTACAAGGATGTTAGCAGAAATGGAGGGTGTCAGCCATAGGGAGAGGCCAAATAGGCTGGGGATGTTTTCCCTGGAGTGTTGGAGGCAGGGGGCTGACCTTATTTTTTTTAAAAAATTCATTTTGTGAGATGTGGGTGTCGCTGGCTGGGCCAGCATTTATTGCCTTTGAGATGATAGTGGTGAGCTGTCATCTTATAGAGGTTTATAAAATCATGAGGAACATGGGTAGGGTGAATAGTAAATGTCTTTTCTCTAGGGTATGGGAGTCCAAAAATGGAGGGCATAGATTTAAGGTAAGAGGGAAAAGGTTGAAAAGAGCCTAAGGGTCAATGTTTTCATGCTGAGGGTGGTGCATGTATAGAATGAGCTGCTAGAGGAAGTGATGGAGGCCGGTCCAATTACAACATTTAAAAGTTGGATGGGTACATGAATAGGAAGGGTTTAGAGGGATATGGGCTAAATGCTGGCAAACTGGTATCTGGCCCTCATGGGCGAGTTGGAGCAAAGGATCTGTTTCTGTGCTATACATCTCTATAACTCAATAATTCTCTGACTGTCGGTGTACCTACATGTAGAGTCATATACATAGCGAGTCCTTGTGTTTCTTTGAATTTGCATTTGTGTATGTAAGCTTCAGTAAATGTGAGCTTGTTCATTGGAAGTACCTGATTCTGATTTACATCTGTTGCCCACTGGTCCCCATGTACATGCTGGATAAGAATGAGATTGACCAACCTCATCACCAGGCATTTAGTGTGGCTATTTGAGCAAGGTACCAGAGGGCGGCTGGTTCCAGTAGACCTCTGCATGATACAGTCTCCTTGGCAGAAGGGAAGGGGAGAAAGCAGAAAAAGTGGAAAGCTAAGTGCTGATGCATGTTTGGAATTGGAGAGATGTTAGTCTTGCATTTGCTTTATGAAGTCTTTCCATTTCCTGCTCGCATTCCACATCTCCTCATGTTCTGCGAGTCTGTTTGCTTCACGTTGACTTAAACAACGTTTGTACAGCTGACCTAAAACTAACTTGTGAAGCTGGCAAAGTGGGTGCTCTTGTTACTGCAGGCACCAGTCTCCAGAATATTCACTCTGTGGGAATGGAAACCAGATGTTGGTGTTTTTCAGGTGGTTTTAGACTGCACAGTGGGCTGCTTCCTAACAAAACAGAACCACTGTAGAAAAAAACATCATTACGGTATAATAACTGCAATAAAAAAAAGATTAACAGCACAAGCTTTTATTAGAAAATAAGTCTTCTTTCACAGATATTTTAAACATGTTTTGGAAAAGGTTACTTAGTCCGCAGTACTAAGTGACCCAACAGTTTGTAGGGATCTGTCAGGTTATTGAAGAAGACTGCTTCATTTAATTTGATGAAGCTTTGAGTAGGGTCAAAGCTGCAATGAAGTGATTCACTGTCATTTTCTCTTAAAAAAAAGGAATCACCTTGAGTAAATGGAGTGCATAAATTAGACTTGATAAGTGTGCATTATTTGCAAATATAGAGGTCTCTTGTGAGTGCAAAATGACATGCTTCATACTCACATCTGTTTCTGACATGAGCCACCCCAGATGTCATCTTGGTGAATATGTTGGTGGGGACGTGCCTGATGTCACCTAGAAACATGCAGAACAGGTACAGCTTGATGGCAGTCAGCGCACGTTGCTGAACTGATGCTAATATTACTATTTTGCAACTTCATGTTCCAGCTAATTCGCCCTCCTAACCTTTCACTATTTACCATGAAGGATTCTGCAACAGTGCTAATTAAAGAGATCTCCTCAGTGTAAAAGATTAAGTACTTGTTGATATTTTTTTTTCTCTCTGACTGTTGGAATGACTCAATGGAGTTTGGTTCTTTCCATGATTTCAACTTCAAAATGGCTACAGGAAGTGGGTGTTGAAAGTCATTATGAAGCTTTCAAGGCTTATGCACAAGCCCCTTGGTTCTCACCCTGTGTGAACTGGCAGAGCACTCCTTGCAATACAACATGATTTGGAGAATGAACAGGGGACATGCAGAGCTGCTGGAAGAAGAGGAGGCTGGGGAACGTCTTTCAGAAGGGTGTCTAGGAAACCTTTGTATCTGTTCTGCACCAGCACTCGAGAAGCCTAACATTACCCAGGACCAGCAGCCATTTGATTGGTATCATCCACACCTTCCACTGCTGACGCTCAGGTGGCAGCAGTGTGTACGATCTATAAGATGCACTGTAGAAGTTTACTAAGGCTCTTTAGATAACTTCCAAACCCACCATCTGGAAGGACAAGGGTAGCAGATACATGGGAAAACTCCCTCATTCACAAATTCTACTCCAAATCTCACCAAATTGACTTGGAAATATATCACCACTTCTTCTGAGTCACTGGGTCAAAATGCTGGACCTCCCTCTCCAGTAGCATTGTTGGGGATATCTTAGCAAATAGACAACAGTTGTTAAAGAAGGCAGCTCACCACCACCTTCTCAAGGGCAACTCAGAAATGGTAAACGTGCTTTCCCAAAACTGGGATGCCCACAACCTAAAAATGGGAGGGACAAAAGACATCTGTGTTTCACTGAATGTGACCTCACTAAAATCTGTGATGTCATGCAACCACAGCTTCAACCTCAAAGCAGGGTTCGCAAGAGAGAGCGATGGGGAAGGTTTCATGTTCCTCAGTGGTTACAGTAATTAGAGTTGCCTGAAATCTTTCAGCAGACTGGTAGTTGATTTCTAAAAGCCTCTCTGCTTGTGCTCCCGATGGCTCAGTTTCTCTCAGAACCTTCCTGGGTAATTTTACTCAAAATGGGGCCGATCTTCGATGGATCAAAACTTAAATTATTGCTATATTAAATTCAATTCACTGTTCCATGAAATAAAATCAATTGTATTGGAAGTCCCAGTGGTGCCTTTCAGGCTTCTGTTCTCCTGGAAGCTTATCCTGTAGAGGGCCCTTATGTTATCTCATTTCGATTGACTCCTAAATGTATCCACAAGGGCAGTTGTGTGACTTCTGACAACTGTCTTGTAGGATTCTGTGTCCATGTCAAAAGGACAAATTAGGCTTTTTGAGAGTATACTGTAAATTGTTATAAATACATAGTCATAAAACACGTCATGGCAAACAAAATGATATCTGCTGAGTGACAATTTCTATTCACCGACTACATGATTAATAACTCCAGTTTATGACTGTGGCATGGTGGCTTAGTGGTTAGCACAGCTGCCTTACAGCACCATGGACCTGGGTTCAATTCCACTCTCAGGCAACTGTCTGTCTGGAGCATAGAACATAGAACATTCCAGCGCAGTACAGGCACTTCGGCTCTCGTAATTGCACTGACCTGTGAAACCAATCTGAAGTCCATCTAATATACACTATTCTATTTTCATCCATATGTCTATCCAATGACCATTTAAATGCCCTTAAAGTTGGTGAGTCTGCTACTGTTGCAGGCAATGCATTCCATGCCCCTACTATTCTCTGAGTAAAGAAACTACCTCTGATATCTGTCCTATATCTATCACACCTCATTTTAAAGCTATGTTCCTTTGTACTAGCCATCACCATCTGAGGAAAAAGGCTCTCACTGTCCACTCTATGTAAGCCTCTGATTAATTTATATGTCTCAATTAAGTCACCTCTCAACCTCCTTCTCTCTAATGAAAACAGTCTCAAGTCCCTCAGCCTTTCCTTGTAAAACCTTCCCTCCATACCAGGCAACATCCTAATAAATCTCCTCTGAGCCCTCTGACCAGAATTGTATGCAATACTCCAAGTGCGGCTGCACCACAGTTTTGTCCAGCTGCAGCATGACTTCATGGCTCCAAAACTCAAACCCTCAAATAATAAAGGCTAACACACCGTATGCCTTTTGAACAACCATATCAACCTGGGTGGCAACTTTCAGGGATCTATGTACATGGACACCAAGATCTCTCTGCTCATCTACCAAGTTTCTTACCATTAGCCCAGTACTCTGCATTTCTGTTACTCCTTCCAAAGTGAATCACCTCACGCTTTTCCACATTAAACTCTATTTATCACCTCTCAGCCCAACTTGGTAGCTTATCTGTGTACCTCTGTAACCTATGACATCCTTCAGCACTATCTACAGCTCTACTGACCTTAGTGTCATCTGCAAATTTATTATCCCATCCTTCTACACCCTCATCCAGATCATTTGTCAAAATGACAAACAGCAGTGGCCCCAAAACAGATCCTTACGAATCACCACTAATATTTCCCATCAACCACCACCCTCTGTCATCTTTCAGCTAGCCAATTTCTGATCCAAACAGTAAAATCACCCTCAATCCCATACCTCCGTATTTTGTGCAATAACCTACCATGGGGAACCTTATCAAATACCTTATCATATACCACATCAGCTGCTTTACCCTCGTCCACCTGTTTGGTCACCTTCTCAAACAACTCTAAGGTTTGTGAGGCATGACCTACGCTTCACAAAACCGTGTTGACTATCCCTAATCACCTTATTCCTTTCTAGATGATTTAAAATCCTATCCCATGTAACCTTTTCGAACACTTTACCCACAGCCGAAGTAAGACACACCGGCCAATGGCTACCAAGGTTGTCTCTACTTCCCTTCTTGAACAAGGGAACAGCATTTGCTATCCTCCAATCTTCTGGCATTATTCCTGTAGACAATTACGACATAAAGATCAAAGTCAAAGGCTCTAAAATCTCCTCCTTGGCTTCCCAGGGAATACTAGGGTAAATTCCATCCGGCCTGGGGACTTATCTATTTTCACACTGTCCAGAAATGCTAACACTTCCTCCTTGTAAACCTTAAATCCATCATGTCTAATAGCCTGTATCTCAGTATTCTCCCTGACAACATTGTCTTTTTCCAGTGTGAATACTAACGACAATATTCATTTAGCACTTCCCCTATCTCCTCTGACTGCATTCACAACCTCCCTAATCTAATCCTAACCTCCCTAATTGGCTCTAATCTTACTCTCATCAATCATTTATTCCTGATATACCTAGAGAAAGTCTTTGGGTTTTCCTTGATGCTATCCGCCAATGGCTTCTCATGTCCCCTCCTGGCTCTTCTAATCTTTCTCTTTAGGTCTTAACTGGCTAACTTGTAACTCTCAAGTACCCTAACTGAGCCTTCTCCTTCTTCCTCTTGACAAGAGCTTCAACTTCTTTAGTAAACCCCAGCTCCCTCACTTGACAACGTCCTCCTTGCCTGACAGGAATATACTTATCAAGGGCATGCAGTAGCTGTTCCTTGAATAACTTCCACATTTCGGTCATTCTCATCCCCTGCAGTTTCTTTCACCATCCTGTGCAACCCAAATCTTGCCTAATCACATCATCATTACCTTTCCTACAGCTATAACTCTTGAACTGCGTTATATACCTATTTCTTTCCATCGCTAAAGTAAACATAACCGAATTGTGGTCACTATCACCAAACTGCTCACCTACGTCCAAATCTAATACCTGGCCTGGTTCATTACCCAGTACTAAATCCAACGTGGCCTCGCCCCTGTTGGCCTGTCTACATATTGTGTTAGGAAACCCTCCTGAACACAACGGACAAAAACTGACCCATCTAAAGTACTTAAACTATAGTATTTCCAGTCAATTGTTTGCCAAGTTAAATCCCCCATAACAACTATCCTGTCACTCTCGCTCCTATTGAGAATCATCTTAACTATCCTTACCTCTACATCTCTGGAACTAAGATGTAGCGTTTGCACATTCTCCCCATGCCTGTGTGGGTTTCCTCCCACAGTCCAAAGATGTACAGGTTAGGTAGGTTGGCCATGCTAAATTGCCCACTGTGTTCAGGGTGTGCAGGTTAGGTGGTTAGAGTCGAAAAGTGTAGTACTGGAAAAGCACAGCAGGTCAAGCGGCATCTAAAGAAAGGAAGTATCGATGTTTCGAGCATGAGCCCTTCATCAGGAATGTGGGGGTGGGGAGGGGCTGACGAATAAAAGGAGTGTGGGAGTTGGGGTGAGATAGCTGGGAAAGCAATAGCTAGATACAAGTGGAGGGCGATGGTGATAGGTCAGAGGGGAGGGTGGAGTGGATAGGTAGGAAGGAAGATGGGCAGGTAGGACATTTCAAGAGGACAGTGCTGAGTTGGAGGGTTGGATCTGGGATAAGGTGGGGGGAGGGGAGAAGAGGAAACTGGTGAAGTCAACATTGATGCCATGTGGTTGGAGGGTCCCATCGCAGAAGATGAATGGCCTGTGCCCGAAACTTCGATTCTCTTGCTTCTTGGATGCTGCCTGACCTGCTGTGCTTTTTTAGCGCCAGACTTTTTGACTCTGATCTCCAGCATCTGCAGTCCTCATTTTTCTCCTAGGTTAGGTGGTTAGCTATGGAAAATGCAGGGTGACAGGAGTGGGTGGGTATGGGTAAAATATTCTTCAGATGGTTGGTGTGGGGTTGATGGGCTGAATGGCCTGCTTCCACACTGTAGGGATTCTATGGTTCATCAGCAAGATGGGAGTCATCCTTTCATAAGAAATGTAATGGAAGAGGACATTCAGTTGCTGAAAGAGCGTCGGAGCATGTTGAGGAGAAGAATGAACCAAGGTGACAGCCTCAACTGCTGCTTGCTCCCTTGGTTGTGTGTGAAGAATTAAATTGAGTTAGAACCGGCGCCAGAGACCCAGGTTCAATTCCCGCCTCAGGCGACTAACTGTGTGGAGTTTGCACGTTCTCCCCGTGTCTGCGTGGGTTTCCTCCGGGTGCTCCGGTTTCCTCCAACAGTCCAAAGATGTGCAGGTTAGGTGAATTGGCCATGCTAAATTGCCCGTAGTGTTAGGTAAGGGGTAGATGTAGGGGTATGGGTGGGTTGTGCTTCGGTGGGGCGGTGTGGACTTGTTGGGCCGAAGGGCCTGTTTCCACACTGTAAGTAATCTAATCTAATCTAAAAAAAACCTAATAGCTACAAAACCCAATTGCCCATTTGCAAACAGACCCATACATTTTAGCTTGCCCTCTGTCACTTACCAACGTAACATTATCTTAGCCACAATACTGAAAAGAAAGGCACAAATAAAACCTATCTTGTAAGATTGCAAAACAAATTTATGAATGGAATCACATGATCTGACATACAAAAGTAAACTAATTACCTTATGTGTTCCTTAGTGCCTGTCCAGCCTATGCATTTGCCTCCTAACACTGATCCCTGTAGTCCTTTCTTAGCTGCAATTGGCCAAACCCATTTATCTGAACTCCACGCTTTTTTTGTCAGCTGTCTAATCTTCTATCCAACATGACATGTTATCCCCAGCACTGAGAGTTTATATATTATTTCGACTCCTCATCAAATTGCCTTGGCATTGGTTATGAAAGACTAGTTTTCAGTGGGATGGGGGACAGCAGATGCTGTTGCAGAATGGTCTCAATCAGTTCTGGACCTAACATCCTGGGCTTCAGAGTGTACCATTTCGCCATGGGCAGCAGCAGCAGCCTGGACTTGCTGGCTGAGGGGCACAGGCATGGATGGGAGGACAAACCCTATCATAGAGTCATAGAGTTGTACAGCACAGAAACAGACCAGACCCTTCAATTCAACTCGTCCATACCGACCAGATATCCCAACCTAATCAAGTCTCATTTGCCAGCACATGACCCATATACCTCTAAACTCTTTCTATTCATATACCCATTCAGATGCCTTTTAAAAATTGTAATTGTATCAGCTTCCACCACTTCCTCTGGCAGCTCATTTCATACAAGCACCACCCACTGCATGAAAACGTTGTCCTTTTTAAATCTTTACCTTCTCACCCGAAACCTATGCCCTCTAGTTCTGGACTCTGGACCTTGTCTATATACCCTATCCATGACCCTCATAATTTTATAAACCTCTATAAGGTCACCCCTCAGCCTCTGCCGCTCCAGGGAAAACAGCCCCAGCCTATTCAACCTCTTCCTATAGCTCAAATCCTCCAACCCTGGTAACATGCTTATAAATCTTTTCTGAACCCTTTCAAGTTTCACAACATCCTTCCGATAGAAGGGAGACAAGAATTGCATGCAATATATTCCCTGTCGTCCAGAGAAGGGACAGCAATTTGTGGTCCAAGGAGTCAGTGCTGCTCCTGAAATATTACGGCATAGCGGTCCTAATTGCATGCTGAAGGATTGAGTCCTGAACTGCTTCGGCACCCTGAGAGCATTTTGGATGCTGGTGTTGCCAGTCATGTTGGAAGCATTCTGGCAGTGCATTGTGGGTGAGTTTGTGAGTGTGTGAAATTGGGCATCAATTCAAAGATGGAAGGAACAGGCTTGAAGCACAAAGCCCTGTGCTGACTTGGTTATGGATTCCTCCATGCTTGTAAATGACGGTGTGCTTTCAGGCAGACTTCTCATGCACAAACTATTTTGCTAAATATACACGTTAGTCTTCTTCCATAACTTATTGACCCTCAGTATGGAGGGCCTGTGTATCACTGCAGCCTCTGGTAATCTGGTACCCTGGCCCCGACGCTACCTGCAGTGCAATTGTGCCTGATGTGTCCTTGTGTGCAGCTTAGCTGAGATACGCACATTTTCTCAGCTGGTGGATGAGAGTGTGAAATCAAGTGTTAAGTGTCTTTCTTATCAATCTTTATTGTTATTTGAGAGCACGAACTGTCAAGGCTTGTCAATCCATCTGCCCACGTGGTGGAGAGCCAACCTGCTCATGGTAAAATTCCATGGAGGAAACTCTGAACTGGTCACTTAAATGACTTAATTGGCCTCTGGGGAGAAGGATATGATCCACCTTCCCTACTGATTGTCCAGTGCTGTGATGGAGCCAGGAAGGTGACGGTCACTCCATTCAAATGTTGCTTATTGTCCTTGCAGACGCAAAAGGCTTTAATAGCTATGATTACAAGTTACAGAGTCCTGTCATGCTCTGACGTAAGGTATAACCCACGAGTAAATGTTGGTTCCTCAGGAGATCAATACGGGAAGTTAATAATTGGAAGCGAGGAAATGGCAGAAAAATTGAGCAGGTATTTTGTACTGGTCTTCACTGTGGATATCACAAACGACATGCTAAGAGTAGTTGAAAATCAAGAAAGAAAATAGAGGGAGGAACTGTTTATTAAGGATGTAATAACAGAGCATATAGAAAATCAACACACACGCAGTCATCACAGTACTATTAAAGGGAAACTGTGTTCGACAAATGTATTTGAGTTCTTTGAGAAACTAACAAACAGGTTGGACAGTGAGAAGGTGAGGTGCATTTCAATTTCCAAAAAGTGAGGGGCTACAATTTTTTTTTAATATACTGAGTATGTGTGGAATGAACTTCCAGAGGAAGTGATGTATGCTGGTACAGTTACAACATCTAAAAGACAATTAGGTAATTACATGAATAAGGAATGTTTGGAGGGATATGGGCCAAGCAGAGGCAGATGGGGTTAGTTTCATTTGGGATTATGGTTAGCATGGAATGGTTGGACTGAAGTGTCTGTTTCCATGCTGTATAATTGTATGACTATGTCTCTATGAGTTTACTAAACAGTATATAAACTCCTAGTTTTGGGGATAACCTGTCAGCATGAATAGAAGATTAATTTACAAAAAGCAGAGAATTGGGATTAATGGGTTTTCTCAATTGTGATAATGAAGTGCTAAAGGGATCAGTGTTGGGCTTCAAGTATTTACAATCTCTCTGAGTGACTTGGATAAAGGAACAGTGTGTTTGGTAGTTAAATGTGATGATATCACAAAGACTTAGGGAAGCAAGTTATAAATAAAATAGAGTCTGTAAATGGTTATCGATAGATTAAGTAAGTGGGCGAAAAATTGACAGTTAATGTAGGAAATGTGAACCTGTCTACTTTGGCATGAAACAGAACAAGGCAAAACATATTTAAATAGAGAGAGAATGAAATCAGAGCTACAAAAGGATCTGTGTATTCTGGTATGAGTCACAAACAATTAGTACACATGTACAACAACAGAGAGGTAAATGGAATGTTGGCATTTGTTACAAAGGGAATGAATTGTAAAAGTAGAAAAATGTTGCGATAGATTAATAGGATCCATTGAGACCATCTCCAGAGTACGATGTACATGTTTGGCCTCGGTGCTGAAGGAGGGATATAATTGCATAGGAAACAGTTCAGACAAGGTTCACTCAGTTGATGCCTAGGATTAAGGGATTTTTATTCAGTGAGAAAGGTTGAGCAGCTTAGTCCTATGCCCTTTGGAGTTAAGATGAATGAAAGGTGATGTTATTAAAGCACAAAAATCTGAGGGGAATTGACGGAATCGATGCGAGGAGGATGTTTCTCTTTGTATGGGAGTTAATAACTCGGAGATGTAGTTCAAAATTAAGGGGCCTCCCATTTAAGATAGAGATGCGGAGGATTTTGTCTAAAAATGTTTGATTTGATTCTGGGATTCTTTACTCTGGAGAGCAGTGAATGCTGAGTCAATGAATCCGTTAAGAACTGAGTTAGACAGATTTAGGGGAATCAAGGGTTATGGGGGGGCAGGCAAAAGAATGGAATTAATAGTACAATCAGATCAGACATAATCATATTGAATGGGAGAGCACCAATAAGGGGTGAGATAATCTCCTTCTAATATGATCTTGAGGTGTGGAATTGTGTCTGCACAATAACTGTCAGATAATAATTTATCTACCTCTTACTTTTAGCCTGTAGCCACTTTCTTTACATGAGAGAAAAAACATTCTTCTGTCTGCATTGTGACTATTGAAATCAAGATCTGTTTTACTATGTTCAACCATAACAAATTATTTGGCAAGACCCGAAATGCACAAATAATTATCCCTTCAAGTTTTATTTCTTTTTGGGTTTTTTTTTTCAAATCTTTAGTTTGGTGTCATTTTCGATCATGAATTTCTCAATGTCCCTCCTGTTATTTTGATGGTGTACTGGATCATGAGTCATAGGTCCTATCCTGATGGACATTTCTGACAGTTGTACAGTGAGCAATTTGACTGCTATTTGAACATGAACTCAGCACAGACGTGTCGAACATTTCAGGGTCAGCTGAGCTCATGATGTTTTCCTTTGTCCAGGAATTTTATCAAAACTCCTGACAGGCCAGAGGGATCAATGACCTGTTAGCTGGCAATGAAGTGCGGGGACTCCTGCCCACATTCACTGACTGGGGAGAGGGCAGTGGAAATCTCAGGGGACAAGAATAAAAATCCAATCAGTTCACTGCTATATATTCCCTCTGGGTTTTTCCTGCCATTGCATGAGTTTCTGAGGTCTTGGTGAAGCTGTAGCTTCTAGAATATGACCACATTCCCATTGACATGTGTGGACCTGGTATGCATGTGTTACGCGTGTTTTATTTCTTCATGGTAGTTGGGTGTCAAATCAAGGCCAATCTCTACTAGCCTACAGGAAGGTGACATCGAGTTGTTTGCTTGAACTGCTGCAGTTCACGCTGTCAGATAAAAGCTCAATGATTTTAACTCAGCGACAATAAAGGCATGGCTTTAAATTTTAAACCATCTTTTTTTTAACCATTTCAAAATGTGTATGTATCAACCCTTTTTAAAATTCCTGACAATTGTTCCTTGTCAACATGAGATGCTGTGCTTGAGAATGAAAATGACTCTAACAAGAGGTGATAAGAAGAATCTGGTGAACAGTAAGGAATACACAGGGTGAGAAACCTATTGACATTAAGGGTCCATGGTGATTTTATGTTAGGGGATGTGGACCAGACTGATTGTCAGTTCTGCAAACTGATTATCACCCAAGCAGCAATCTACAAAGTTCAAGGTCTGTGTTTGAAAGTGTTACTTGTAGGCTATGGAGAGTTCCCATTATTTTCCCAATGTTTTGCAGGGTGAGTAAGAACATGCTATTTCTTTGCCCCTGAACCTGGACTGAACTCTGTTTCATTGCCTAATCTTTGCTGTTTGTAAGTAAGAAAGTGTTCTTTTTAGAAATTGACATGTGACCATTTGAACCAAGGATGTGTGAGTGAATCTAGTATACCCTCAATGTGTTAAAGAATCATAAAGTCCCTCCAATGTGGAAGCAGGCCATTCAGCTCATCGAGTCTACACATGACTAATCCACCTAGCCCTCACATCCATGGACACGTTCCCATGGCCAATCCACCCAACCTGCATGGGCCAATGGGCTGAGAAGTGGCAGATGGAGTTTAATTCAGATAAATGTGAGGTGCAGCATTTTGGGAAAGCAAATCTTAGCAGGACTCATACACTTAATGGTAAGGTCCTAGGGAGTGTTGCTGAACAAAGAGACCTTGGAGTGCAGGTTCTTAGCTCGTTGAAAGTGGAGTCAGAGGTAGATAGGATAGTGGAGAAGGCATTTGGTATGCTTTCCTTTATTGGTCAGAGTATTGAGGATCGATTCACAGGGGAACATAGCACGAACAGCCAAGTTTCTGGTATTGAGACTGGCTCTAATGCAATGAGGGGTACGTTGGGTTCCAAGAGATCAATTGTGTTTGGGGATTCTCTAATCCGAGGTACAGACAGAGGTTTCTGTGGCCAGCGGCGAAAAATCAGAATGGTGTGTTGCTTCCCTGGTGCCAGGATCAAGGATGTCTCAGAGAGGGTGCAGAATGTTCTCATGGGGGAAAGGGGCCAGCAAGAGATCATTGTCCACATTGGAACCAATGACATAGGAAGGGAAAAGGTGAAGATTCTGAAGGGAGATTACAGACAGTTAGGTAGGAATTTGAAAAAGGAGGTCCCCCAGAGTAGTAATATCTGAATACTCCCAGTGCTACGAGCTCGTGAAGGTAGGAATAGGAGGAGAGAGCAGATGAACGTATGGCTGAGGAGCTGGTGTACGGGAGAAGGATTCACATTTCTGGATCATTGGAATCTCTTTGGGTAGAAGTGACCTGTACAAGAAGGACAGATTGCACCTAAATTGGAAGGGGGCTAATATACTATAAGGGAGATTTGCTAGAGCTGCTCAGGAGGATTTAAACTAATAAGGTGGTGGGGGAGGTGGAGGTGGGACCCAGGGAGATAGTGAGGAAAGAGATCAATCTGAGACTGGTACAGTTGAGAACAGAAGCGAGTCAAACAGTCAGGGCAGGCAGGGACAAGGTAGGACTAATAAATCAAACTGAATTTATTTCAATGCAAGGAACCTAACAGGGAAGGCAGGTGAACTCAGGGCATGGTTAGGAACATAGGACTAGGATATCATAGCAATTACAGAAATATGGCTCAGGGATGGACAGGACTGGCAACTTAATGTTCCAGGATACAGGAAGGATAGAAAGGGAGGCAAGGGAGGAGAGGGAGTGGCGTTTTTGATAAGGGATAGCATTACAGCTGTGCTGAGGAAGGATATTCCTGGAAATACATCCAGGGACGTTATTTGAGTGGAACTGAGAAATAAGAAAGGGATGCTCACCTTATTGGGATTGTATTATAGACCCCCTAATAGTCAGAGGGAAATTGAGAAACAAATTTGTAAGGCGATCTCAGCTATCTGTAAGAATAATAAGGTGGTTATGGTTGGGGATTTTAACTTTCCAAACATAGACTGGGACTGCCATAGTGTTAAGGTTTTAGATGGAGAGGAATTTAAGTGTGTACAAGGAAAGTTTCTGATTCAGTACGTGGATTTACCTACTGGAGACAGTGCAAAACTTGACCTTCTCTTGGGAAATAAGGCAGGGCAGGTGACTGAGGTGTCAGTGGGGGAGCACTTTGGGGCCAGCGACCATAATTCTACTCGTTTTAAAATAGTGATGGAAAAGATAGACCAGATCTAAAAGTTGAAGTTCTAAATTGGAGAAAGGCCAATTTTGACGGTATTAGGCAAGAACTTTTGAAAGCTGAGTGGGAGCAGATGTTCGCAGGTAAAGGGACGGCTGGAAAATGGGAAGCCTTCAGAAATGAGATAATGAGAATCCAGAGAAAGTATATTCCTGTCAGGGTGAAAGGGAAGGCTGGTAGTTATAGGGAATGCTGGATGACTAAAGAAATTGAGAGTTTGATTAATAAAAAGAAGGAAGCATATGTCAGGTATAGACAGGATAGATCAACTGAATCCTTAGAAGAGTATAAAGGTAGTAAGAGTATACTTAAGAGGGAAATCAGGAGGGCAAATAGGGTTAAAGAGAATCCAAACTGTTTTTACAAATACATTATGGACAAAAGGGTAACTAGGGAGAGAATAGGCCTGTCAAAGATCAGCAAGGTGGCCTTTGTGTGGAGCCGCAGAAAATGGGGGAGATACTAAGCGAGTATTTTGCATCAGTATTTACTGTGGAAAAGGACATGGAAGATATAGACTGTAGGGAAATAGATGGTGACACCTTGAAAAATGTCCATATGACAGAGGAGGAAGTGCTGGATGGCTTGAATTGCATAAAAATGGATAAATCTCCAGGACTTGATCAGGTGTACCCTAGAACTCTGTGGAAAGCTAGAGAAGTGATTGCTGGGCCTCTTGCTGACATATTTGTCTCATTGATAGTCACAGGTGAGGTGCTGGAAGACTGGAGGTTGGCTAACGTGGTGCCACTGTTTAAGAAGGGCGGTAAAGATAAGTCAGGGAACTATAGACCCGTGAGCGTGGCATCAATGGTGGGCAAGTTGTTGGAAGGAATCCTGAGGGACAAGTTGTACATATATTTGGAAAAGCAAGAACTGATTAGGGATAGTCAGCTTGGATTTGTGCATGGGAAATCATGTCTCACAAACTTGATTAAGTTTATTGAAGAAGCAGCCAAGAGGATTGATGAGGGCAGAGCAGTAAATGTGATCCATATGAACTTCAGTAAGGTGTTTGACAAGGTTCCCCATGGGAGATTGGTTAGCAAGGTTAGATCTCACGGAATACAGGGAGAACTAGCCATTTGGATACAAAACTTGCTCAAGGGTAGAAGATTGAGGGTGGTGGTGGAGGGCTGTTTTTCAGACTGGAGGCCTGTGACCAGTGGAGTGCCACAAGGATTGGTGCTGGGTCCTCTGCTTTTCGACATTTATATAAATTATTTGGATGCGAACATAAGAGGTAGAGTTAGTAAGTTTGCAGATGACACCAAATTTGAAGGTGTAGTGGACAGCCAAGAAGGTTACCTCTGATTACACCAGGATCTTGACCAGATGGGCCAATGGGCCGAGGAGTGGCAGATGGCGTTTAATTTAGATCAATGCAAGGTGCTGTATATTGGGAAAGGATTTATACACTTAATGGTAAGGTCCTGGGGACTGTTGCTGAACAAAGAGACCTTGGAGTGCAGGTTTATAGCTCCTTGAAAGTGGAGTTGCAGGTAGATAGGATAGTGAAGAAGGCGTTTGGTATGCTTTCCTTTATTGGACAGAGTATTGAGTACAGGAGTTGGGAGGTCAGCTGTGCAGGACATTAGTTAGGCCACTGTTGGAATATTGTGTGCAATTTTGGTCTTCCTATCGGAAAGATGTTGTGAAACTTGAAAGGGTTCCGAAAAGATTTACAAGGGCATTGCCAGGTTTGGAGGATTTGAGTTATAGGGAGAGGCTGAACAGGCTGGGGCTGTTTTCCCTGGAGCGTCGGAGGCTGAGGGATGACCTTGTAGAGGTTTGCAAAATTATGAGGGGCATGGAATCCAGAACTCGAGGGCATAGGTTTAGGGTGAGAGGGGAAAGATATAAAACGGACCTAAGGGGCAACTCTTTCATGCAGAGGGTGGTATGTGTATGGAATGAGCTGCCAGAGGAAGAGGTGGAGGCTGATACAATTGCAACATTTAAAAGGCTTTTGGATGGGTATATGAACAGGAAGGGTTTGGAGGGATATGGGCCGGGTGTTGGCAGATGGGTCTAGTTTGGGTTGGAATAACTGTTCGGCATAGGCAGGTTGGACCGAAGGGCACCACGGTGGCACAGTGGTTAGTACTGTTGCCTCACAGCGCCAGAGACCTGGGTTCAATTCCCGCCTCAGGCAACTGGCTGTGTGGAGTTTGCACATTCTCCCCATGTCTGCTTGGTTTCCTCCGGGTGCTCCGGTTTCCTCCCACAGTTCAAAAATGTGCAGGTTAGGTGAATTGGCCAGGCTAAATTTCCCGTAGTGTTAGGTGCAGTGGTAAATGTAGGGAAATGGGTGTGGGTGAGTTGCGTTTCGGCAGGTTGGTGTGGACTTGTTGGTCCGAAGGGCCTGTTTTCACACTGTGAGTAATCTAATCTAATCTAGAGTGTAATCTAATCTAGTCTGTTTCTGTGCTGTACATCTCTATGGCTCTATAAAACTGGAGCACCCAGAGGAAACCCACACAGACACAGGGGGAATGTGCAAACTCCACACAGACAGTTGCCCAAGGCTGGAATCGAACCTGTGTCCCTGGCACTGTGAGGCAGCAGTGCTAACCACTGAGCCACCATGTCACCTGGTGTTGGGTCAGAAAGAAGTTATAGAAAATGTTCAGGCTGTCTTGAAAAGCTTGGCTACTTTTTCCAGTGACGTACTGACAAAAACAGTGATTGTGTGTACAACTCACAGAAGGACAAAACTGGGATAGGTGACGAGAACTACCTCTGTTCCAAGAGGATAATGCATCCATCCATAGAATCAGTTGCAGGTTTGACTGTGACTGCCGATTCAATGCATATCATCAGAAGAGCTGGATCAATTTATAGCTGGTACAGGGATCTCATCCTTCAAAAAGTAATTGGAATAATGAATAATATATATCATAATGAGACATGGTTATCTGGAGTAATTTTCATTGGTCTGGCTTGAGGGTGTTGTGAATATGTTTTCCAGACTTTTTCCAACATGAATCATCCTGAGAAGTTTTTTTTTACAAAATGTTTCCCTCTCCCAGAAAATTATTTGGCTCGTAATAGATGTGAGCCCTTCATCAGGATTCCCGAAACGTTGATTTTCCTGCTCCTCGGATGCTCCCTGACCTACTGTGCTTTTCCAGCACCACTCTAATCTTGACTCTACTTTCCAGCATCTGCAGTACCCACTTCTGCCTAGTGATAAATGTGGACTGTTCTGAGTTTAAACCATTGCTAGTACATGGGATAGACTCGACATACCAGCTGCTTTTTCAACTTTACAAACAAAACTGTTGCTTACACAGAGGAAAACAGCAAGCAATAACTGGAAGAAACAAATAACTGTAGATGGTGGAAATTTGAAACGAAAACAGAAATTGCTGGAGAAACTCAGCCGGTCTGTGGATTGAAAGCAGAGCTAACATTTCAAGTCGAGTGACTCTTCAGAGTATTGACCAGCACGATCGTTTACATTGCATTCCACCTACAATGTAACTTTAGGCACTTGAATCTCCAGAAAGCATTTGCGAAGGTCCTACATGAAGGATTATTGTGAAAGTAACAGCTCATAGTGAAGGGACTAATGTATTAGCATTTGAACGATCGATGGCTGGTTGCAAATGGAGAATGTGCTTAAACAAGTCTTTGATTGGCAGGATATGATGAGTGGTGGCCCAGGGGGATCTCTGCTGAACCTCAACCTTTTTACAATTTATGTCAAAGACTTAGATGAGGAGAGTCAAGGAAAGAATATCTAAATACACAGATGACACTTAGGTAGGTAGGGATGTAAGTTGTGAAGAAGACCTGAGTTTGTCGGCAGACAGAGACAAGTTGAGTGCGTGTTGAATGCAAGAATCTGGCAGATGGAGTATAATATGGGGAAATGTGAAAATATTCATTATGCCAGGAAGAAATGAAATCAAAGTATCACTTTAAACAAAGAGCAACTGCAGAATTCTGAGGGGCAGATTGATATTGTGTCTTGGTGCCTAAGATACAAAATGTTAGTGTGCAGGTATATCAGAGAATCAAGAAGGCTACTGGGATGCGATGTTTTATTGCAAGAGAAAGTTAGCGTAAAAGTGCGGATTTTACTCTTCAGTCCCCATGTGGTGTTGAGTAGCAACGTTTGTCAGTATTTCTGAAGGGAGGCCAGCAAGTAGGCCAACATGCTTTAGTTCTGTTAATAGTAAGATCTGGAGAAAGCCCACAGATGGTACAACTGTCCCTTAAAAACAAAAATATCCTCATTATTTTAGTATTATGCAGCATGGTGCAGTTTGAAATTGGTCCACCCTTGGGATTGTTGTCCCTTGCAGGATTAAATCCCTTCATTCAGGGAAGTCTCTAACGGTAATAGTTGTGAGGAGAAAGCAGAGCTGAAGAGCCAGGCACACACACAGTGCAGACACATGGAGGAAGGAGTAATTGCAGAGATTTCAGGAAAGATAGCTTTGGGGTAAACTTTGTGTTTTTTTTGTAAAGTACCTATGCTTTTATCTGTTTTATTATGCTGCAAATTTAATTTATTACTTTGTAATATCAAAATAACTGTAACTAGAAGTATATTCAGGGTTATTTTTAAGGAATTTAATTGGTTTTCCTTACCTTGGAATACAGTAGCATCAAAGGGGACATTTGCTAGGTTTTATTGGATGCTGTTCCCTAATTGCTTATTGTAAACCTTTCCTATCTGTAAATCAGCAAGTTTGAATTGTTCATTTAACACTAATTTGTTATAATTGTTGCTGTTAGATGACTGCTATATTTCAGTCAACCAAAGGGATTTAATTGATAATGAAATGTAGGTGTCACTGGAAAGTTAGCATTTATTGCTCAGCCCTAATTGTTCTTTATAAAGTGGTATATTGAACTGCTGTAGTTACTAGGGTGAGGATACTTCCATGGCGATATGCAGGAGAAAATCCAAGTATATATCCCCCAGTAACAAAGAAGGAATTATTAGCATAGTTATTGGCAGTGAACTGGCAAATGGTGATGTTCCTAGGTGCTTAATGACCTTGACTTTTCAGGTGGTGGAGGTTACAGTTTTGGAAACCACTAATAATAATTGGCATTGCATGTTGCAGAAGGTACACACTACTGTCACCATGCACTAAAGATTGAATGATTAAATGTTGAAGTGCAGGTAGACTGCCAATCAGTGGGGTTGCACACACTGTACGATGGTGAACTTTGTGCAATGGTGGGATTCTACCCTTGGTTCCTTGAGCATTATTTGAGTCCGACTCAGATAATGCTCAAGGAACCAAGGACAGAATCCCACCAGACTGAATTACCAATCCAGCTACCAATTTCTTGAATGTAAATGGAAAAAGAGTCAGTGACCTATTACCAGGGTGAGCACAACAGGCTTGGTTTGGAGTCTAAAACTGAGAGGAAAATGTGGAAATCAAGTTCTGTTATTGTCGATGTCCTTTGCCCTAGCTTATGTTAAGGAAATGTGAATGCAATCATTTAACCTTTGTGATGACTGGAGAGAGATTGAATTTCTTTTGAACAATATCCTCTTCTTTTGGAAGAAAGTAACTGTTAGTTGAATTTCTATCAGGAGGTGACAGATTCCAAAAGTAGTCAAACTGGTGATGGTACTGGAGAAAATCTCTTTGGGGTCAGGGTGGTGATGAAGGAGGGAATTATAAATTTTAAAATGTGAAAGTGTTGACAGTTTACACTGTTATGTCAGCCATTTCCTTGATCCACGCAAGCACTTCCTTCACTGAGTTCGGATGATCCCTATCATTGCTGGTCAGGAACGATATCACGGCTGTGTTAAAGGAGGACACTATGGGTAGTGAGGCATTATAGGTGGAGCTGAGAAATAAAAAGGGTGCAGTTACATTGTTGGGGCTGTATTACAGACCTCCCAACAGTGAGCATGAGGTACAAGAACAAATAGGTAAACAGATTATGAATAGATTAAAAGGCAATAGGGTAGTGGTGATGAGAAAATTTAATTTTCCCAACATTGACTGGGATACACTTCGCGTCAAAGGTCTGGATGGAGTAGAATTTGTACGAAGCGTCTAGGAGAGTTTTCTAGAGCAGTATGTCAATAGTCCGATGAGGTAAGGGGCCATATTGGACCTGGTACTGGGGAACGAGCCAGGGCAAGTGGTGCGAGTTGAGGTGGAGGATTTCTTTGGGAACATTGACCACAATTCTATAAGTTTTAGAATACTTGTAGATAAAGAAGAGAGTGGTCCTCAGGGAAGAGTACTAAACTGGGCCAAAGCCAATTATATCAAAATTAGGCAGGAACTGGGAAATGTGGATTGGACACAGCTATTTGAAGGGAAGTCCACATTTGAGATGTGGGAGGCATTCAAAGATAGGTTAACAGCAGTGCAGGATAGACATGTCCCGCTGAAAGCAAAAGATAGGAAGGGCAAGATTTGTGAACCGTGGATGACAGGAGAAATTGTACAGCTAGCCAAGAGGAAAAGGGAAGCATACATAAGGTCTAGGCAGCTAAGAACAGAATGGGCCCTGAAGGAATATCAGAAGAGTAAGACAAGTCTTAACCAAGGAATCAAGCGGGTGAAAAGGGGTCATGAAATAGCTTTAGTGAGCAGAATTAAGGAAAATACCAAGGCATTTTATTCTTATATCAGAAGCAAGTGGGTAACTAGAGAAAGGATTGGTCCACTAAAAGATAATGAAGGAAGGCTGTGTGCCGAACCTGTTGAATGGGTGTGATTCTGAATGATTACTTTGCATCAGTGTTCACTGAGGAGAGGAACATGATGAGTCATGAGATTAGAGATAGAAGTTTGATTAGTCTGGATCACGTTGGCATAAGTAGGGAAGATGTGTTGGGTATGCTAGAGGTTATTAAGGTGGACAAATCCCCAGGACCAGATGGGATCTATCCCAGGTTGCTGAGAGAGGCGAGAGAAGAAATAGCTGGTGCCCTGACAGATATCTTTGTGGCACCCTTAAATACAGGTGAAGTGCTGGAGGACTGGAATGTTGCTTATGTTGTCCCCCTGTACAGGAAGGGTAGTTGGGATATTCTGGGTAACTACAGATCAGTGAGCCTGACATCAATGGTGGGGAAGTTGCTGGAGACGGTTCTAAGAGATAGGATCTATTCATATTTAGAAAAGAATGAGCTTCTCAGTGATAGGCAACATGGTTTTGTGCGGGGGATATCGTGCCTTACCAACTTAATAAAGTTCTTCGAGGAGGTGACCAAGTTGTTAGATGAAGGAAGGGCTGTTGATGTAATATACATGGACTTTAGTAAGGCATTTGATAAGGTTCCCCATTGTAGACTAATGGAGAAAGTGAAGTCACATGGTGTACAGGGTGTTCTAGCTAGGTGGATAAAGAACTGGTTGAGCAACAGGAGACACAGAGTAGTAGTTGAAGGGAGTTTCTCGAAATGGAGAAAGGTGACCAGTAGTGTTCCACAGGGGTCAGTATTAGGGCCAGTGTTGTTTGTAATATACATAAATGACCTGGAAGAGGGCACTGTTGGTATGATCAGCAAGTTTGCAGATGACATAAAGATTAGTGGAGTAGCAGAAAGCATAAGGGACTGTCAGAGAATACCGGAGTATATAGATAGACTGGAGAGTTGGGTGGAAAAGTGGCAGATGGATTTCAATCCAGACAAATGTGAGGTGATGCATTTAGGCAAGTCTAATTCTAGAATGAATTATACAATGAATGGAAGAGCCTTGGGAAAAGTTGATGGGCAGAGAGATCTGGGAGTGCAGATTCATTGTACCCTGAAGGTTACTGCACAGGTGCATAGAGTGGTCAAGAAGGCTTATAGTATGCTTGCCGTCATTGGACAGGGTATTGAGTATAAGAGCTAGCAAGTCATGTTAAAATTGTACAAGACATTGATTCGGCTGCATTTAGAATATTGTGTACAGTTCTGGTCGCCACATTACCAAAAGGATGTGGACGTTTTGGAGAGGGTGCAGAGAAGGTTTACGAGGATGTTGCCTGGTATGGAATGTGCTAGCTATGAAGAGAAGTTGAGTAGGTTAGGTTTATTTTCACTAGAAAAAAGGAGATGGGGGGGGACTTGATTGAGGTTTACAAAATCATTAAGGGTAGAGACAAGCTTTTTCCCAGGGTGAAGGATTCAATAACCAGAGGTCACGCTTTCAAAGTGAGAGTTCGAAAGCTTAAGGGAGATACACGCAGCAAGTATTTCACACAGAGGGTGGTGGGCGTTTGGAACGAATTGCTAGCAGAGGTGGTAGAGGCAGGCACGGTAGATTCATTTAAGGTGTGTCTGGACAGATGCATGAGTAAGTGGGGAGCAGAGGGTTACAAATGCTTCGGAATTGACCAACCGGTTTAGACAGTACATTTTTTTTTAGATTAGATTACTTACAGTGTGGAAACAGGCCCTTCGGCCCAACAAGTCCACACCGCCCCGCCGAAGCGCAACCCACCCATACCCCTACATCCACCCCTTACCTAACGCTACTGACAATTTAGCATGGCCAATTCACCTGCCCTGCACATCTTTGGAGTGTGGGAGGAAACCGGAGCACCCGGAGGAAACCCACGCAAACACGGGGAGAATGTGCAAACTCCACACAGTCAGTCGCCTGAGGCGGGAATTGAGCCCAGGTCTCTGGCGCTGTGAGGCAGCAGTGCTAACCACTGTGCCACCGTGCCGCCAGCTCAGGTTTGAAGGGCTGAAGGGCCTGTTCCTGGGCTGTAAATTTTCTTTGTTCTTTGTTCTATCAGTGCTGGACTGATTCCTTCTATTGGTCCTCCAAGAGAGAACAGTGATTGTCTTGCACTGTAACTGTGTGATGGCCCTGCCTTAGTGGAGTAGCTGGAGCTATGAGAAAGTGGTGAGAGATGCTTGTGGTTGGAACCATTGGAAGATGTCCAAGGATGGAGTGGTACATCTGGATGTTCTGGCCGAGTGCTGCATGCCAGGGTGTGCTGCTGGATGAGTAATGGACGTGCAGTTCATTGAGTAGTGTTGTGGCCATTGGTGTGTGTGAGGATGAAATCAGTGACCTTGACCCAAAGCCAGGACTCTGTGGACTTCTTGTAGCAATGCTTTGCCAGGTCCTTAGCACCAACCTTGATGGGTTGACCTGTTAGGTTAACTGCTACACTACAGGCCATTCTTGAGGGCCTTTTGACACTCTTCCTCACCCTGCCCCCTCAGGTACCCCATGCTGCACTATGGCACCCTTCTATTTTCATCTCTGCTAACTCTTCATCCTCTGCCATTCTTGTCAGGAAGAAGCAACATTTGCATCAAATAATAGGAATTCAACACACAAAGCCTCCAGGCTACTCAGAGTACTTTTGTAATAGAATAAATTGCCATTACCTTGGCTGCAACTTGGGTGCCTAATGATTTAAAGAGTACTTGTGCAGGGATCAAGTTTCAACCTCATTCCTGGTCTTTGCAGAGCAGCGCATGTGTTCATTGCCCAGGACACTTGTTTCCAAATAGGTGGTGCCTGCACCAGGACAGATTTCAAGTCTCCCTTTCTGAATACAGACTGCAATCAGAAAAGAAAGCCAAAAATAAGGATAAATGGGTATGATTTGAGAGCCATTTCAGAGACATGTTTGTAAAGTGATCAACGGTTAGTTCAGTTGACTGGACAACTGGTTTGTGATACAGAGTGACATTAATTCCCACACTGGCTGAGGTCACCATGATGGTCCTGCTTTCTGTCCCCTCACCTGAAACATGGTGACCCTCAGGTTAAACTCACCACCCAGTCATCTCTCTCGGAAGAGAGAGTGGCCCTCTGTTCCTCCGGGACTGTGGCGACTTTACCTCGAATAAAGGATACAGTTTCAAAGTAAGGGTCCTTCCATTTTATTAGGAGGTGAAGAATTTATTTTCTGACAGTGGTTAATCTTCCAAATTCTCTAACCCGGAGAGCTGTGGAGGCTGGATTATTGCATATATTCAAAGTTGAGTTTGACACATTTTTGGTCTACAAGGGATTAATCAAAGATTACCAAGGAGCACATGGGAAAATAGAATAAAAACTATAACTAAATCAGCAATGATCTTTTGAAAGTGGAATATAGGCAAATGGCCAAAATATCTTGCATTCTAATATGATGTCAAGTGAATGTTTTTTCACAGGTTTTCAGTCATCAGTTAGGAAATCCACACTGGCACCAATCGTGGACAGGTCTGCCTCACTGGCTGTACTGCTTAATTTCCTGTTGCCATGTTTTTGTCACATTGGTAACGGTTCTGAAAGAATTAATGTTTAAGTTTCAATAGCTCATGACTCGAATGATGTCATACAGTTTTGGATGCAGACAGGATTTCTGCACTAGTCTTGTAACAAGCTGGTGTACTTTGTACAACTCCCAAGAGACCGTTTTATGTGACTAGTCAGACATATTTACAATAATATTGATGATATGCATTAAGTTAACTAGTTAACGAAAACTGGTGCCTATTTTGTTCAGACTCACCAGTGGTCTATCCTGTATCACTGATGAGTAGATAGGCCCTAGACAAAGTATTGACAGACGATTAATGGTAGTATACTGTCTCAAGCAACTCTTACCTTCTGCCAAATACTGCAGAGATGGCAGATAACATGAAGGGCCACCGGTGGTAATCAGAGAAAATACCAACATTTGTGCCAACCTTTCTAATATAAATTCCTACACCTTCATTTATATTGAACAACTTGTTATACTGATGGCACAATCTTGCTCATAGGATCGACCAATTCTCTCAAAGCGCATTCTGTAAAATGTTTTGCAGTGACTTTTTCCTGTTTAATAACTGAAGTCTCTCGTGTGCATAAAATGTATTGAACCAAAAATAAAATTTTGGAAAAATGTCATATTTTACTGTCGCATTAAACAAACCTATAGAATTATCTGTTGAGCCTTTTAATGTCATCATGATATCTTTCATTTCAAAACTTCAGTTACTCTGAAAAGCAAAGACTTGGCCTTGTTATTTTTGTCAGAACTGCAATAGTACAGCTGAATTTAGATAGCGCAGTCTGAACATCTGCACTTTGGCCAGCACTGAGGTGTCCTGGGAATCAGTTCCATGGGCTATTATTTTTAAATTTGTGCCCAATGCTTTCTGTCCAAATGTTGTTGAAAATTAGTTAAAGCAAACTTGAAATTCCAAAGCTCTATGATAATATTTATTCTAAATAAGAAACTGTGTGTGTGATACAGCAAAGAAATTAAGTGGCCTGATTTTGCAATTGTTGACTTTATTTTCTGTTCTATAAACTCATTTCTTAATTTAATGCTTCTTTGCAAATTTGAATTTCCATTGCATCTGGAAGGAGTTTTCTTTTGGCAACTGTTCATTTTATTTAGTGAGATGTAAGAGAAATCTGTTTTGGCAGTTATTAAAAAGTTATTAAATTCACGGCTTCATGTGACACAAGCTATTTTCTAACACGTATTAAGGCGGCATGGTGGGTCAATGCTTAGTACTGCTGCCTCACAGCAACACACACCTGGGTTCGATTCCAGCTGGATGACTGTCTTGACTTTGCACTTTCTCCTTGGTTTCCTCCAGGTGTTCGGGTTTCCACCCACAGTCCAAAGATGTACAGATTAGATAGCTTGGCAATGCTAAATTACCAATAGCCTCTAGGGATGTGCAAGATAGGTGGATTAGGCATGAGCAATGTAGGGTTACAAAGATAGGGTAGGAGATTGCGTCAGGGTGGAATGCTGCTCGCAGGGTTAGTATGGACTCAATGGGCCGATTGGCCTGCATCCACACTTTTGGGATCCTATGAAAAGAAGAGGGCAAAGCAGAGAGAATTGTGCCAATTGACAGAAAGATAGACAAGCATTTTACTTCCTAATTTGAGCTCAATTTCTTCATGAAAGCTTTGAACACAAATTAAGTCAATTCCAAGGGAAGCAAGACAGCCAGGGTAGGAAAGGGATGTGAGTTGTTATGACATAGTCTGGAGGTATGCTCTATCATTCTAATCTCACAATGTAAAATAAAAATACTTTTAACAAGATGACCAATTTTCTGTTACATGTTTTCGTCAAAAAGATATATCAACCAGGTTTGGCTATATTTGGATTATTGCATATAGTTCTGGTCTCCACAAGAGCAGAAAGGTGTGGAGGCTTTAAAGAGGGTACGGAAAAGGTTTAACAGGATGTTCCCTGGTTTATAGGGTGTTAGCTATGAGGCAAGATTGGACAAACTTGATTTGTTTTCACTTGAATGTTGGAGACTAAAGGACGACCTGAAAGAAGTTTACAAAATTTTCAGAGGCTTAGACATAATAGATAGTTGGAGTCTTTTTCCCAGGGTAGAAATGCCAATTGTTCAGGGACGTAGATTGAAGTTAAAAGAGGGAAAGTTTAAAAGAGGTGTGAGAGGGAATTTTTTTTAAATAGAAAGAGTAGTAAGTGGCTGGAATGCATTGCCAGGAGCGGTAATGGAGATGTACAACATGGAAGCAGACCCTTTGGTCCAACTTGTCCATACCGACCAGCTATCCTAAATTAATCTAGTCTTGTTTGCCATCACTTGGCCCAAATTCCTCTAAACCCTGCCTATTCATATACCCATCCAGACGCCTTTTAAATGTTATAATTATACTAGCCTCCACCACTTCCTTTAGCAGCACATTCTATACACGTCTCCCCCCCCCCCCCAACCCAATTTGGGTAAAGAAGTTGCCCCTTAGGTCCCTTTTTAAATTTTTCCCCCTCACGCTAAACCTATGCCATCTAGTTCTGGACTCCCCCACCCCAGGGAAAAGACCTTGTCTGTTATCCTATCAGTGCCTCTCATGGTTTTGTAAAGCTCTGTAAGGTTTATAAGCCTCCAATGCTTCAGGGAAAACAGCCCCAGCCTGTTCAGCCTCTCCCTGTAGCTCAAACCCTCCAACCCTGGCAACATTCTTGTAAATCTTTTCTGAACCCTTTCAAGTTTCACAACATCCTTCCCATAGGAAAACCAGAGTGGAGATGTTGAAGATGGACACAACAGCAATGTTTAAGAGGCATCTTGACAGATGCATGAAGAGGGAGGAAAGAAGAGGGATGTGGACAACATGGAGGCAAAAGGTGTTTAGTTGAGAAAGGCATCGTGTATTGGAGCAGACTTAGTGGGCTGAAGAGTCTGGTTCTGGGCTCTAGTGTTCTTTGTTCTTTGTAAAGTTGAGGGCAAATATTTTTGAGGTAATACATATTTGTATGTAGCTTGATGTCTAGTGAAAGGAAACTGTCAGTCTGTCATGATATAAACCAGACTTGTAAACCAGTGGATTCCAATAAGAAGCCATTTGAACTTAGGCACAACCAGAATGAGGGCAGTGAACAAAATAAAAAAGCTTGTCAAGTCATAAACACCACATTAGTGTTAGAGTATTAGGGCTACCTGTTTCATTGTGAGAGAGAGAATTGGACCAAAAAAGTGAACTTTGTATCAACTGAAGACATAGACCTTCAATCTTGAATATAGATGCTATCAGCAGAAGAGACAGATCATTCTAAGAGCCTGAGAAACATCAACCCCATCCCTGGATGATCAGAGACCACAGGTATGACCAGAAATGTACACTGGGACCCTGTGAAAGTCTTGACATGCTAATCTATTGGAACGTCCTGGAAAGTTTCAACTTCAAGTGGGCAATTCTCCTGCTCCCCAGGGGCCTCTGTAACTGTCTGATACTGAATTAGAATTGGAACTTCTGGATGGTCCAAAGTACTTCCTGTGTATTTTTTAACCAGGAAATAAAAGAAAACCTCGTCTCACTCCATAACTGACATTCCATTCCATTACACCAAACACTTCCCACTAACCCCCTGATGGCCACCACCAAGTCTCCCTGAAAGCCCCTTCACCCTGCTGACTACCACCCCTTGAACTCCTGCTTCACATTCAATTGCCACCTTAACCACCTTGCCACCCTGCCCTCTTGCCACAGTACTCACCTCCCTGCAACCTCACCCATCTGACCCATTCACTCACTCGGCCACTTACTGACATCTAAGCCGCATCTTTACATTTGCTGCATGTTATTGAGTTAAAAATGCAGTTAAAAAGTGTGCTTGACCCGTCTCTGCCCCATTCTGTGCGAGACCTTGTATTCCACGTTTCTGATAAATCCGGGCTTGGAAAGCATCGAAAGCAGCAAGAAATACGGAGTGTCGTCAAATTAGGGATCATTCAAATGGAGTGGCCACCTGACATTGCCGTTCCTCAGAAGATTCAGGCTCACCTTTAAAGTGTAGCTTCAAGGAAGTCAGGAGAAATACCCATTGCAAGATGATCGAATCAAGATGTTGAAAGGGATAGAAGGATTTGATAGGATTGATGCAGAGAAACCTTGTTCCCCAGCGAAGGATTTATGAACAATGGGGCACCATCCTGAAATTAGAATCAGGCCATTTGGAAAGAGTGGAAACAAGAAGCACATTTTCCCCCGAAGGGTTATGGAAATCTGGAATTCTCTTCCCAAAAGACTTTTAAATAATTGCAGCTATCAAGATAGATCTATCAATTTTTGTCAACTCAGGGTTTCAAGGGGTAGGGAACTAAGGCAGATAATTGATGTCGCAGTACAGATCAGCCTTGATTTAATTACAGGCTGAAACACACCCGAGGGTCAGAATAACCTACTTCTGTTCTTATGTTCTCAACTAAATGGATATGTGCTCCACAAATTGTATCGGAAATCTAGACTGAAACCAGAGCAATGTGAAATGAGACCAGGAGGCTATTATATCATTAGATTCCACACTTTACTTTCAAACAATGCAAAAATCTGAACTCTAGGGCCTTGCCTGTTGCTGTATTTCCGAAGAATATGCAACAGGCAACAATGTGTATTTGATATTGTGTTATAAACACGCTCAGACATTATGTCGCCTGGAATACAGTGCATTTCTCATTATCCTGATGAAAAATGATGGAAGGAAAGGCAGCTTGCATCTGGAGAAAAGAAAGTGAACTTATCAGAAATAATTTACTTTCTTTCCTTTCGGATGCCCAAAGTACTTCACAGCCAATGAATAACGTTTGAAGTATCTAGACCAGGGCAGCTGTCATTTTGCATTTTGCATTTTAACACAAAAGCAATAAGCAATCAATGCTGCACTGTAGTGTCAGCTGGGATTATGTGCTTGACTTTCTGGAGTAGAGCTTGAACCCCATTACAAAGATGAGGGGATGTCACCACTGAATGCAAGTAACACTGAACATTTGAAGGAAATGTTCAGAAGGTAAAACTACATAGAGAAAAAGTCAACCTGTGATGATCCAAGGAATGCTTGACATGAAATGTACACTATCAATATTGTCTGTGAAGGCTTTTATATTGATGTCAATGTTGAACTGTAAATGTAATTTTTCCAAATTCTACAAATACAATATAACTTTAAGGAAATCAAAAGTGAAAATCGAGCAAAGTTCACACCTTTTAGTAACCTCACTGCAATCACAAAACTTCTCCTACAACCAGTAGGAAAGAATGCAAAATTCTGTTAGGAATAAAACATACCAAT
Source organism: Chiloscyllium punctatum (assembly GCF_047496795.1). Taxonomy (NCBI): domain Eukaryota; kingdom Metazoa; phylum Chordata; class Chondrichthyes; order Orectolobiformes; family Hemiscylliidae; genus Chiloscyllium; species Chiloscyllium punctatum. The sequence continues at coordinate 37,266,753 of NC_092760.1, read as the reverse complement.
TGCAATTGTAAGTTTTGATGACTGGTGGTGCTGCTGTGTTATATGTTAATACAAAGGAAAGTGACACAAGTGTGAGAGCAGGCGAGTGCTGTCGTTCATGAAGCAATGTGCCTCAGAGTATTTTTGTTTCCCTCATGAATTTTGAGCATTGGGATTGTAGTGTTATATATACCTTTGTGTGTGTATGCAACAGAGGATATACCAGCCGAGAGATTGGCATTCATTTAGTGAATTCCAGTCTGTAATATAGTTATCAATAAGTTTGAATGAGACTCCTGCACTTGCTTTTAAATTTATTCAGTTAAGTTGCATTTTTGCAGTTATCAGATTTTGTCATTTATTTTGGGAAAATGTTGAAATATTCGTGATCACAAGAAAAGCAACAAATATTATTGTGAGTGGTGACCCTGTAGAAGTGTTTGAAAATAATTCTAGCTTCCGTTGGCTTTAGGATGTGCTGGGGACTTAAATGTACTATACAGTGTGTGGCGCTGGTTTGAGGGGTTGAAGTCTGCTACTTGAGTGTATTTGTATGTGTGCCCTTGTTTCGAAGTGTAGTCACCACTGGAATGTAGGAAAGGCCACAGCCCATTTGATATAAGATTACATATCCCAATTTTCCTTACAATAATGTCATGGGATGTTTTATGCCTACTTAAGAGGGAAGGCAGGGACCTGGTTTAACATTCCACCTAATAGACAGCATTTCTGGCAGCACAGCACACTTTCTGTATTGCACTGAAATATCGCCCTGTACTCAATTCTCTGGAGTGAGACTGAAGTTCTTAACCTTCAGACTGACGTGAGCCTGCAATTACTACAAGTCACAAATTGCTACAGAACTGCTACTGATTCAACTCTGATGATGATCTGAACTTATCAGTGTTTGTACTCGCGATGCCAACACCGACTGCAGTGTGATATTTGGGGACAGTTTTCATAGCTACTGTCCTGGCAAGCAATCCTCAATCAAACAAGCAAATGAACTGATCTTTATCTCTTTATTATTTGACTGCGAAGGGACTTGATACTTTGCCTGTGAAATAACGCTGGCTACGCTTCAAATGTTTTCTTTCGTTGTGAGGCACTTCGGAATGGTGGGGTGTTATGAATCGTACAGGATACACGGAAGTGCCAATTCTTTTGCTGCCACTATGAAAGCTGAGATCTCAGGCAGTTTTTGTTTGCCTTTTTTGCAGATATCACCAAGGTCCTCACATGTGCCAATCACGGTTTGGGAATGGGTGCTGCCTGGGGTGGAACCCGACACGGGGCAGTGGACTCTGCATAATACGTAAGTTAAGATGAGAGCACTGCTTCAGTGTGGATTCAGTTCACTGCTGCCCATTAATATGTATATGTGTGTGTGTGTGTGTGTGTGTGTGTGTCCCTGTCCCTAGTTTGAGATTGGGAAAGCTGTGAGTGACTGCTGTTTGCCATCTAGATAGTGTGACATCACCACAATTTCATGTCCTTCTCTTTCGCCATGCGCCCCCTCATCTCCCCTGAAGGCACTAATGCTTGCTGGGAAATGCTACTCATGATCCTACACAAAAGTGCCAGAGGCCTATTCAACTGTGTGGCCATTGTTTTAAGCCAAGTTCGGTCCTTGTACAACATCCACAAAGGTTTGCAATCAACCTCATTTCTTTATCCCTCCCAATTTCTAATTCATTACACTGCCCATGTAGCAGCCATTGGTTCTCTGCCTCCCACCAACAGCTAAACTAACTCTGCACTCACCATGTGGTCACTTTGCTGCCACCAGCCACTTTCATTGTTGTGACCGAAAGGGTCTGGTGCGGTGGGGGATGTCCACTTACTGGTGTAACTCGATGAGGCTCTTGTATTGAATGAGAAGTAGCATATTGCAAGTTAGCAACTAGTTGGATTGATATGATAGACTTTATCATTGAGATTGTATGGACAGCTTGGATATCCTGTCTTACTCCTTCAAGGTCATGGAATCCTATGTTGCAGAAGGAGGCTATTTGGCCCATCAAGTCCACACTGATCCTTTGAAAAGCATCTCACCCAGACCATGCATTCCTACTTTATCCCTGTAACCCCACATTTACCATTGTTAATCCACCTAGCCTACACATTCCTGAACACAATGGGCAAATTCTTTTAGCATGGCCAATCCACCTAACCTGCATATCTTTGGACTGTGAAATGAAACCAGGGCACTCAGTGGAAACCCACGCAGACACAGAGAGAATGTGCAAACTCCAGCCTCACCAAAGGCCGGAATCGAAAGCAGGTCCCTGGTGCTGTGAGGTGGCTGTGCTAACCACTGAGCATCTGTGTCACCCCTAAGCTATTCTCCCGCCAGGTCTGAATGATTTTTAAAAGTTCATTTATAGGATATGGACACTGCCGGCTGGCCCAGCATTTATTTCCGATTCCTAGATGTCCTTGGAGAAAATGGTGGTGAGCTGGCTTCTTGAACTGCGAATCCATTTGGTGCATTCGCAATGCTATTCGGGAGCAAATTCAAGGATTTTCACAGAATGGTGACATCATAGCTGTTGGTGCTCGAGGCACGTCTCAGTATTAATCCTCTCAGACCCTTTTACTCCCTTTTGTACAACACCCCTTCCCCACTCCATCCCAAATCTGTCGGTTTTTGAGTCCTCCTCCTCTCCAAATAAAGCTGCCCTAAACAGAGCTATTCCAGAGCCATTGTTTCTCATCTCTGACCCACTGAGAAGGTATTTTTCCCACTGGGTATTACTCCACTTCTCTGGTTCAGTGGCTGCAAATCGTGTTGTGTATGTCCTTTGAAGCATGTTGCAGTTATAGTTTGGCGATCTAGTGGCTCAGAAAAGGCGGGCGATGGGAAAATATTTTCGGAAGTGAAAGAGACAAATTATTAATTGTTTGCAGACTGTTTTCTAGCCTGACTGCAGTGGGTTTGTGCATATTTTGTCCTCGGGGGAGGGTGTTGCATGTTAACCATGACCTTTTTTGTTTTGCTTTCTTTACAGCTGTTTGCTCCTTTGGATGTGGTAATGGTTATTGCATAGCACCCAACCTCTGTTTCTGCAGAGGAGGACAACAAGGCAACTCCTGCTCAGGTAACCATGGCAGCTATCGGCTGCTTTCATGTTTATGTAACCATACAGCCGAGCTTGGGCCTCACTTAAGAGGGAGGACATCTTTTGTATTAGATAGATTATCACTGATTTATTTAAAGGTGGGGAAATTCACTTTATTTCGCTAATGAGAGAGGAATTTGCCATGTGGGAAGTTTGGATTAATTTGCAGTGTTCAAATGGAATTTTTCGCTGTTAAAATCAGAAGCAGGAGCAGGAATAGACCATACAGGTCTGGAGTGTACTCAATAAGGTCATGTCCACTGGAAGGATGGAGAGGGTACAGAAAAGGTTTCTAGAATATAGAACATAGCAAAGTACAGCACAGAACAGGCCCTTTGGTCCACGATGTTGTGCCGAGGATTATTCCTAATGTAAAATAAAATAACCTAACTTATGCACCCCTCAATTCAATGCTGTTTATGTGTATGTCCAGCAGTTCCTTAAATATCCCTAATGACTCTGCTTCCACCACCACCACCACCACCACCACCACTGGCAACACATTCCATGCATTCACAACTCTCTGCGTAAAGAACTTTCCTTTGAATTCTTTTCAAACCTTCCTCCTAATACTATCTGAAACTTCCCCTGTAAGGCATAGTTTGGCCACTGTTCTCGTTGCACTTAAGTCAGTTTGGAATAAATAATTTTTGTACTTCATAATTCGTACCAGGATGTTGCCTGGTATGGGGGATTTTAGCGATGAAGAAAGGTTAAATAGACTGGGCTTGTTTTCACAGGAATGTAGAAGGTTGATGGGCAGCCTGATAGAGGTTTATAAGATTGTGAATGGCATGGATAGAGTGGGAAGTATGAGGCTTTTTCCCAGGGTGGAAGGGTCAATTACGAGGGGACATAGGTTCAAGGTGTGAGTGGGTGGAGGAGGAGTGTGAGTTTAAAGGAGGTGTATGAGGCAAGTTTTTCACAGAGGGTGGTGAGTGCCTGGAACACACTGCCAGAGGAGGTGGTGGAAACAGACACAATAGCAGCATTCAAGAAACACCTGGATGAATACACGAATAGGAAGGGAATAGAGGAATACAAATCCTATAAGAGAAGACAGTTTTAATATGGAGACACAAAATGTGTTGGCACAGGTTTAGAGGGCTGAAGGGCCTGTTCCTGTGCTGTATTGTTCTTTTCTTTGGATTTTTATATAAACTCTCGATTTACTTCGTGCCAAAAATTCTAACAATGTCTGTCCCAAATATGCTTAAGGATGGATATGCCTCAACTCTCTGGGAGAGACAATTTCCCAAAAGTTCCCAACCCCTAGAGTTTCTCCTTACCTCTCTCCTAACTGAGCAACACCTTATCCTGCAACTGTGGTCTCCAGTTAGGGGAAACAGCCCCATAGAATCAGCCCCCTGTCAATTTAAATCACTAAATTGAATTTTTCGCTGTTAAAATCAGAAGCAGGAGCAGGAATAGACCATACAGGTCTGGAGTGTACTCAATAAGGTCATGTCCACTGGAAGGATGGAGAGGGTACAGAAAAGGTTTCTAGAATATAGAACATAGCGAAGTACAGCACAGAACAGGCCCTTTGGTCCACGATGTTGTGCCGAGGATTATTCCTAATGTAAAATAAAATAACCTAACTTATGCACCCCTCAATTCAATGCTGTCCATTGAACTCTAAAGGAGATATTGTCTACTCAATAGTGGAGGAATACACCTGAATACGCAATATTTTGAAAGTTTCCTGTTTGTTCTTTTAATTTCAGATGATGGAAGGTCTAGTCACCTCCTCAGTGATAGTTTGTTAAACCACTCGGACATTGATGGTAAGTAGGACTAAACCTTGTGTCCGCCCAAACTTGTAGAATTGTACCAACTGTGACTTACTGGAGCTGGTACAGTTATGAAGACTCACGGAAACACTGCTTCCTGATAATGCTTATGTCTGTGAATGTAGCCTGTTTTAAAAATTTCCAATAATAATATCATTGGGAATCACCATCTTTATGCACCAAAGTCACAGAATAACTTTGAAGAACATAAAGTAGTTTTGTCTTTAAGGTGGCTGCACTTGTGTTCTCCAGATTGTGAAAAGCGTTCGCAAAAGTAGTCGAGTTCAGATGTTTGTATAGTGGAGAGTCAAAAGGGACACAAGTTTAAAGTTATGATCAAGACGGGAACATTTCTAAGCCAGGTGCTAATAGAACCGTACAGCAAACAACAGTTCGGGAGTTGCTTCTTTGATAGAACCTCTTAAATCTGTTAAAATCACCACCGACAAGGACAAGGATTGCAGCTACTTTGGAATACCATCATCTCCAACAAATCATCTATCAATATGACCTCGATAATATCATTATTTGTTCAACATCATTGTGTCAAAATCCTGGAACTCCCCATCTAATAACACCGTGAGGCCACCTCCACCATGTATCGTGTGGCAGTTCATAAAAATCCACCAACTTCCCAAGGGAAATTAGGGACAGGAAACAATGGCCGCATTTGAGAATGAATTGCAAAAGACAAGGATGCAACGCTGAGAGGTCCCAGTATCCTTCTTTGTGTAGCCTATAAAATCATAAGAATGTAAACACTACGGCAAGCATTCTGACTGAATGAAATAGCTAATGCAGTTTATGAAGTGGTCTGACTGTTCCAATTTTTCAAGTGCGTAATTGATTAAGAAAAAGTACTTTTGATCTTTATTAGGCAGACTTTGCTGAAAGGAGCACAAATATAAAATACGCTCATGTATACATTGCTTTTCGCATGCTGAACGTCTGCCAAAGCAATTCACAAACAACGAATTATTCTTCAAATGCTCCAGTTGATGTTATGTAGGGGAATACAATGACCAATCTGTGTACAGGAAAATCTCACAACTAGCAAATGAGATTCGAGTGGTTGGTTGTTTTTTAATGGTATGGATTGAAGGATTAGTTCTTTTAGGCACCAAGGTAATTCCCAGGTTTTCTTCACAAAATCAAAAATAGAAATAACTGGGGAAATTCTGGGAAATGCCTCTGGAGGGAAAGCAGAGCCCATGTGTTGGGCCTGGTGTCTCATTTTCAGAACTGTAGCTTGGTTGGTGCCCAGTTTGCTTTGTGTAACACCTACGTTCCACCTGTAAAAATGACCTTGAGCTTCCAGTTGCCTGAGACTTCAACAAGCCACTTTGTTCCCTGGCCAATATCTCTGTCTCTGGCTTGCTGTAGTGCTCCAACTAGGTTAAATGGATGAGGGGATACCTAACCTACAAGGTCAATGGTGCCTATTACACTGCTTTCAATGAGGCTTTTTAATCATTCCAACCCAGTTGATGCTAACAGTGTTCTGCAATAACTGGTAAAATGTCTGCTATCCACCATGGGTAGGGCATCACTGTAGATCACAATCTGGAAAGCTGCTATATTCTCTCCCTCTCACTACACCCCCCCCCCCCCCCCCCCCCCCCCCCAAAATAGCTTGACACAGGTTCCAAGAGGATTAGGATGTCAAGAGAAATGCAAGATGATTCTTCAATTACTGTTTGATATGGGTCAGGGAGCAGGACTCCAGAAGGAAAATCTCAGCTCCCTGAGGCTAAAACCTTTGTGGCCTGAAGTTGCTGTCAGGAATCAATTAATGCAGCTTCCAGTTGGTAACCCACTAGGAGTCATAATGGCAGGGGTCACATGACTACAGCAAGCCAGGAAGCACTCACTGTAGGCAGCCATCTTACAATTTTCCATTTAAACAGAGAAGGATTGTACACCGATCAGATGTTCCTGACCTCACCTTCGACTTTCCTATATTAACACCTATTCGCCAGTCTTCCTTTCGCTCACTCAACTTCGACAAATTCCTTTGGTAAGACCAGACATCCTCTCAACCTGAAGTGTGCATAAGAGTTGAGAAAGCTTGGGGAGGGGGGTGGACCTGATAGAGGTATATAAGATTATGACAGGTGGATAGAAAGCAGCTGTGCCCCTTAGTTGAAGGAACAAATACAATGGGTATAATTTTAAGATGGAAGGTAGGCAGTTTTGAGGGGATTTGAGGAAAAGTTTGTCACCCAGAGAGGGTGGTGACAATCGGGAATATAGTTGAGGCAATCTTTTAAAAAGTACTTGGATGAGCACTTGAAGTGTCATAACATCCAAGGCCATGGGCCAAGTGTTGGAAAATGGGACTAGTGTCGCTTTAGAGTAGTTTTTGTCAGTGCAGACCTGATGGGATGAAGGGCTTCTTCTGTACTGTAATATGCTCTAGATTATATCTGAACTGTAAGAACCTAGATTAGAATGCAATGTAACTCCAGTTGCCATTGCAGAGTCTGTAGTTAGCTGAATAGGAATCATAGACCATGACGCCATTCGATGGTTTCCTATCCCTTTCTGCCTATCCAATCTTTATCCCTTTGTCTGTCCATGTAAACTCTGTTCAGAATCTAATCTTCATATGGAAAACAGTTCAAAGAAACTGGTATTGAGACCACAACATTTTGTAGCCTTTACAATCACTTGGGTCTTACTTCAGGGTGTTCTCCTATTTCAGTTTGTGTTGCCCAGTTTGCTTTAGGGATCAATGTTAGGCCAGGAGGTCAATTTGCCCTAATAATACTATGCACTATCTTTAACTTCCAAGCCAGAAATGAATCCAGCTCTTGCTTGAAGGAATTTATTGACTTGACATCCAATTTGTCAGCCAGCATCATGTTCATTATTCTCTGCGAAACTCCTAAAAGCTGGCATTAATCTGGCCTTGCAATTTATGAACCCTTGTCCTTCCTAATCCACTTACTTGAAGTACAATCTATTCCCTTTATTTCATAAACCTATATCAGATCATCCTTCAGTCTACAAAGAGCGCCTAACTTTGTTCAAGGTCGAACATATTCAACTATGTATACGTCTAATCTAGTTTTATGGGTGTAGATATGGGGAATTTGGTTAATTGTAAGAGCAATGAATGTTTCAGAAAAAGAGTATCTTTAACCAAAGGATCAAGGCTTAAGAAAGAAAATTACAAATTGGAAATCTGACGCTAGAGCATGGGGTCGAGGACTGTCACTCCAAGGAACCTATTCCACACCAAGGAAAGGATAATGAATTTTACTGTGTATCCTTCTTAAATCACACCAAGGATTGATCCTTGTTCAATCACACAGAGGATTGGTAAGCCATGCTGATTCTGGAATCTTTGGAATGGTTTGGAAAAGCATTTCATGCTTGTTATTATCAATTTTTCATCTGTACATGTTTTATCCCTGGAGTTCAAAAGACTAAAAGCTAACTTGATTGAAACATATGAGAGCTTGAGGGGTCTCGACAGGTTGGATGCCTCAACTTGCGGTCAAGACTATAGCTAGGGTCACAATTTGAAAATGAAGGGTTATGCTTCTAAGACTGAGATTAGGAGAATTTTGTTTCTTTTTCAATTAGGAGGAACTCTTTGGAACTCTCTTCCTCAAAAGGTGGTGGAAGTCATGTCTTTGAGTCTTTTGAAGGCAGCATTAGATTGATTCTTGATAAACAAGAAGGGGCGAGCAGGACTGTGAAGTAATCAGGTCAGCCGTGATCTTACTGAAAGACAGTAGGGTCTTGAGAGATCAAGTGGCCAGCTTCCTAATTTGTATGTGCGCATGAATGTTCATATGTTCACATATGTGTGAGATGTAGCTAGGTGTATAGCGATGAACAACATGGAAACAGACACTTCAGTTCAACTTGTCCATGCTGACCAATATCCTAACCTAATGTAGCCCTATATCCCTCTAAACCCTTCCTTTCCATGCACTCATCCAGATGCCTTTTAAATGTTGTGATTGTACCAGTCTCCACTACTTCCTCCGGTAGTTAATTCTGTACACGCACCACCCCCGTGTGAAAAAGTTGCCCCTTAGGTCCCTTTTAAATTATTCCCCTCTCACCCTAAACCTATGCCCTTTCGTTCTGGACTCCCAGAGAATTGTGTTGGAGGTTGATAACTTTCAGCCCAGGACATCTTTGCATGAGTTCCTCAGGGTAGTGCCCTTGGTCTAACCACCTTCAGTTGCTCCATCAATGGATCAGACCTAGGATTGACTACTGATAATTAGGGGCAGGCACCCTGCTTCTGTTCCTGATGAAGGGCTTTTGCCCGAAACGTCGATTTTCCTGCTCCTCGGATGCTGCCTGACCTGCTGTGCTTTCCCAGCACCACTCTAATCTCTACTGACAATTACACAAAGGTCCGTCAGCACCATTCAAGACTCCTTAGATACTGAAGCAGCCTTCGTGCATATGCAGCAAGACCAGGACAACATTCAGGCTTGGGCTAACAAAAGGTTGGTAAAATTTATGCCACAAATTGCCATGAGAATCTAATTCTTGCCCCTTGAAGTTCAATGGCATTGCCTTCACCAAATCCCTCTCTGTCAACTGTTGGCAAGCAGTGAACGGGTTCCTTGCCAACAGTGCTGTAATATTCAAAATACTCACAGGTGACAAATGACAACACAGCATATACTCAGTGCAAAATGAATGTTTGCTTTCCTTGGTCTGACAGTTACAGAGTGTAGTGCCTATGCTGTAATTGCACAGAGATGTTCCTTTCAGTATGTGGGCTAACAGTAGCCAGATAGCTAACAGGGCTAACAAAAGAAAGTACAGTGAAGAATGGGTCTGTGCTTCGAGGTGACTATCTGGCCATATGAACAATAGGGCATTACTAATCATGTCAGAGCAGGAACAGAGTGTGACTGTGTGAACAAGTTGGATTTGCGACATCTGACATCTAGCCAGCTGGGATAAATTACAATGGCTGACAATGTGAGGGAGCTGAATGAAGTGTAGTAAAGATGCAATCAATTATTCAGCACTTCCTGTTGAACTTACTGAGCCCGATGGAGAAGCTGGATGAAAGTAACACCCCCCAAAAACCTCCTATTTTTAGTTATCTCATTTCCACTTGGGAAGTGCTGAGGAGTCATTGTGAAAATTATATTTTGTGACATCCAGTAAATTATTTTTAAGTTGAAATCCGAGGGCAGAAATTGATTTTCTTTCTTAAACCTGCTGATCTATTTACATATCTTAAACTTTCCATTGAAGTTGTTTTACCTCTTTGCATGGGCAGCATGGTTGCTCAGTGGTTAGCACTGTTGCCCCACAGCACCGGGCTCCCAGGTTCGATTCCAGCCTCCGGCAACTGTCTGTTTGGAGTTTGTACATTCTCCTCGTGTCTGAACGGGTTTCCTCTGGGTGCTCCAGTTTCCTCTCTCAATTCAATGTTATGCAGATTACATGAATTGGCCATGCTAAATTGTCCCTAGTGTTCAGGGATGTGTAAGTTGGATGTATTAGTGCGGGGGTAAATGTAGTGTAATAGGGTAGGGGAATGGGTCTGGTTAGGCTACTCTTCAAAGGTTGGTGTGGACTTATTGGGCCAAAGGGCCTGGCTCTACACTATAGGGATTCTTAGTGCATATCCCACAGACAAATTGTCTAGTTCTAGAAGAAGTAATTCCATGAGTAATCTGATGATTAATTATGATACTTATTGAAATTCAGTTTTGGGATCTGGGTAGCACTGGTCAGGTTGGAATAGTTGCTCCTTCCCAATAGCCTTTGAGGCATTGGTACTGGAACCTTCTGCTTCATCATTTCCAGTCTTCATGATGCTGATGATTCTGCCAAATTGATTTTTATCATTGTGACAGTGGAGGAACTTCAGCAGTATATGCCAAAATGATGCACCTGTATCATACGATCTGCCTGTAAGGCATGTAAGGCAACACTTTTCACTGTACCTCGGCACACACGACAGTAATGAATCAAATCAGAACAGCTGGGATGTAGAAGGAACGTTAAGAGTGTTTTTGCTTTGTAGATGTTGACCCTGACCTTCTAGGTGGAACTGCTTACAGTTTTGGGAGGGATTATTTTAGAAGCCATGATGACTCTGCCAAACAGAGAACAGAACACATCAGGGAATGGGTGCTTAAACCAGAGACGAAGGGAATTTCTCTACCCCTCAAGGTGCAATTTCTGGCACCAGACCGTTTTGTTCTCAGCAGACTTATTTGCAGATTGTGCTTGGAACTTACCAGGGTTGAATGTGAGGACTGCAGATGCTGAAAAACAGGGCTGAAAATGTGTTGCTGGAAAAGCGCAGCAGGTCAGGCAGCATCATTCCTGAAGAAGGGCTCATGCCCGAAACGTCGATTCTCCTGCTCCTTGGATGCTGCCTGACCTGCTGCACTTTTCCAGCAACACATTTTCAGCTCTTACCAGGGTTGAACAAAGATAAACGTGGAAATAAAAACAGAAAATACAAGAGTCACTCAAAATCGATGGAGGGAAGCAGAATTTCCTTTTGTTTGTTTTCAGGGTGTGGGCATTGCTAGTTAGGCCAGAATTTATTGCCCGTCCCTAATTGCCCAGAGGGTGCTTAAGAATCTAACCACATTGCCGTGGGTCTGGAGTCACATGTAGATTTGACCAGGTAAGGACAGCAATTTTCTTCCTCAAGGATGTTAGTGGACCAAATGGGATTTTCTGACAATAAACAGTGGTTTTATGGTCTTCATTAGACCAGCTTTTAATTCCAGAATTTATTAAACACAAATTCAATCATCTGCCAAAGTGAGATTCGAACCCAGGTCCACAGTACACTATCTGGGATTCTGGATTAATAGTTTTTCGGTAATACCACTACGCCATCCACATTCCATTAATGTTTCAGGTTTACGAGCAACACTCATCAAAGTGCTGGAAATCACATAGAATTGTATTCAGCAAGAATTGACTCTGACAAGAGTTGTTGGAAAGGGGGAAGAATATTTCAGTTATGCTATTTAAAAGAAAGAATGAAAAACATTCCTGGACAGCAACCCATTGCAATGAGATATTGTATCAACTTGCACCAATGATTATAGCAACAGAACTGTGGTCAGTCAATCAGGCAGCTGCTTATTTAAAAAGAAATGCCAGGGTTTGTAAAGTTCCTGATCATAGACCTTGACAGGTTTGTGCTTATCTCTGAAATGCAAAAAGCAAAATATTATGGTTGCTGGAAATCTGAAATAAAAGCAGAAAACACTGCAAATGCTCACAAATCCTCCACCACCAAGAATCAGTCACAACAGTGTGAACTGTGTACACGATGCACTGCAAAAATCCATCTTTGACTGCCCTTTCTGAAGCCATGATCACTACTGACTAGAAGGACAAGGGTAGCAGATAAATGGGAACACTGCCACCTTCAAGTTATCTCCATGGGGAACTGCTACCTTAAAGTTGCCCACAGCTGTTCCTTCAGTGTCACTGGGTCCGAATCTGGGAACTCTCTCCTTAAAGGCGGTGTGGATCTACCTAATGAAATGAACTGGAGTGGTGCAAGAAGGTAGCTCGCCAGTACCCTCACAACAAGGGATGGGCAATAAATGCTGTGACCAGTTAGTGATGCCTATGTCTTGTGAATGAATTAAAAAAAAACTTAATAATGAGGTGAGAACCTGATAGCAAACCTTTGGATGACCTCCAATTGACTGAGGGTAAAAAGTGGGGGATGACCCAGGGTCATGTTAATGTCATCAAGTCAGGGGGAAGTAACAAGGGCATGAGTGAGGGTTTCAGTAGCAGATGAGCTGAGGCAAGTGCAAAATTAGTAATGGTTTCGGTGCACTTGAAATGTTGTGAGCAATCCAGTTTAGTCTCAGACAGTTGTAGGGAGTGGGATGAATTGGTAGTCAGGGTATAGAGTTGGAGTGTGGCTGAAGCCAACATTTTAAACACTTAGATCAGGTCAACTTACTGTCTTATAAGTCAGAAGGAGTGCAAGCCATTTTAATGCAACCTGGCTGCATAATTAACCTCTTAAACCACAATGTCATTCAGAGCTGTCACTGTGAGTAGCACCATCACAGTCACACTCCCAGCTTGGGAGCAGGCTAAGGATGCAGACCAGCTCTGCTCTGTTGTTCAATAAGATCATGGCTGATCCGACTTTGGTCTCCTCTGAACTTTCCTACCTGATCCCTCTAACCCTGAGCAATCAAACATGTAACTCTCTCTTGAATAATTACCTTGTCTTGTCTGCATTCTTAATTATACTTTCCAAAATGTGCCGTGGAAAATGATCTGGTACCTGAGCAGATTGTTGTCCTTTCCTAGCCTGTGGACATTGTAGCCTTTTTCATTTACTGCTTCCTCACTGAGGTCATCTCAACGGACCTGCTGTTTCTATAAAGATCAAATCACACCAAGGACACATTTAACCATCATGTTATTACAGACATAAAAATATCTTCTGTGTGAGGGATAAATAGCAGGATATAACTGAAAGGATCATACCTAGTGATGGATCGTGTACTGATAAATACATACATTTTTAATAGAGGAAATGGTTTTTAAAAAATCCGATTTTAAATAGTGATGTGCTTGCACCCTCCTTGCCTCCTACCTCTTCTGTCTTCTTTCTCCTGAAGGCATTTCACCTTCACAGTTTGCCAAATTTAGAAGGCTGAATGTGCTGACACTATTTTACCTGTGGAAGAATAGCAGGCCTGTTGATAAACAGTGTTATAGAATCGTACAGCACATAAACAGACCCTTTAGCCTGACCAGAGTCTAGATTAGAGTGGTGCTGGAAAAGCACCAGCCCTGAAGAAGGGCTTATGCCCGAAACGTCGATTCTCCTGCTTCTCAGCTGCTGCCTGGCCTGCTGTGTTTTTCCAGAACCACATTTTTCAACTACATTAGATTGTGTTCCTACAGTAACCAGCCATCTGCTTTTGAACCGTATAGTTTGTTTGCTCAGTAATTTTTGGTCATCAACTAGACAGCAAAAGTCCTATTACCAATCACTGTGCTTAAAAAATAAATGTCCAATGTAGGAATGAACAAGCTGGTTTAATGTCCCCTATATACGTACAATCTGCCTTCGCATTGGTATATGTTAGAATGGGTGAGTTTAGTGTCCATCTATGAACAACTGGCTTATTGAATGAATGAGTAGATTGTTTGAATGTTGGTGTATGAATGGAAGCTCTGGTTTAGTACTGCTGCTTTGACTTATTCATTTATGTGATGTGAGTGTCATTGGAAAGGCCTATTGCCTGTTCCTAGCTGTCTCTGAGATGGTGGTGGTGAACCGCTGCCTTGATCAGAAATGAGTGGCTTTCACGTTGCTCTGGGTATGGAGGCCACTTGTATGCCAGACTAGGTAAGAATGGTCAGAGTTCCTTCCCTGATGGACATTAGTGATAGGCTTTTACAATGATCTGTTAGTTTTCTAATTGTCATGAATTAAACTGACTTTGTGTCCCATGTTTATTTAGTTAATTGAATTTAAATTCTCCAGTGGGATTTGGACTCAGAATTAGGTAAGATTTTAACCCCTGCAAAACCCATGGACACTCTGGAGGCAGGAAACATGTTTCTGCTGATGGGTGAGTGCTGAACCAGAGGACACAGCTTAAAAATACGGGGTAGACCATTTAGGACAGAGATGAGGGGAAACTTCTTCACCCAGAGAGTGGTGGCTGTGTGGAATGCTCTGCCCCAGAGGGCAGTGGAGGCCCAGTCTCTGGATTCATTTAAGAAAGAGTTGGATAGAGCTCTCAAGGATAGTGGAATCAAGGGTTATGGAGATAAGGCAGGAACAGGATACTGATTAAGGATGATCAGCCATGATCATATTGAATGGTGGTGGAGGCTTGAAGGGCAGAATTGTCTATTGTCATCCGCTTGCACAAAGTGGGCTTGTTGACTCTGGATCCTTAGTCCAGACCTCTAAATTCTAATAAGATAACCATTATGTTAACATACCCACATGAGTGAATCAATTGGTTTAGATTGTTTGGTGTTGGCTCATAAGCAAAAGGACTGTTTTATAATTTATACATCATCACCTCTGCTGGAGTACTGTGTGCAGTTCTGGTCTCCCTGTTATAGTAAGGATATTGTGTAGCGGAGAAGTTTCAGAAAAAAATTACCGGGATGTTGCCAAGAATAGTGAGTTTGAGTTATAAGGAAAGGCTGGGGCTTTTTTCACTGAAGTGTAGGAGGTAGGGGTGAACGTGATGAGGGTTATAAAATCATGAGGAGCATAAATAAGCTGAATGACAGATGCCTTTTCTCCAGGATGGGGAATTTCAGGACTAGGGGCATTTTTTAAGCTGATAGGAGAAAGATTTTAAGGAGATGAAGGGCAATTTTCTTTTTACAGAGAGTGGTATGTGTGTGGAATAAGTATTCAGAGGAGGTGAGAGATATGGGTCCAGTTACAATGTTTAAAAGACAGTTAGATAAGTACATGAATAAGAAATGTTTAGAGGGATATGGGCCAAGGGCAGGCTGGTGGAATTAGTTTAGTTTGGGAATATGGTTAGCACGAATTGGTTGGACTGAATAGTCTGCTTCCATACTGTCTGACTTGATGACTCAAAGGCTAGGATATATAGGCTTCTTTGTTTAAAAGGAGCACCCTTTTCTAAAGGGGTCCCAATGAGACTTCAAGAAAGGAGCTATAAGAGTGACCTGCTGATGAGGCAGTCTTTAAGAGGGATGCTAACAATGCTCTGTGTCCTAAAGATAACCATTTAGTATGAAATTTGATGAATGATATGGGCATTGATGGTAAACTTCATCCCATATGAATGGTGCTCTTTCCCTCAGGCTGTGCCTGAAAAGCTTGTTATCTCAGTGCAATCATCAGTAAATTGGAAAGAAATAGATTAATAGAAGTGGACTCAGAGTGAAATAAGATGTGCCAAACAGGCACCTGTTTTTCAATGAACAATGGCTAAAAATAGATTTGATTCAAATGAAAAATTCCAGCTCCAATATGAAGTTAGTTTTGGCCTCTGTATTGCGGTTGCCTGCCGCTCAACGCAGCTGCATTCCAGTTCATTCCGTGTGCTTGAGACAGCTCTCTGCTGTGGTAACACTGACAGTCTGCTGCAGGAATGCTGCATGCAGAGCGGCACAGTGTACATTGGACTGAAACAAGGAATATGATCTGTGATGTAAGGGCCTTGCCATCCAACTCTGAATCCTCCTTTCAAAGGCGTCTGCCCCTTTAGTATGTTTCAATGTACACCATTTCCAAGCCAAAAAGAAATTCTAGTTTACAAGAGAAGTTTTGAAACTTCTCGATGTACATTTTTAGTCTTACCTTTGAGCTCAACATTATCACTTCAACCTTGAATTTGCTTCTCCAGCGATGTTGCGAACTGTGATATCTGTTTGGAGCTGCCAGTATCATATTGCCATTTGCTATCAGTATGTGATTTTCTGTTTGCCACACTCCATGTGTGATCCACGAGTATATATTGATTAAATATATTTAATACAGGCCTAATACTGACTATTGGTGCACCCGGCATTGAGATGCTACCTGCTGACTAACTCTCGATCTTTGGTAGTTCAGTTGTTGAATTTTGGTTTCCCCAGTTCCCTGCTGTTTCACCAGCTGCCCATTGGCTCTCCAGAGTTCTATGCAGATCTATCAGTTGTCTGTGTTCCCATCATTGTTCTCTGCTGCTTTACTTGCTGTCTTGATTTCTCTGTTGGTGGTCCTGTGTGCACTCCCTAATCCCCTTGCAGGTTCAGAAGCTGAGAGTGAGTGTCCGGCTATTCCTGTGGCTAGGATCTTTTTAGCTTCATTCACTGGATGTGACCATCATTGAGAAAACCAGCATGTATTGTCTCTTTAATTCCCCTTGACTGGGGGCTGTTGATTCACCTTCTTTAACACAACTAAGTTGCTTGCTCAGCTATTTCAGATGGTAATCAAGAGGAAAACACAGTGCTGTGCTTTTTCGATTTCATGTAGGCCAATCTGACCATGACACAGATGGATTTTTAATGTGAATCTGGTATTTTATAGCCCTTATTAGTGAAATTGGCTTCAAATTGCAGATGTATTTAATTGAATTTAATAGAAGATCTGCAACAGCACAAGCTTGGAGGGCTGAGGGGCCTGTTCCTGTGCTGTAAATTTCTTTGTTCTACTCCAGCTACCATGGTGGGATTTGAATACATCTCCAGATCATTTGTCCAGGCCTCTGGATTGCTAGACCTGAAACATCGTTATAAGACTTAGGAGCTGAAATTAGGCCATTCGGCCCATTGAGTCTGCTCTGCCATTCAATCATGGCTGATAAGTTTCTCAACCCCATTCGTCTGATTTTTCCACATAACCCTTGGTCCCCTTGACAATCAAGAACCTATCTATCTCAGTCTTAGGTATACTCACTGACCTGGACTCCACAGCTGTCTGTGGTAATGGATTTCATAAATCCACACTCTCTGGCTAAAGAAGTATCTCCTTAGCTCCATTCTAAAATGTCTTCACTTTATTCTAAGGCTGTGCCCTCGGGTCCTAATCTCTCCTGCTCTTCCCAACATCTACTCTGTCCAGGCCCTTCAGTAGTCTGTAAGTTTCAATTAGTTCTCCCCTCATCCTTCGAAATTCCATCGAGTATAGATCCAGAGTTCTCAAAAGTTCCTCACAAGTAAAGCCTTTTGTTTCTGGGATTATTCTTGTGCACCTCCTCTGGACCTGTTGCAGGGCCAGTACATCCTTTGGGGCCCAAAATTGCTCACAGTACTCCAAATGTGATCTGACCAGAGTTTTATAAAGTCTCAGAAGTGTATCCCTGCTTTAATATTCAAGTCCTCTCAAAATAAATGCATCATTGCATTTGGCTGCCTAACTACCAACGCAACATACATGTTTTCCTTGAGAGATTGCTGGACTAGGATTCCCAAGTCCCTTTGCACTTCAGATTTCTGAATTTTCTCCCCATTTAGAAAATGGTCTATGCCTCCATTCTTCTTACCAAAGTACATAAACTCACACTTACCCTTGTTGTATTCCATGTGCCACTTCTTTGCCCACTCTCCTAACCTGTCTAAATCCTTCCGCAGTCTCCCCACCTCCACACTCCTCTTCCAGACAATTCTGGTTGGCTCTTACCTCATGTCTCTGGAGTTGTCTCTATTCAATTGTAATGCCGTTACATCTGATTTCACCTTCTCCCTCTCAAATTGCAAACTAAGTTCTATCACATTATGGTCACTGTCTCCAAAGAGTTCTTTCATCTTAAGCTTCCTTTTCGAGTCTGCCTCATTGCACATCCAAAATTGCCTGTTCCCTCGTGGGGTCCACCACAAGCTGCTCCAAAAAGCCATATCATAGACGTTCCACAAATTCCCTTTCATATGATTCACTACCAACCTGACTTTCCCAGTCCACCCGCATATTGACACCCCCCTCCCTCCCCCCCATGATCACTATAACCTTGCCTTTCTTACATGTCTTTTCTATCTCCAGGTGTATCTTGTGCCCCACATCCTGACTACTATTTGGAGGCCTGTACATAACTCTCATTACAGTTTTTTTTAATCTTTGCAGTTCCTCAACTCTACCCACACAGATTCTACATCATCTGACACATAATTTATTGCTGTCAATATGATTTTGTATTAATAACGCAAACTGACCCCCTCTGCCCACCTGCCTGTCTTTTCAATAGGATGCATATCTTTGGATATTTAGCTTCCAGTTCTGATCCCCTTGTAGCCACGTCTCTGTTATGCCCATCACATCATACCTGCCAATTTCAATCTACGCCACAAGCTCATTTACCTTATTTCATGTACTATGGGCATTCAGATACAACACCTTCAGCCCTCTATTTATTATGATGCTACTGGATGACAATACTGTGGCTTTAAGAAATGTATTTTGTCCTGGTTTTACTTTTTCGAAGAGAGGTTTTAAGACAGTAGTCCTGAGTTGTCTATTAAATTCAATAAAGTAAATACCCTGTGAAAAATAGAAATTAAAAAGAGAAGCAGCCTGAATGGGTGGTGTCAAGCTTCCCAGAGCGAGGAGTTTTAAGTTTAGGTTTTCAGCAGCAGTTGTTGGGGTCTTGAAGCTTGATTTGGAAGTTGTAGTACATCTCTCCGTGCTGTTCTCTCTCTGAGTTTTCTCTTAATATTTTTCCTCCTGGACTGGAGAATTGCTTGTGAGGCAAACTGTTTTACTGAATTTGTCTTTGCCTAAGATGTGGTTATGCGATGTTGCTATATTGAAACAGTTACTGTTTAGTAGCTAGATAATCTATTATTAGAGTTATAGAGTCATAGAGATGTATAGCATGGAAACAGACCCTTCGGTCCAACCTGTCCATGCCGACCAGATATCCCAACCCAATCTAGTCCCACCTGCCAGCACCTGGCCCATATCCCTCCAAACCCTTCCTATATTCTGTTAAGTTTCCAATAGAGTTAGGTTATTCTAATTTTTTCTTTATGTTGTTGTATTCTAATTATAGTGTGTGAGTAAATCAGTTTTCCTTCAAGACTAGTAGTTTGGCCAATCAAATTGCATCCAGAATGCAACACCTGATGTTGCCAGGACTCACTAGTTGTGTTATAGGGAGAGGTTGGACAAGCTAGGATTTTTTTCTTTAGAGCATAGGACATTGAGGGGGGATCTTTATAGAAGTGTATAAGATCATGAGAGGCATGGATAGAGTGAATGCGCTTAGTCTTTTTCCTGGAGTTGCAGAATCAAAGATGAGAGGGCATCAGTTTAAGGTTAGAGGGGAAAGAACAAAAGGGAACCTGAGGGGCAACATTTTTACAAAGAGCGTGGTACGCATATGGATTGAACTGCCAGCGGAAGTGGTTGGGGTGGGTACATCAACAACATTTGAAAGGTATTTGGACAAATACATGGATAGGAAAGGTTTAGAAGGATATGGGCCAAGTGCAGGGAAATGGGGTTAGCATGGATAGACATTTTGATTGGTATGGACCAGTTTGTGCCTAAGGGTTTGTAGGACTCTATGACCTGGCACTTGCCTTTAAACTAAGAAAAAGTTAGGGTCTAAGTTATCTTAATATATTTTGAAGTGGTTTGATCTGGTCCAAGTCAACTGACACACCTATATGTGAGTTTTCCATATTTCCAGCTGGCCCATTATTTTTAGGTCACTTCTGTCAAGTTATAAAAATATTAATGTGCCTAAGGATTTTACTTTCTTCCCCTTCACCCCGCCCTTTCCTCTCCTCCCTGACAGTTCTGTCCTTCTCTGCTTTATGGTTCCTTTGGGATCAGCATCCAGCCATGATCCTGGTCACTGAGTTGCTTGTCTCTAGGCAACATCTATAGGCTGAGTCCATTTCTATCCTTACATTGATTTCCATTATGACAACTTTACGCTTTATAGTCAGAGTCCCCACTCCCTCAGCTCCCAGTGACAGGTTGGAAAGGATGAGAGAATTGTCAACACCTTTAAATAGCTTTAAATTAAGGGGTGGTAGGTATAGGACAGATGTTAGGGGTAGGTTCTTTACTCTCTTAAATTTTCAAGAGAGTACTGCACCTTTCTTAAAGTCAGTCTCAATTCTGTGAACTTGGTTGGAATGGCTCAGTACATACAGACAGCCTCTTGGGATGACTGACTATTTGTCCTGGACCAGGAAATTGCCTTCTTTGTGATTCTTCTGATTCTTGTGACTGCTGTCGCCCCAAAGACCACATCATTCTCAGCCATGCTGTGTCTGTGCAGATATATTTTTGCATGTTGGCTCAGGTTCAGCTGTTGAATATGGTCTTTGAATTCAGCTCCATATTCTTTTTAAAAGCATTTGTCATGTTCTTTCCCCTGTCCCGCTAATACCATCTCTTGGTGGGAAATGGCCTCATTGCTGGAAACTAAGAGGAAGTGATCTCTGCGGATGCTGGATATCAGAGTTGCGAATATGGTGCTGGAAAAGCACAGCATCCGAGAAGAAGGAAAATCGAAGCCCTTCATCAAGAATGAGACTTGTGGGTTGGGGGGTTGCTGAGAGATAAATGGGACAGAGATAGGGCTGGGGGAAGGTAGCTAAGAATGCAATAGTTGGATGAAGGTGGGGGTGAAGGAGATAGGTAGGAGAAGAGGGTGAAGCGGGTAGGTGAGAAAGATGATGGACAGGTCAAGACTGCGGTGCCAAGTTGGAGACTTGGGACTGGGATAATGTTGGGGTATGGGAAATGAGGAAATTAGTGAAATCCACATTGAGCCCATGTGGTTGAAGAGTCCCAAAGCGGAAATGAGGCGTTCTTCTTTCAGCCATTGGGTAGTTAGGGTTTGGTGATGGAGGAGGCCCAGGAAACATTGAACAACCTCACAAATATCAGCCATTCTTCAACAATGCAGTGAATGTTGAGATGCTGTTTGACCATCACACTGTCTGTCAACCATGTATGCATCCATACCTGCAAGTTGACTTGATAGTTGCCTGTTTTTTTTAAATCCATGGGCAAGATCAAATGTAAAACCCATCACTTTTCATTTCTAAGTCAGAATCTCATTACAGGCAGATATTTCATAATTACTCGCAATATCATTACTGATTGGTTAAATGTGATTATTCCAAAAGGAAAGGTAACTCGCCACCTCCTGATCCCCTGATTTAAGACTGTGTAACAAAACTGCTTATGTCAGCATGAGGACCTGAAAGTTCCACCGTATTGGCACCCAGATGTCTAATGTTAGGGCATTGGGCATACACATTCCCACCATTTGGGGCAGCATGGTGATGCAGTGGTTATCTCTGCTGTCTCGCAGTCCCAGGTTCAGTTCCGCCCGTGAACTAATGTCTGTGTGGAGTTTGCACATTCTCCCCGTGCTTGCGAGGATTCCCTCTGGATGCTCCAGTTTCAACCCACAGCCCAAAGATGTGCAGACTATGTGGATTGGCCATGCTAAATTGCCCATAGTGTCCAGGAATGTGCAGGCTATGTGGATTAATCATGGGAAATGCAGGGTTACAGGGATAGGGTAGGGAGGTGGGTCTGAGTGGGATGCATTGCTGTGAACTTGATGGGCTGAATGTCCTGCTTTCACACTGTAGGGATTCTCAGATTCTATGAATTACCTCTTGATTTACGATATTTATGGAAAGATAGAAACGAGGAGCAGGAATAGGCCTTTCAGCCTTTTGAACCTGCTCCTCCACTCAAAATAATTATGGCGGATCCGCTATCTCAATGCTGTATTCCTGCTTTCTTTTCTGATAACTTTTGATGTCTTGAATATATTCACTGACTTGGCCTCCGCTGCCTTCTGTGGTAAAGCATTCCACAGACACACTACCCTTCCAGTGAACAGATGTTTCCTCATCTCAGTCCTTTATGGTCAACCCTGTATCCTGAGGCTGTAACCCCAGTTCTAAACTGACAACCAGGGGAAATGTGCTCCCTGCGTCTAATCTTGTTAGAATTTTATACATCTCAGTCATCCTTCTAAATCCTTGTGAATGTAGCTCCCAGTGAGTAGAAATCTCGAACAGATTTGTGTTCTGAATATTTCGTTAGGCAATCAAACTGAATAATTCATCTTAGTGTCTGAAAGACAGGTCAGAGATGGATGGATTTTCTCATTCATTCACTGTTGGTGTTGCTGGCTTGTCCAATATTTATTGCCCATCCTGTAAATGCAGTGCAACTATGAATTGATGGTGGAGGAAGTGAAGGTTGAAGATATTAGTTGGGGGTACCAGTTGAGCACACTGCTTGGATGGTGTTGAGCTTCTTGACTTTATAGCGATACTCATTCTAACAAATGTTGAGATTTCCAACAAGCCCCTAACTTCTGCTTTGTAAATGGAAGGCAAATTTGAAGAATGATGAGGTGAGTTACTCACTGCAGAATTCCCCATCTCTGACCTACTCTTTCAGCCAGAGTATTTATATACTTAGTCCAGTTCAGGGTCTAGTCAATTGTGCCTGCCAGAATGTCATTAGTGGTGGATTCAATGATAACATTGGCATTGAACATAGAGGGCTGGTGGTTGGATTATCTCATGTTGGAGAGAATTGATGGCATGAGTAGAAACCAATGGATCTAATATGATAGCCTTAACTGAGACATGTTTGCAAGTTGAATGATTAAGTTTATGGGATGATTGACATTTCTAAAGGATAGGTATAAGAGAAAATGCAGTGGGGTTGTTCTGTTAATAAAGGATGAGATCAGCATAATAGTGAGAAATGGTCAGGGCTCAGAAGATCAAAACGTGTAATTGTTTCCGAGACAATGAGAACTACCAAGGGATACAAGTCTCTGATGGGATGTGTTCCCTAACAGCAATTACACTGTAGATCAGAGTGTAAATCAAGAAATAGTGAGATAAAACTGAAAAAAGACATATTGTGCCAAGGATTTTTTTATCTTGAAATTACGAAGATTACAACTGTATGAGAGGAGAATGCTGATAGGTTGGTAAGTGGACTTTGCTTGGTCGAGGCATTTCTATGAAGAATGCATCAGTTGAAGATCTGTCTAAATTTTAAACCAGGTCCATGAAAATTAACCAGAAAATGACTCCCATCTATTCTGCTGTATCAAAACAGGCCAGTGTGTATACAATATTTTTTTCTGTCAGCAAAGAACAGGACCCTGCTATTAATATGTGTAGCTTCCAGTTCATGCAAGTGCACCACACTGGAAGCCCAGCTGACCAGCATGAAGTGTTGGTCAGCATCATTCTTGATACACCAAGGGCTATTTAGCAAATATGTCCAATCATGGAATTATGTCAGACAGTGTTGTGAGCTTGCAAGAGAGATTCAGTTGGGTATGGACAGAACCTTGATTATTGTGAACAGCAGAAGGGATATACTGTTTATATACTAAGAGAATTCCCGGGTCTATGAGACATACAACCTAAATATCTGGCATCACAGAAGCACTGAAAGGCATATATCACATTATTCATTTGTGTGATAGACTCATATTGCTGCTTAGTAGAAGCATGAAAAAGCCAGCTACACCTTTGGTCAAACATTTGGGGGGAATATTTTACCTAAACTGAGATAGAATTCAGGACCAAACTGATAGCCTTACTCCTGTTGACGTACACGTGTGGTATGTCATGAGAAATGATCCTAATGGGAGATTCGTCATCCCACAGGATAGGTTTGATGTTGTCTACCTCAGCATCATGCTTGCACAGTGATACATGTATTTCAGTGTCAGTGCAATACAGGGTACGTAGGCTGGACATGACAAAGGCAGGCATAATTTTGTTTTTGTTCAATGGATGTGCCTATGTCAGCATTTATTCCCTACCTCTAATAGCCCAAAGACCAATTAAGCATCAATCTTGGTACTGTGGGTCTGGAGTCACATGAGACCAGACCAGGTAAGGGTGGCAGATTTCCTTTCCTAAAGGCTATAAATGAATCAGATTTTTAAAAATGACATCAGACAATAATTAAACATTAAACCAAGTGGTTTCTCTTGAGCAAACTTTTAATTCCAGATTTATTTCAAATTTCAGCATCTGCCATGATGGGAGTTGAATCCATGTCCCCAGAACAATAGCCTGGGGTTTTGGATTGTGAGTCCGTGACATTACCACTGTGCAACTTCTTTCCCTTGATTGTAACCAATACCTTTTTAGCTGTTCACTAAAAACAAGATACTGGTCATACCCACCACCTGCAAAATGCGCAAAGCAGTGACCAGAATTAGTTGGATTAGATACGATACAGTGATTGTAAAACATCTTAAAATAATCTTGAGTGTGAAGAATTACACTGACAACCACTCTGGGATATTGTGTCATGATGCAAGATGAGAAACTGTGTCTTTACTCAGCAATAATAAGGTTCTGTGCTACCCAGTGACTAAACAACACAGTACTGCAAGAAGGTACTGCAATAATCATGGGTGATTTTAACCTTTATATAGATTGGACAAATCAAATTGGCAAGTTCATAGAATGTATTTGAGACAGTTTCTTAGAACAATATGTTGTGGAACTAATCAAGGACATCATCTGCTAAGTTGGCTACAATATTGTAAATCCCTTCATCCAAGTCATGAATATAGATTGTAAATAATTGAGGCCTCAAATATCCCAAATCCTGGATTCCCATCTTCTATCCTTGCTAATATAACACCCTAGCACCTTGAACTTTATCCTTGTATAATAATCTTTTAAGTGGGACCTTGTTGATTGCCTTTTGAAAATTCAAATGCATACCATCTTTGGTTCTCTTTTGTCCATCCTGCTTGTTATATCTTCAAAGTGCTTGAATGAATCTGTCAAAAAGATTTATCTTCCATGCCCAACTGATTTTCTAAATGTCCTGCTCTGACCTGTTTCAGGAAGGATTCTAGCATTTTCCCCACTGGCATTTGACAATATAATATGTCTATGGCTCCTGATTTTTGCTCTCCTTCTTTCAGGAACAGAGGTGGTTACACTTTCAGTTGGATTTTTTTTGGTCAGAATCCAGGGAATCTATAACCGATGCATCCGCCATCTTTGCAGCCATCTCTTTAAAGGATACGGGTCTTTGGGTCAGGACATCTATCAGCCTTTTGTCGCAGTAGTTTTATTTGTACTTTCTCTCCAGTGATTGTGATTATTTTCTCTCTTGATTTTCTGTTGCTCTTTGGATGCATTTTGACACATAGAAAGTACTCGGTCAAAGTCCCTGCCCTTTCCCTTTATGAATTCCCAGTCTCATCACCTGAGGGATCAGCACATGTCCCAAGTACTCTTTTCCATTTTCAGTGCCTTTATGTTGATTTCTCGCTAGTTTTCTTTCATACTCTTAAGGGTAGAGAAAAAAATAGCCACCCTTTGGTGTCTGAAACTTTCCCAATCTGCTCATCCATGCTATCTTCACAACATTTATTTCAATTTGATACAATTCGTAACCTTCTTGGTTAGCCATGAATGGCATTTTTTCATCGACTCTTTCTTTCTAAATGGATCTTACTTTTTCTTAAACCTTGCTGCCCCTGTACACCAATGGTTGAGCGACTTAGTGATGGAGTGCTGCACTAGGGGACTATTTTGTCCTGAATGTTGTTGAGTCTCTTCAGTGGTAGCTGCCTGGAACTTGATTTTGGGGGGCTTCAGTGACAGCAATGTCATTGAATGTTAAAGAGAGATGATCAGATTTTCTCTTGTTGGAATTGGAACTTGTGCTTGCAAATGCGTGATGAAGTAACTCCTGAGAGAATGTTATCCTTGTTGAGGGAATCTAGAATTCTGCAAGAGCTGGGGTTTGTGGGTACGTAGTTCCCACTTACAGAAGAAATTCCTCTTCATTTTCCTAAGAAATTGTGAATCTCAGCTTTAGACATGCCAGTATTGGACTGGGATGTACAAATTTAAAAATCACACAATACCAGGCTATAGTCCAACAGGTTTATTTGGAAGCACTAGCTTTCCGAGCACTGCTCCTTCATTAGGGAAGGAGTAGTGCTCTGAAAGCTAATCCTTCCAAGTAAACCTGTTGAACTATAACCTGGTGTTGTGTGTATTTTAATTTTGTGAATCTCCAGAGTAGTCTCCCAAGAGAGCTGTTGATGGCGAGTTATTTAATGTGTTCAGTGCTGAGCTGGACAGATCTTTTGAAGTGTAGTGGAGTCAAGAGAAAATTCCCCAGGGAAGAAAGAGTTCAGGCCAAGATCAGATCAGCCATGATTTTACTGGGTGGTAGTTCAGGCTTATATCTTATGTTTTTCTGTTCTTACACTTTCTAGTTAGAAAAGCAGCATTAGTTAAAAATCCTGGAAGTCCGGTTTTCAACACAGGAGTTGTAATTCTCTTGCACATGCTTTATGCCCGTGACAAATTCCCTGCACAGGTATTGGCCTAGTATGAGAGGTCAGGAGCACCAGAAACGTCCGATTCATCATCCTGGAGTGGGGGCAAGCGTTTCCACTCCTCAGATAGGTTATCTGATCGCAGAAAGAGACAATCCAATCCTGACCATAAGGAGGCACTGTTATATGATGGGGAAATTCAGAGAGGAGGGCAGAACACTCTTCTGTTTTGGGTCTGCAGCCAGTGCTCTGAAGGCATTTGCATGAGAAACAGGAGCTGGAGTCAATTGAGCCTATGTGCTTGCTGCTCCATTCACTAAGATCAGGGCTAATCTTCTACCTCAACTTCATTTTTACACACCAACCCCAAAGCATTTAATTCCCTTTGTCACCAGAAAACTATTTCTAATTTTATACATTTAAATTTATAGAGTTGTACAGCACAGAAACAGACCATTCCATCCATGCTGACCAGATATCCTAAACTGATCTAGTTTCAGTTGCCAACACTTGGCCCATATCCCTCAAAACCCTCCCTATTCATGTAGCCATCCAGATGCCTTTTAAATGTTGTAATTGTACCAGCCTCCACCACTTCCTCTGGCAGCTCATTCCATGCAAGCACCACCCTCTGCAAAGAATCCATTGCCTACTGATTGAGGGATTGTGTCACTGAGAGGGTGTAGTTCATAAATGGGATCTATGGGTTTCAGTGGATTAATCTGCCAGAAAGTAGCATCTCACTTAGCTGCAGTGAACAATGGTAAATTTAGCAGAGGGAGGGATGGAAAGACTTAATGAGGTTACACAGCTTCTGTGGAAGGGACTGGTATATGGTGAGTTATTCCAAAATCAGGGATGAAGAAGTTAAGACTAGAAGGGAATGTTGAGCAGAACAACTCGTTCAGCTCACGATCAAATGATGAAATAAGATGTCCACTGAGACCGAGAATATAAATGGATTTGAAGAGTGAGAATGATTGGAATGAGAGAAGATTTTGGAAAGAATGCAGGTAGTTCACTGGGCTGGTGACAACTGGCAACATGTGTGTTTTTTGGACCAAATAGCATGTTCACATTAAATAAACTGTTTATGTTCTTGCAGTTTTTCATCTCCTTTGCTCATGAATGACTGGCTTGACATCTGGTAGTGCTGTTTCAGGGAGTCTCAAGGCTGTACTCTGGGACAGGTGTAAGCTCTTCCCCCAAATGGTTTCACTGTTGTTTGAAATGTTTGGTTAATTGGGCTTCTGTGTGTACTTAACACCCTACAACTCATTAATCTCCTTAATCTTCTGACATTCCTCTCTCAGTGGCTAGACTGAATGATGTCTACTGGAACGGAATGGACTACTTGCAACTTTACTGACATATTAGGCTCCGAATTGAGTTTTCAAGCACATAACTGGGAGAGTGGTCCAGGAAATGGCTGATGGAATTTAACGTGAGCAAGTGCGAGGTCTTGCACTTTGGCAAAAAGAATATAGGAATGGACTACTTTCTAAATGGTGAGAAACTTAATAAAGCCAAAGCACAAAGGGATCTGGGAGTGCTAGTCGAGGATTCTCTAAAGGTAAACATGCAGGTTGAGTCTGTGATTAAGAAAGCGAATGCAATGTTGTCTCTTATCTCAAGAGGGTTGGAATATAAAAGCAGAGATGTACTACTAAGACTTTATAAAGCTCTGGTTAGGCCCCATTTGGAGTACTGTGTCCAGTTTTGGTCCCCACACCTCAGGAAGGACATACTGGCACTGGAACGTGTCCAGCGGAGATTCACACGGATGATCCCTGGAATGACAGGTCTAGCATATGAGGAACGGCTGAGGATACTGGGATTGTATTCGTTGGAGTTTAGAAGATTAAGGGGAGATCTAATAGAGACGTACAAAATAATACATG
This sequence comes from Chiloscyllium punctatum, assembly GCF_047496795.1. Classification (NCBI taxonomy): domain Eukaryota; kingdom Metazoa; phylum Chordata; class Chondrichthyes; order Orectolobiformes; family Hemiscylliidae; genus Chiloscyllium; species Chiloscyllium punctatum. The sequence goes on along the minus strand of NC_092760.1, from coordinate 37,238,191 downwards.
GCTTTGAAAAGGTGGATGCTAGAAAATTGTTTCTGTTAGGCGAGGAGACTAGGACCCGTGGACACAGCCTTAGAATTAGAGGGGGTCATTTCAGAACGGAAATGCGGAGACATTTCTTCAGCCAGAGAGTGGTGGGCCTGTGGAATTCATTGCCACGGAGTGCAGTGGAAGCCGGGACGCTAAATGTCTTCAAGGCCGAGATTGATAGGTTCTTGTTGTCTAGAGGAATTAAGGGCTACGGGGAGAACGCTGGCAAGTGGAGCTGAAATGCGCATCAGCCATGATTGAATGGCGGAGTGGACTCGATGGGCCGAATGGCCTTACTTCCACTCCTATGTCTTATGGTCTTATAACCACATCATTCTGCGCTTCGTCTCCATGCTGTCATTCTAACCCTGCCTCAATTCTTCATCTGCTGAAACCCACAACCATGACTTTGCTACCTCCAGACATATCTATTTGGAATCTGTACACCCCTGGTCACCTCCCACATTTAACACTCTATAAACTTGAGGTCACATCAAATTCTGCTGCTCATGTCCCAACCTGCACCAGATCATTTTTCATCCGATGGCCCTGGGCTCAAAGAAGAAATTGATTTTAAAGTTCTCTTCCTTGTTTCAGGTCTGTCCATGTTCAAGCCTCTCTCGTACCTCCTTGCCCACACATCTCTTCTGATCTTTTGAAGTCCTCAGACTTTCTGGAGACTTGCTCATTGCTAAGTTCAGGCTATTAAACATCCTCACTATTAATCAGTCCACCACTGATGGCTGTGCCTTTGTTTGACTAAGGACAGACCTTGAGAAATCTTTCACTGAATCACTATCTACTCTCTTACTTCACCTTCCTCCTTTATGATGGTTCCTAGAATCTTTGGCTCTTGGTGTCACTCAGTGTCACATTTTTGTTCTGTAATACCCATGTGAAATGCCTCTGGGATTTTTAAAAATTTGTACCTTTGGCCCTGAAATAGTACTTTAAGCAAAATTTGAAATTCCATCAATAAATGAGGGAATTTGCAGTTGTTCTTCAGAATATTTGTAAGGTGCTGTTAAGCATTTTTATCAAGATTTATATAATTTTCTCAGATGATCAAAAATACTAATTCATGTAAACAGGCAAATCTAGTTTGGAAGCAGTTCCAGGAGGGAGAATGTTAATACCAGAAACCATGTAACTAGTAGACCCATAGAGCTACAGTCAAAGGAGAGCTATAAGCAGAGGAGTTGGAGGTGAACGCAAATAAGGTGTAAATAAGAGAAAAATGGAGAAGTAGGCAGAAAGAGGAATTCCGAATGCTTGTGGAGAGTAGATGCAACACATTCTCAAGTCGAGACAAGTTTCTTTTTCTGCTTAGCAGAAAATGAGACAGAAGTTCCTGGAGGTACTTTGCTTTGTTAAACCTGGAAAGGTGTGAAAATAGCTTTGAGATGATAAAGAGGTGGATGCTTCCCCAGAAATGATAAATCTATAATCCTGGCTGTTATTATTTGGTAAGTCGAAAAGGAATTCTGAAAAGCTACACTATGACCGATGGCTGTGCTGATCCTAGTTACTTAACAGCCACTGCTAGCGGTGCTTGAACCTTCAAACATACATATTGGGTCTGAGGATAGTCAAGGTTATTCTGTCTAACTCATGGCAAGCTCTGAGCTGTCTCTACCACTACAATAACAGTTGAATCTGTGTATTGTTGATGTAAGTTGGGCGAAGCAGTGGTTTCAACATCAATCGAGCACCGTATTCTGTATTCTCTCTGGCTCCATAGAGGAAGCAATTTGGAAACCAGCGGCTTTGGCTTTTCTTCAGTTCAACTCCTCTACTAGGAGACATTGGTTTATTGACTTTAATATTGTTTCCCAGGCTGAATAGATTTTCTCCCACAGATTTGTTAACCTTTAGTTGAACAAGGTTTGTTTGTAGTGGATTCCATATAAATGATACTTAATGCTGTGTGGTTTATTTCTTGTATATTGTAATTGGGCGATTTAAAAGCATGAAAGAGGGGCCTGCTGTGGCTTTATGTTCTGCCCTGTCTGATTCTCCTGTTCTTTGCTTGTCTTCACTTTCATTGTTTGTTTCTGAGAGCAACCACTCAGTCCATGCTTCTCCGCCATTTGCTGAACCCTTGTATCTTTCTCTTGGTCTTCCTTTGCTTGCTGCTGTGTACTTTCAGACACACTGACCTGCGTTGGCTTACATTTTCATTGTTTTGCAGGAAACCCCCCGTCGTGCCTGAACATGCACTGTGACCAAAGCTGTGCTCTGATTGGAGGAATGCCTGTTTGCAGCTGCTATGGTGGTTACTCTCTGGGGAAGGATGGGAAGACTTGCTTTGGTAAGAGATCGATGCTTATCAACTTTGGGAATTAGCAGCAGTAGCCAAGCCTTTAAGGGCTTGTTAGCTCTGATGTTGATCCAGTGAGTATCCGCCTAGAAATAACAAAGGTTCAATCCCTGGTCTTTGCTGAGTTGGTGTTCCTCTTTAGACAGACGATGGCGTATTCTCCTATGTTGGTATATAGGGCCTCTGTCACCCCCGTGGGGCTCAGTAGGAAATGATGAGTTTCTTGCTTTTTTCTGAATCCCTGTGGGTAGGGCTTTCTTGAGAGAAGCTTCCTCGCTTCCCCTCTCTGCAGCCTCTACTCCTTTCGCTGGTCATTTTGCTGAGAGACACTGCAGCAAATGCCACCAAAGACTGATACACAACCCCATCCACCAACATCTCTAACTCCAGAGAACACATCAATAGTGCAATAACTGAAGAAAGTCAAAAGGACCACCATTTGAATGGGTATATGAATAGGAAGGGTTTGGAAGGATATGGGCCAGGTGCTGACAGGTGGGACTAGATTGGGTTGGGATATCTGGTTGGTGTGGATGATTGGGACCAAAGGGTCTGTTTCTGTGCTGTACATCTCTGTGACCTCACCCCTTAAATGGATGCCTCTACCCTTTATATGAAGTGAATGGGGAGCTGCTTGTGCAGGTCAAGTATATGTTTGGTTCTGTGTTACTAGTGCATCATTCAGTGGGCACATACAGGGCAAGTTTGAAAGAAGTGTGTCAAATCAGACTGACGTTGCGTTCATATCATTCTTCACATGATCGGAGCATGCTCAGATGCTAGCACTGGAACCAAATAGTGCTTGGCTTTGAGGCCCCTGCAGCATCAGTATTTGTGAGCACTGAATCACAGCCCACATGTACTCTCTAGAAAGTATAGGGTGTACTCCCTGAGAAGTATGCATTTATACTCACACTGGCCGCACAGATGTATTTTATGGAATAATTCATCTTCCTTAAATCATGCCGCGTAATTATGTGTAGATATATAACTGGGGAGGACATGTCAAGTGTGGCCTGTATGTTAGGCGATGATGCGGTGTGAGTATAAGTATAGCTGCCTTGACTGTTACTACTTTCACATTTACATCTATGAAGATGGACCCAAGGTGAAATCAAAATTCGTTCAGCTAAATGGAGCAGTGAATGACATGAGCTGAGCTGACATGTTCTCTGTGGATCGAAGAGTGTGGTGGTGGAAAAGCACAGCCGGTCAGGCAGCATCCAAGAAGCTGGGGAATCAACCTATCGAGCATAAGCTCTTCAGCATGAAACCTTGAAACGTCGATTCTCCTGCTCTTCGTATGGTGCCTGACCAGCTGTGCTTTTCCAGCTCCACACATTCGACTTTGATCTCCTGCGTCTGCAGTCCTCCCTTTCTCCCATGTTCTCTGTGGATGTTTAGTCGAGGGCAGTGGTGACTCACACTGGTGGAGCAGTGGGAACGCTTGCCTGATCATTTGCAGTAATTATTTGAGCGGTGAAGTGGGATTTATGAAAGCCTTTCTGTAAAACTATAGGCCCTTTTGAACTTTGCTATTTACTACCAAGTCCGCATTAATGCCTGCCGTATTTCACCCAGAATGCTGTTTCTGTGCCTGTAAGGAGATACAGCACAATTGAACTTCCAGGCGAATAACGTCACTTGGCAGTAAACGTGCACTGCTTCTGAAGTCTGATTGCATCTAAAGCATAAAGTACAATAAACAAGGGGAGTTCAGTGACGCCTATCTTCTTTATAGCACATAAGAAAATGGTAATACTGAATTTACTTTCCCTTTAAACTGATGCAACTTGTGCAGTTGTGGGATGCTGTGAAGAACAGTAGTGAAATGTGCAAGAGCTTTAATGGTGTTCCCCACTGCTCCTGGTGTTCTGCAGCATCCAACCTCTGAACCCTGACTTGAGTTGTTAGTTTATGTGACCCTGCGAAAACAGATGTGGTGTCAAAATGAATGGAAATATATTGCATCACATTGTAAAAGGGTTTCAACTTTCATGTGTGAAGCAGGTATATTAATGTAACTGTGGTTCTGGATTTTAACTGCTGCTGAGGGAGTCCAGGGAACATCATTTTAGCTCAAGTCAGGGTTTGGGTTTGAGTTTCACTGAAGATTTATACTAAATGTATGACAAGCGCCTCTATCGAAAGATTCAGGTATGCCTTTTCCTTTGTACATAAAACAGGCCTTGTCTCTTGAGCACATTTAAATTTGCATGGCTCCAACCTTGTCTGCAGTATTGCTGTGGAAATATAAGGATTCAGGCACTTAAATCCCCCGCAGAACAATGTGGAAAGTCAAAGTATACACCCTCTCAACCCCAGACACACAGAATTGGTACAACACAGTTGAAGGCAGTTCAGCCCATTGTATTTCTGCAGGATCTCCAAAAAGAGCAATTTATCAAATGCCACACCTTTGCCTTCTCTCCATTGTCCTTCTTTATGAGGTAACAATCTAATTGACTTTTGAGTGCCTTAATTGAACCAATCTCCACCACTCAGTCAAACAACATATTCTACATCGCAAACTCTCATCATTCCTTCTGCCAATTACCATAATATTGTACCCTCTGCTCAATCCTTGCCTCAATAAGAATTCTCCTGAGCTGCTCTATCTCTCCCCTGATAGCACAATCACAGCTTTTTTTGTTGTATAACAAGTCCTACCACCTCCAATAACTTCATGCACATTTGCTCAAAGTATTATGACTGAAAAGCGTAAACAACCCTTGGGCTGCACCACTGGTATTTATGGATCTTGATACTCGGGTATACCTGTCACTGGAGAAATCATGTTGTCATTTTCAGACATAATTGTGTGATTTTTCAGTTGTTGCTAATGATCTCACACTCATTAACGATACAAACATGGAGAATCCAAAACACAGGCAGAATAGAGCAAGAATTCAGAACCTATGGAGTAAAGAGAATTGTATCTTTACTCTTAAATCTAAATCACATGCATCTGCAGCCTGGGATCTGGAGGTCGTTAAGTGAGATGACCACCCTTACTATCTTCTATATGTAGTTTGCTTTAATAAAACCTGTTGTTCGTCACTCTCTCAAGTGTGTAGATCTCATCTAACTACAGCTACAGGTTACTATTAGAAAAGAACCCTCCCAAATGGTGACCATTTGGAGTGGCCATTACTTTTGAAAGAAAAGATCCAAGTTTAAAAAAAAATTGGTGACAGTGAGCCTCCATCTTGAGGAACACCCTCCCTCCATCACCTACGTGCAAAGTTAGCCTGCCACGTTTTCTGTGGCACCTTCTATTGGCTTTCCAGCTTTGAAAGCGTGTCCGCCATTTTTAATCGGACGGTGAGCTTGCCCTCTGTCCTTTAGTTGTCTAATGCAGGGAAGATTACAGCAGGGTGACTGCTCCCAATATAACATCAGCTTCTGACCCATATTTGATCTTGACAGTGGGACTGTGAAGCCCAGGGACAATATCCAAACCCTAAATTTAAAGGCAGGCCTTTTTTGTAATAAGTATCTGTAGAGATATGGGTACTGCTGGCAAGGCCAACTGATATTTTTGTAAAGGTGAAGGTATTTTTTTGAACCACTGCATTTGGTATTTTGTTGTCAGTTTTTAGGTTTCCCCAGATGATATCATAGGAAAAGCGTTTAATAACTTAAAGTCATAAATAATTAAAATTGGCTGCCAATGATATTTTGCATTACATTAAATTAGCCCGAAAGTCATCTATTATTCTGAAGTGGATTGAAGTTCGTATTAAATAAATAATACTGATTTTCTGAAAAGGTGATATCATCACTTTTGAAGCAGAGCGCAAACAGAAGCAATTATTAATATGAATTTAACAGGAAATGAACAGAATCCACACCACTTTATTAAATGTGAAATTTATTAAATCTTTTGTTTGACGGTTTATGACGCTGGCATGGAAAATAATCTGAGACCAATCCAATGCATGCCAAATGCACCACCACTCACTCAACACAAGGAAAGCTTGTGTAATATTTCATCACAGCATTTCGACACCAGTCCGCTCCACCCACCATGCCCTCTCCTAGTAAAAATAAACATATTCTACAACCATTAGGCATGCAACAACATTCGCACTTGAAGTCAATCATAAAACTGAAATTAAACTTTCAACACTGGCATGTACTTCAAAATTGATTAATGGATTCCAGACCAAAGGAAAAATGAGATGGTAATAGAAAAATGCATCATTCATGGAAAACAAATTTGGTGAAAAACAACTTTTAATTTTTACCATGCTTTATTGAAAGGAACAGCAAATATATAAACCAGTTCTATACGTGCATTTGCCTGTCGTGGACCAGTATTCACTGTCAATCATTGACAATGCCTCAGACCCTGATTGAGGGGGAATACAGATGTTTGTCACATTTACCTGGACTTACAGGTAGAGGGGACCATGTCATTTCCATTTCATACATACAGCAACTTGCCTTTCAAAACCTCATGAAACTTAATTGGGCAAAGTTGAGTCAAATGAATAATGGACACTATTTGTAGCTTAGAGTGAATTCTGTACTGATAAATTAACATTGAAGAAGCAACTTAACTCAGTAAGGGAGCATGGTATAGCTCACAATACAAGATGGTGCCAATAATTTAAGATTCTGGATGGAGAATCATTTCTCATGGGAGTCACTAATCCATACATTCACCCTTCTTTTTGTCACTCTAAATCGGTGTGTTATGCTTCAAATGAAATATAGATTCCCTTGTTAGTGCACAACCCAAAACTCATACTACCTAATTTGCAATGAACCTGAACTAAAGCTAATGATGCCACTTCCAATGCTTATCAGTTTAAAATCCAATTAAAACTATGTGCACAAATAATTGAAGCACAACTCGAAAGTTGTCCGAAAGTAGAGAAGAGCATTGACAAATTCCATGTAGCAACACAAACTCAATATTACTTTGCACTGGAAAGTTCAGTTTATAGTAAAAAGCAGTTAACAAAGATAGAAACGAGGTGATTTCCAAACCTCACATTCCTGTTGGACAGTGTAGACTGATAATGGAGGTCACCAGAGTTATGGTGCATTTGAGCTATGGACCAAAAATTTAAAAAGGCTTAGAAAATAAATTTCAACACAAGCACAGATTTCCGATTTGGTTTCCTGCCAAGTAAGGCTCCCTAGGGATACTGCAGCAATAACGGACAATGCAAAATTTGTACTGTAAGTATACCTTTCACAACACTTAAATTGGATTTTGCAATATATCCAAATGCGTTTTAATGAATTTGTAATAAGAAAACAATGTCTTAAAGTGTAAACCACATGTAATTTTGCAATGGAGTTTTCTGGGATTCAGGTATACACTAATTTTGCACACATGAAGTAAAATATATTGAAATCTGTTTCATGCATAATTCAAAAAATGTCCGTCACACCCCATTGAAAAGGTCGTTACTGAAATTTTCTCCCAGAACACAATAGGTCTGGTCTCACAGCAAAGTTCTATCTGTAACAAACTGTGGCAAATTGTTCAGTGTTATAAATGTGATACATTAATATCTTCTTCACACAATTAGTTGCAGTCATTCACTTTGATTCTGTACAAGCAATACTGAGAGAGGAATGTTGTGTTGTAAGAAATTGGAAGTAAAATGCTGAGCTATCCTTCTCTGAACCTCACCATGCCATGTTGCTAGAGAATCTCAAAATACCTATGTCATAATAAGTGTCATCTTTCACCTTTAACTAGTTATATTTCTCTGACAGGAGATAAAGATGATGTAGCTGTGAAGGCTGATGATATGCAATGTTCCAGCATGCATATATACAGAAAATATTCAATATATGCAGCACGATTGTAATGGATATCATAAGTAGAATCTTCAGCAGGCAAATAATATCTGCAAAATTTTTGTATTGTTCTCCCCCGCGCCCCCTGCCCAACAAACACATCCCTCTACTCAAACATTTGATCATATCCAATTTAAACATTCAACAATGAGCCATGTTTCTATTCTGGGGTTCTGCACGCTGAAAGGAAACATTGCAATAAACAGGACATGCGATGCTCTTTGATATGTCATGTTTTGAATGATTTATCTTTGTGTTGAACATGACAATCAGTCACATGAACCAAGATAAACTCTTCAGGTTAATTTATCACAGCAGGAGCCAATATTTGGTATTTCAAATAGGGAGATATTACTTTACATCCTAACGATCTATAAATAGTGCCTGAACATTCGGCCCTACTTGGTATTTCTTAAATTTACACCTGAATCTTTAAAATTAACTCTCCTATCTGTACCTCTTATTCCGCCACAGAGAATGAAATGGAATCTCATTGAGCCTTGTGCTCAGATTTCATAGATGTGGCAACATAGCTGGTTTGATTTGCCCTCAATGTTTGAAACTCCCTACATTCCTGAAGATTTAGACACCGATGATTAGTCTTCACTGTCAATTTCCTGAATGATGTCCTCATTATTGCAAACCAAGGCAGCTTGGTGCACTCTAGAATGGGAAAAATTTGGGGAGGCGTTGACTGGTATTCATTCTACATTGTGGAAGTGGGCCATTCGGCCCATTGAGTCCATATAGGCCCTCCAAAGAGCATCCCAAACCGGCCCATCTTATCCCTGCATTTTCCATGGCCAATCCACCTGCACATCTTTGGACTGTGGGAGAAAACCGGAGCACTTAGTAGAAACCCGTGCAGACATGGGGAGAACGTGCAAACTCAACACAGACATCGCGTGAGGGTGGAATCGAATCCAGGTCCCTGGCGCTGTGAGGCAGCAGTGCTAACCACTGAGCCATCGTGCCCGTCCTGTACTGGAATGTTAATCCAGAGACCCAAGTAACGTTCTGGAGTCCTGGATTCAAATCTCTGTTGAAAGGGCAGGTTCATTGATGCCCTTTGTGGAAGAAAACTGCCATCCTTACCTGGTTTGGCCTACATGTGACTTCAGACCCACAGAAATGTCATTGACTCTCAACTGTCTCTGGGCAATTACAGATTATCAATAAATCCTGGCCCAGCCAACAACACCCTCATCCCATGATTGAATAATGAAAAGTTATAATCAAATACATTTGCGATAGCAGCCATTTTTTTTAACAGGGTATTGATAAATCAAAGCTTTTTGTCTTGTACCTATCAGGATTAAGAAGCAAGAAACCAAACTTTGAAAGGGAACACCACTTTACATGACAAATGAAGAGGATGCTGATTGATTGAACTATAGTTGGCACAGAGATAAGGCAACATTTCAAAGCGAACATTTATGGACATGTTACGTCACACCTCTGAAGCCACACATCTGAGGTGGGACTTGAAACTGGACCATTTGACCCAGAAGTAAGGAGACTACTACTGCACCACAAGACCTATCAGCAGGATCTGGCCATTTTCAACTGTAGCTAGCTGATTAACTTCATACTTGGCTGGCAGTCTGCTTAGAGCATTGTCATGGAGAATACAACAGAGATTGGTGTTCCCCAAAATGCCTTTTCAATGGAAATAGTGCAATATATTTTGCTTAAACAGGGCAGTGAACTGTGTGTGACTGAATGTTGTTTCTAATGCCCACAAATGAAATGCACTGCAAGCCCAAATTATCTTAAATTTATCTGTAGCATAATTCTTGGTACAGTCTGGATTTTACCCACAAATGATTCATGGGTAAAAATTGCCATTTCATTGGTGTTGTGCTGCCAGGCACATCAGCTGTTCAACCCAAGGACAGGTGAACAATATCAAACTATCCGTCTCTTGATTGTCAGTAGTGGGCAGCATACTGCTGAACTTGCCCGATACAAATCTCAGAATATAGTGTCCAGCACCAGAGGTGATTCTGCTATTGGACAACATCTTGTAAATAATCCAGACTGTGCCTAGAATTACACTCGATTGTGTTAATTCTGTGGTTGAATGTTATCTATGCTAACAATTAGATAGATGCCGCCTCAGGCGACTGACTGTGTGGAGTTTGCACGTTCTCCCCGTGTCTGCGTGGGTTTCCTCCGGGTGCTCCGGTTTCCTCCCACAGTCCAAAGATGTGCAGCTCAGATGAATTGACCATGCTAAATTGCCCATAGTGTTAGGTAAGGGGTAAATGTAAGGGTATGGGTGGGTTGCGGGTCGGTGTGGACTTGTTGGGCCGAAGGGCCTGTTTCCACACTGTAATGTAATCTAAAAAAAAATCAATTTACCATGATACTGTGTTTCCTTTGTGCATTCTAGAAACCACATATATTCACCTCACAACTCTTTGTATCAGCAAAAAGAGTGTGTGTGAGCTTTGCAACTTTTTTCACATGGGTTTATGGAGATGACCAATTCCTTATGTGTACTTCATGGCAAAACCTCCTACCAATTAAACTCTGCCTGCCCAGTCTGAGGTTTATCAGTTTAGCTAAGATTGGCAGTTCATAGATCCTGCTTGCCAACCGATCAGCCCCCTCTCCTTGTGTTAGGAGAAAGGAAGGACGGCAGATGCTGGAGATCACAGTCGAGAGTGTGGTACTGGAAAAGTGCAGCAGGTCAGGCAGCATCTAAGGAGCAGGAGAATTGACATTCCAGTCATAAGCCCTTCATCAGGAAGTCCTGATGAAGGGCTGAAATGTCAATTCTCCTGCTCCTCGGATGCTGCCTGACCTCCTGTGCTTTTCCAGCACCACACTCTGAACCCTCTTCTTGCGCTGTATAGATTAGTGCACTCTAGAATGGGAAAAATTTGGGGAGGCGTTGGCTGGTATTCATCCTACATTCCCTTTCTAAGCTTGGTTTCTTGTGTCCCAGTCCTGAAGAGGGCAAGATGAAAACCTTTGACTTCATATCACTTTGTAGCAAATTGGTTCAGTCAAATAAAGTAAAAGTTTGTGATACACAAAAGTCTGTAATGTTTGGATCCGAGAATTAACTATTGATTTGCAAATATTGCATACAAAAGAATGTGACTTATGGCAACTTCCCTCTTTTCTTACGTTTATTTTTAGATGTGGATGAATGTTCCCGATATGGTGGACAAAGTCTTTGTCAGCAAATCTGCAAGAACAGCATTGGCAGCTACAGATGCCTCTGTTACCAAGGATACCAGCTCTTGGCCAATGGGCGCACCTGCATTACTTCAAAATATTTAGGACTAACTGGTAAGTGATAGTTTGATCGGAGGGCTTCATGTAACAAAGATAGATGCTGAATCATAGAAGAAGAAGTTCAAAGGTTACTGAAGGCTTAGCCAAAGAGGGTGGGTTTTTAAAGTGGGTCTGAAAGGAGGAGAAGGTGTTGGAGAGGTGGAGTGCTTTACGAGAGCCCCTCAACGTTACCAGAAAGTTCTAGGATGGGTGTTGTAACTTCTGCAACAGATATTTGGGGTAACAGAATGGTGACTACTTAGAAACAGCTGCTTCCCATTGACTTGCATTGTGTTCCAACTCTCATACAAATTGACTTGCACACTGACTCCAGAACAGAACCTGTTCACAACCTGGGGACTGCTGATACAGGATAACCATTTAAACCATGCTATGTTGGTGCTGTACAGTAGTTTTTATGCCTTAGGATTTATGTTCTTTTAATCAACTGCAAAACTTGTTGGCTTTATTTGTTCAAGTTCCACTCTGTATCAACAGCTTGATGAAGCACCTTAAGTTCCTCTTTTACTTGATTTCCTGCAGTCTACAACCTTCATTTCTCCAATGTTTATTTTGCTCCCCTGGCCTCATCATCTTGTACCCGTCATCATCAAATGATACTAGCTCAGTCATCTCGTCAAACCAAATTCTGCCCTTTTTTGTTAAATTACAAAAATAAACTCATGCTTGAAATCTGAAAATGAAAGTACAAATTAGAATTAGAATTGGAATCCCTACATGGTGGAAACAGGCCCTTTGGCCCAACAAGTCCACACCAACCCTCTGAAGAGTATCCCACCTGGACCCATTTCCCTACATTTATTCCTGACTCATGCACCTAACCTATACATTCCTGAACACTATGAGCAATTTAGCATGGCCAGTTCACCTCACCTGCACATTTTTGGATTGTGGGATATCTGTATGTGGGGAAAAAAAAACCATGCCAGCCACCATTTCAGGCTTTAAGTGAAACCTTCTTCAGGTTAAGGAAGGGTTTAAGGGCTGAAGTGTCAAGTGAGTTCTGATTGTTTGTCATTGCCGACAAACCCACTGAGTATTTTCAATTTTTCCTGCTATTATTTGCCTTCTCTAGCTAGTCCCTTTGTTCAACTCAAAACAATGCTTTGTTTTCTGTCCTCAATTATAAATTATGGTTGTCCAGTGTAAACAGTAGGGCCCACACTGACTCCAGAGATACCCTGGTAATTACCTTCTTCCATTCCAGCTCAACATCTGGTATAAAATGTCTTTTGCTTCTTCAGACTGAGCCGATTTCAGGTTTGCTTCAAAACTCCTTCTCATCCCACTTTCCCTCTTTCCTGCTTTCCAACCTTATCTCCCAGCTGGTTTTGCCGAAGTTCTGAAGTTTAACCTATTGAATTTCCATCATCCAACTGGTCTGTTATTTCCTTCAAGTAGTCACTACGTTTAGCCATGTAGCGAATCACCCCCTTCAAACAATGCCAGTTTGCTCATATTTGACTGTGTTTCCCTGGGTTGGGTAAAAAGTAAGATAAAAACAGTTATTCACCAATTCTAGACGAAATACATGTTCATTGCTAAGTGTTTCTTGTCGATTAGATACTTTTATTTTATTCAAGATAAATCTATTACATTCCTATAACTATGGGAAAAAGATTCAAACTTAAAGTAGGCAAGTTCTGACTAAACCGCTTTTTTTTGCTTTTTAAATTACAATTTTGATAGCAAAGTCATCATCTTAACGTAAAATTTTCTCAGTTCTATGGATTGGTTCTTGTGATGAAGAGCTGGAACATTCAGGATAATTTTAGTCTTCTACGTGTATGCGACATTATAATGATGCAGTAATAAAACCTGCCCCTTGAAAGTGAAGGCATTATCTTTACCCACAGTGTGGTCGTAACTACTCAAAAATGTTTATTTAGAGCATATTAATGGTTTTAGCTGAAATAATTATTCAAAGTCATAAAGCGTAATGATTTTCTTGATTTTTTTTTGTTCGAAATTAAAGTAAGCCTAATTCTGATTGAACCCAGTTTTAGTTTTTTGTTCCTGTGATCTAACTTGAAAACTCCCAATTGGGAGCTGTAAATGAGGTGTTAAAATGTTGAATGCAGTTCTGATCCCCAGGTTGCAGGTCCCAGTTCGAGGCATTTTACTGCTCTCTCCATTAACCTGTAATGTTCTTCAACTCCAAATGAAAGGCTCAACAGTGAATGGTTTCCAGAGCTATCTTTTGTTGTAATCAACAAAGTTTGCTTGTAATAAACTGCTATAACATTTGGCCTCCTCAGTCACTATCTCTGTTTTCCTGAAGAAAACAGCTGACCAATTTTATGACCCATTTCCTCAGGCCTTTTACTTGTGCACCCGGGGGCCTTGTTAAGATTGCTGAGTTTTGCACATGCCTGTTCAGGGCCTACTACAACTCGGGAAGAACATACGTTGTGTTTTATTAATATGGGAGTTAGCTCTGCTTCATACATATTTTATCTGAGCTAAATCCGGTAGCTTAGTGGTTATCCAGAGTCCTGGACTGATGTGAGCGAAAATCTGACCATTCAGTATGTTAAGTAAATCTGAAAGTATGGGTAATGTACATAGGGTTATGGGATTTTGCCATAAAAACCTAACTGGTTCATTAGGAAAGAAAGCTGCAGTTATTCCTCTGTCTAGCCACATGTGAATCTAGGCCCTAGATTAAACGGACCTCTCAAATGACGAGCAAGCCACTTAGTTGTACCAAACTGCTAATAAGAATAAAAAGTGTCATGGAACATTCTTTAGTTGCCTGGATGAGTGCAGTTTCAATAACACTGAAAACATCCCTTTCCCCCACCTTAGAGATTTACTTTCTTCAACACTGGTGCACAGTTGCAGCACTGAGCACCATCTAAAGATACTCAGCAGCGACTTGCCTTAGCCCCTTTGACTGCATCGTCCAAGTATGCTACCTCTTCCAGTTAGAGGGAAAAGAATAGAAGGCACACAGGAACATTCCAACCTGCAAATTCCCCTTCAAGAACAAAGAGACCTTGGAGTGCAGGTTCATAGTTCCTTGAAAGTGGAATCTCAGGTAGATAGGATAGTGAAGGAGGCATTTGGTATGCTTTCCTTTATACATCAGTGCACTTAGTATAGGAGTTGGGAGGTCATGTTGCAGTTGTTTCTGTGTAAAAACTCTACGACTTTGTGTGCCTGAATGTGCTGATATTTGTAGAATTGATGGTTTCACAATCCTTTGAAGCAGTGTTTCATTTTTGCACTAAGCCACCCTCTGTTGTGTTATGTAGCGCTGGCATCATTTTAAGGGCGATAGATTCAGGACAGATCTAAAAGCTCAAAACTGCACATCCATGTTGTGCTCTGGATCATCAGCTGTAGCAGAATTGCATTCCTCCACAATCAGAAACCTTGCCTCCAGTTCTGGAGGATCAGCTTGTCCCAATGAGGACTGTAAGTGATTGCCTAAACAGTAACAAAGTTGACCCGAAAATGAGGTGCCAAATTCATGAAGCTACCACCCAGCACTTGATACCTGCCTATTCAGTTGGAAGTAGAGTGTTATAGACACAGCTAACTGATCCCACAGCCAACAGACTAAATCATTGTTCTGATAGCCTGTCATAAGTAGTTATGAATGGTGGTGTAAAATTAAATAACTAAGCAGGGAATAAGGTCACATGAACATTCTTATCCTCAACAATAGCCAAGCACAGCAAGTTAATACAAAAACAAGACTGAATTCTTGGAATCCCTGAAAGTACCAAATGTACAATCTATCATGGCCTCATGCCAATTCAATGCACTGGTAAATGAGTGCACATGGGTGACAGCAGAATCTGTCCACTCAAAACAACATTTAGTTCTGGTGCTGATACCTTGTGCTCTGTAACCAGCCTAAGCTCTAGTCAAGCTGTTTCAGATCGGCTCCAATATTAAACATTCACCTGACAATGTAGAGCTTCCATGGCAACTATTCTGTCAACAAACAAAGACAAGAAGAAATCCAATCTGGCCAATTTCCACCCCATCAGTCTACTCCCAGCCATCAGCAAAATTGATGGAAGGTGACTTTCATTGTATAATATGTAACTTCATCAGTGCTTGGTTTGGGTTCTGCCAAAGGCATTGGTCTCTACTCCTTAATATAGCTTTGGTACAAACATGGACCAAAGAGTGGAGTTCTTGAGCTGAGGTAAGACTGACTGCCCTTGACATAGAGTCATGGAGATGTACAGCATGGAAACAGACCCTTCGGTCCAACCCATCCACGCTGACCAGATATCCTAAATGAATCTAGTCCCATTTCCCAGCATTTTGCCCATATCCCTTTAATGCTATCATTGTACCCACCTTCACCACTTCTTCTGCCAGTTTATTCCATCCACAAACTACCCTCTGCATGAAAACCTTGCCCTTTTGGCCCCTTTTAAATCTTCCCCCATCAAGCCAATATGTGACTGACTGTTGCATCAAGGAGCTGTTTCATAACTGAAGAGAATTGGAGGCCAATCATCTTAATTGCAGGAGACATCACCACCCGAATTCCCAGGGCAGTGTCCCACACCCAAATATCCTCAGTTGTTCTCCATGATGTTCACTCCATTGCAAGGTCAGACATGGAGACATTTGCCAATGACTGTACGTTATTCAGTCCAATCCCCAATTCCTCAGATAATGCAGCAGTTCAGGCAGCAATGCTTGGTCACCATTTCGGCTTGGGCTGTTGAGTGGCAAACAAAGTTTGTGCTGGAGAAGTGTCAAACAATGACCATCTCCAACAAGAGAGCATCCAACCACCTACCATTGACATTCAATGACACTACCTTCACTGAATTTGCCCTGGCTTTGGGGTCACCATTGGCCGAAACCTCTCTGGGCAGGGGTAGTGAGCTATGTAGACATGTAACTTATGGCTACAAGAGCAGTTCAGAAAGTAAGAATTCTGCAGTGAATAACTTTCCTGACTCCCCTCAACTTGCCCATTATATAACACATATATCTTAGGCAGAGTACTCTCCACTCCACTTACGTGGAAGAGCACTGATGAGCTTGAACACTGGTCATCTCACCGTCATCCAGATAATGTAGTCCAACTGATCATGATCCTGCTGTCCACTTTATAATCATTCACTTGCTTCACTGATGCGACATGGCAGTAACTAGCAGCAACTAGCCACAACCTGATTGAGAAACAATAGACAATAGGTGCAGGAGTAGGCCATTCTGCCCTTCGAGCCTGCGCCACCATTCATTATGATCATGGCTGATCATCCTTAATCAGTATCGTGTTCCTGCCTTATCTCCATAACCCTTGATTCCACTATCCTTGAGAGCTCTGTCCAACTCTTTCTTAATGAATCCAGAGACTGGGCCTCCACTGCCTTCTGGGGCAGAGCATTCCACACAGCCACCACTCTCTGGGTGAAGAAGTTTCTCCTCATCTCTGACCTTAAGCTGTGTCCTCTGGTTCGGCACTCACCCATCAGTGGAAACGTGTTTCCTGCCTCCAGAGTGTCCAATCCTTTAATAATCTTATATGTCTCAATCAGATCCCCTCTCAGTCTTCTAAACTCAAGGGTAGACAAGCCAAGTCGCTCCAGTCTTTCAGTGTAAGGTAATCCCGCCATTCCAGGAATTGACCTCGTGAACCTACGCTGCACTCCTTCAATAGCCAGAATGTCTTTCCTCAAATTTGGAGACCAGAACTGCACACAATACTCCAGCTGTGGTCTCACCAGGGCCCTGTACAGCTGCAGAAGAACCTCTTTGCTTCTATACTCAATCCCTCTTGTTATGAAGGCCAGCATGCTATTAGCCTTCTTCACTACCTGCTGTACCTGCATGCTTACCTTCATTGACTGGTGTACAAGAACACCCAGATCTCTTTGTACTGTCCCGTTACCTAAATTGATTTCATTTAGATAGTAATCTGCCTTCCTGTTCTTGTCACCAAAGTGGATAACAATACATTTATCCACATTAAACTGCATCTGCCATGCATCAGACCACTCACCTAACCTGTCCAGGTTACCCTGTAATCTCCTAACATCCTCCTCACATTTCACCCTACCACCCAGTTTAGCATCATCAGCAAATTTGCTAATGTTATTACTAATACCATCTTCTATATCATTAATATATACTATTAAAAGCTGCAGTCCCAGCACTGATCCCTGCGGTACCCCACTGGTCACTGCCTGTCATTCCGAAATGGAGCTGTTTATCACTAATCTTTGTTTCCTGTCAGCCAACCAACTTTCAATCCAAGTTAGTACTTTGTCCCCAATACCATGTGCCCTAATTTTGCTCACTAATCTCCTATGTGGGACTTTATCAAAAGCTTTCTGAAAGTACAGGTACACTACATCCACTGGATCTCCCTCGTCCATCTTCAGAGTTACATCCTCAAAAAGTTCCAGAAGATTAGTCAAGCATGATTTTCCCTTCATAAATCCATGCTGACCCTGACCTATCCTGTTCCTGCTATCCAGATGTGTCGTAATTTCATTCTTTATACTAGACTCAAGCATCTTTCCCACCACTGAGGTCAGACTAACTGGTCTATAATTTCCTGCTTTCTCTCTCCCACCTTTCTTAAAAAGTGGTACAACATTAGCTACCCTCCAACCCACAAGAACTGATCCCGAATCTATCGAACTCTGGAAAATAATCACCAACGCATCCACGATTTCTCGAGCCACCTCCTTCAGTACCCTGGGATGTAGACCATCAGGCCTTGGGGACTTATCAACCTTCAGACCTACCAATCTCTCCAACACCAATTCCTAGCAAATATAAATTCCCTTCAGTTCAGATCCTTCAGCCACTGTTACCTCAGGGAGATTGCTTGTGTCTTCCCCAGTGAACACAGATCTGAAGTACCAATTCAATTCTTCTGCCATTTCTTTGTTCCCCATAATATATTCCCCTGTTTATGTCTTCAAGGGCCCAATTTTAGTTTTAATCATTTTTTTGCCTTTCACATACCTAAAAAAGCTTTTACTATCCTCTTTTATATTTTTGGCCAGTTTACCTTCGTACCTCATTTTTTCTCTGCGTATTTCCTTCTTAGTAATCCTCTGTTGTTCTTTAAAAGCTTTGCAGTCCTCCGTTTTCCCACTTATCTTTGCTATGTTATACTTCTTCACTTTTAACTTTACATGTTTCTTAACTTCCCTCGTCAGCCACAGCCACCCATGCCTCCTCCTAGGATCTTTCTTCCTTTTTGGGATGAACTGATCCTGCATCTTCTGCATAATACACAGCCATCGTTCCTCCACTGTCATCCCTGCTAAGGTATTGCACCATTGAATTTGGCCAGCTCCTCCTTCATAGCTCCATAGTTCCCTTTATTCAACTGAAATATTGTCACTTCCAATTGTATCCTCTTCCTCTCAAATTGCAGATTTAGTGAATGGGGGTGGGGATGGAGGTGATAGGTCCGAGAGGAGGATGGGGGAAGGTAGCAAAGAGTACAATGGGTGAATGGGGTTGGGGATGAAGGTGATAGGTCCGAGAGGAAGATGGCAAAAAATTCCATCCCGTGTTCTCAATTCCTCTGCCTCCGCTGTATCTGCTCCCAGGAGGACCAGTTTCACCACAGAACATGCCAGATGGTCTCCTTCTTCAGAGATGCAATTTCCCTTCCCACATGGTTAAAGATGCCCTCCAATGCATCTCATCCACAACCCGCCCCTCCGCCCTCAAACCCCTCCCCTCCAACAAGGACAGAACGGCTCTGTGCTCACCTTCCATCCTCCAACCTTCGCATAAACCACATCATCCAACGACATTTCCGCCACCTCCAAACGGACCCCACCACCAGGGATATATTTCCCTCCCCACCCCTTTCCGCTTTTCGCAAAGACCGTTCCCTTCGTGACTACCTGGTCATGACCAAGCCCCCAAAAACCCACTCTCCCTTCCTGGCACCCTTCCTGGAATTGTAAAACCTGCACCCGCACCTTCTCCCTCACCTCCATCCAAGGCCCCAACGGAGACTTCCATATCCATCAAAGTTTTACCTGCGCATCCACCAATATCATTTATTGTATCCGTTGCTCCCGATGCGGTCTCCTCTACATTGGGAAGACTGGACGCCTCCTAACAGAGCGCTTTAGGGAACATCTCCGGGACACCCTCACCAATCAACCCCATTGCCCTGTGGCTCAATATTTCAATTCCCCCTCCCACTCTGCCAAGGACATGGAGGTTCTGGGCCTCCTTTACCACCGCTCCCTCACCACCAGACGCCTGGAGGAAGAATGTCTCATCTTCTGCCTCTGAATACTTCAACCCCATGCCATCAATGTGGATTTCACCAGTTTCCTCATTTCCCCTCTTTCCCCCCCCCACCTTACCCAGCTCCAACCTTCCAGCTCAGCACCATCCCCATGACCTGTCCTACCTGCCAATCTCCTTTCCCACCTATCCACTCCACCCTCCCTGTGACCTATCACCTCCATCCCCACCCCCATTCACCCATTGTACTCTTTGCTATCTTCCCCCACCCTCCCCTCTGACCTATCTCCCCACCCCCACTCACCTATTGTACTCTGTGCTACTTTCTCCCCACCACCAACCCCCTCTCATTTATCTCTCCACTTTGCAGGCACCCTGCCTCTATACTTGATGAAGGGCTTTCACCTGAAATGTCAATTTTCCTGCTCTTCGGACGCTGCCTGAACTGTTGTGCTTTTCCAGCACCACTCTAATCTAGACCCTAACCAAGGCAAATGCAGGGTTACGGGGGGGTGGTTGCTCTTCAGAGATATGGCATAGACCCAATGGGCTGAATGACCTGCTTTCAAGCTGTAGGGATTCTATGATTCTAAATGAGCATCACTGTGAAGCAGACAGGGAGAGCAGACCTGTGTGAGAAGGGCAGCAGTGGTGGAAGATTATAACTAACAGCAAAGAATCCCTTTAAACTGTTTCTACTGGTCAGAATTGATGTATCATGTCATAGGAAAACAAATAGGTATTTCTTCATATTCTCTCTTGATTGACCAAATGATTTAAATCGCGAGATATTATACTGGCTGAAGAATACAGGAAATTCACTTTTAAAATATTTAACATGCACATTAATAAATAGAATAAAGAGAGATGATGTGTTGCAGCTGAAGTTTGTGGGAGCTGCCGACACCGCGAATTCACAATGGCCATTTCTACCACAAGTGTTCACTGCTCGAGGAACACTGACTCAGAGTCAATGCGTTTGAGTGTGAGATATCGGGGAAGAGGAGAGGTACCTGCGCTATGTTTCAAGAGATAGTCACATCTCTTAGATTAATTATATCACATTTTGTCCATGGTCAAGGACAGGAGGGTGCAATTGTCTGTGAGGCAGATATTGGGTTCCAGACTTTAGCCTTGGAGACATCTCAGTCAGATTCTTGCCAATAGGTACAGGTTCTTGTTCTTGCTGTGGACTAGGGTGCACACAACAGAGAAGATGATCAAAGCACCATGATACAGAGTGCCACTGAAGTGGGTCGAGAAAAAGGCAATGTTGCACTGAGTGGAAGCAGAGTTAAGGGAATAGATATTATTCTCTGCAGCAAAGAGAGTACCAAAGGCTGAGTTCCCTACCTGGTGCCAAGGTTAAGGATATCTCTCCTGAACTGGAGAGAAACTATCCAGTTTTTGTGGTCCATGTTGATTACACTAAAATAAATAGTATTAGGAAAGGGGTTCTGCTCAGGGATTATGAAAGCTCAGAGCTAGATTGAAAAGCAGGATGGCACAGGTAATAATCTCAGGATTACTCTGTGAGCCATGAACAAATTAACATACAGCGAATGTAATAGTGCTAAATATATGGATTAAAGATTGATGTGGGAGAAATGGGTTCTGATACATCTGGTATTGGCACCCGTGCTGAGTAAAAAGTGAGCTGATCCATTAGGATGGGCTTCATTTGAATTATGCAGGGACTAGTGTGCTGGCCAATAGTATAACCTACAGATAAGGCTTTAAACTAATGGGGTTGGAGGTGTTTCAATTGAAAAGAAGTTTAGAAAAATTAAAGAAATAAGAGAGCAGAGGTGCATGGTAGTGAAGAAACAAGCAATAATCGAAGTCTGATGAGGAAGGGCAGAAAACATAAGTAGAAGAATGCAGCAGGAGTTAGAACCAGAATAAGTAATTGTGGTCAGAAGTCAAAGCTTAACTTACTTCATCTGAATGCACACTGTGTTGCACTTGGGGCTGTGCAATAGAAATCAAGTCTTGCTATTCCCAGAACTTTTGCAAAAGAACAGCAGGAAGGAATGGCTGGTGTGGTAGCTTTCCCCTAAACGAGGGCGGGAGATGGGAAATCAGGTAACTATTGGCCAGTTAACCTAACGCCTGTTTTCTTTTCCTTCAGGACTTCCTGGCCACTGCGGGGAATATGGCTGTGACATGAGCTGTAACCACGGTGGTTGTGAGGAGATCGCGCGTGTATGTCCTGTTGGCTTCACCATGATTGAGACCAGCAATGGCGTCAGCTGCAAAGGTAGAAGGCTGAGTGAGGAAAGAGTTTATTCGTGCTTCCTAAAGGACGTCCTTCTGAAGTCTCACTCTGCAGGGGGATACCAAGATACTCAAGACTATGGAAGTGACATGTCCTTTCTAAAATCTCAATCAAAGGTTTTGATAGCATAAGTAAGGAGAAACTGTTTCCACTAGCAGGAGAGTCCATATGCAGAGAGGATAGACTTAAACAGATTGACAAGGCGACATACGGAAACAATTTTTCACAAAGCAAGTTATTACAAATTACAGCGTATTGCCTGAAAGCTTAGAAGGAGGTAGGTTCAGGAAAAATTACATTAGATAAGCACTCGATACAATGACATTTACAAGGCCATATGGAAAGATCAGGGAAGTGTGAGTAATTGGCTCGCCCTTGTAAAAGAGTTGGCACATGCTCAGTGTGCTGAGTGACCTCTTACAGTGTTGTATGATTTGATTCAGTGTTTGGGGCTGCTGCAATTGGCCTCAGAGCCAGAGGGGTGACAAAATGCAATCAGCTACACACACTGAGCATGCTCACGGGTGAAAAATTGACACTTGAGTCATGGTACCAGAAATCCAGCCACAACTTGGCAAGTTAGTGGAAGGCTAGAGTGGTTCAGTGATCCTTTCCCTTGTGCATTTCTCTGCCACTTTTTTGTTCACATTGAGATCCATTCACTCAGAGCACGTCTAAAAAAGGAACTTGCAGCTTTCAAAATTATATGGGGCAGTCCATTTTCTTACTGAAACATCAATGATTGGTATTCAATCCAATCATCATTACAATTGCAAACCACTGACTGTGGATAGCCATATGATTACAAATCTGTCTGCCAGAGGTCTTTAGGTTGGAATGGGATATGTTCAGCTGATAAACACTCAGTCGTTCTTATGACGTTAGCTTCCTGAAATGATGTGCTACTGAAAGTGGAGTTACATAGATCAATGTGCAAAGGAATGCATTTCACTCATTGACCCAGTCTTCCAAATATGGATAAGTGCTCAAAGGCCTCTTATTAACAGTTGTGAAAATGCGGAAAGTAGCTTTGTGTATGATTTTGGAGCAGGAATAGAACTGTCCCCTGATAGGATCTGACATGTGGGGGAAGGAAAAGAAAGAATTCCAAAAAAAAATGTTTATTTTGCTAATTTTCTGAATTTTTCTAGTCAATTTTTCTGTTGGTGGTAGGGGTGCAGGGAAAGAGCAGACAAATTGGTTTGACCTTGATGATGCATATTTCTGATATGAATTACAGTGACAAAAGATGGGCATTCATTGAAGCTGCCTCATTCCAAAACAATCTGGACTGCCAGCAAGCCTGGGTCCCACGAATAACATGTATGTATCCGCAGCTTGCACATATTGCAATGCACCTGTGTGGAAGTGCATGTGTGAATACAAATATTACACAGTTGTGTATACCATTACATTTACACACGTGCATATTAGCCAGTGTGCAAATAGCAATGCAGATGCAAGCCTTCAGACTGAACTTCATAAAGCAATGATTTGCTGCTATATTGTGTAATTGTACAAAACAATTAAAGGTGTTCTGCAATAGCTACACCGACCTCTCTTGTTGCCAGCATTGGTTTTATGATATTGAGAAGGAGTTTATACAACACTGTTGGTGATTTTGTGGCAACGTTGACTTGCATAATTATCTTTTACTTGGTTATCTGGTGTTGGGTTGTTATCCCTAGTCTGCTTAGCGCATGGGGTTAGATAGCTGTCTTTTTTCCCTGGTTTGAATTTGAATGAATAGGTTGAAAGTTACATCTGCAAGGGGTCTGGGAGGTTCTTTCAATTCAATTTTAGTGTGGATCTATTGATAGACAGAACTCTGCACTATGTAGAGCAAATCGTCACTGCATAGATGGCAAGAGATCAGGTTAAGAAATATCATTGAGATAAGGAATAAGCTTTAAGCTGTAATCAATGCATGTTTTATCACAATTTGGACAGCTTGATGGGATAGAATAAAGAGAATCTTTGTAATGTTTGAAATGAAAATTTTCAGTGAACAAATAACGTAAGGCTACACATTTTTCATTGTTTACTCTTGATTGCCAGCTGCATTGTTTGATCAGCCGCTTGACTTGAACTTTGAAGAGAGTAATTTCAAACTGCCAAGCCACCACCGCTCTTTTGAATATATTTTGCAACCTGCATTGTTCAAATTGATTGTTCAACCATATAGTGGAATAGATGACAAGAAAGAGAAACAAAGACTCTAAAACTGAAATTTTCCTATAATTGCAACACAGGCAGAATTGGTGATGCAGTCCTTAGCGAAATTGTTATAAGCCATGTACAGTATCACCAAAGGGGTGTCAATTGATCTCTCTATTGAGATGATGTGATCTGTACTGATCTGCTACTTTAGTGCAGTTTTTTTTGTTCTGTACTGCTGAATAAATGTCTAATTTTCATACTAGCCATAAAAATACCTGCTACATTGGTGCAAATTTTAAACCGTTACTGCTTTAAACCAGGATTTATTAAAGATAAAGGCATTTGATAAGGTTCCATTTCAGTAAGGCATTTGAAAAAGTTTATCACGATAGGCTATTGCACAAAATACGGAGGCATGGGATTGAGGGTGATTTAGCAGTTTGGATCAGAAATTGGTTAGCTGCAAGAAGACAGAGGGTGGTGGCTCATAGAAAGTATTCAACCTGGAATTCAGTTATTAGTGGTGTACCGCAAGGATCTGTTTTGGATCCACTGCTGTTTGTCATTTTTATAAATGACCTGGATGAGGGCATAGTAGGATGGGTTAGTAAATTTGGAGATGACACTGAGGGCGGTAGAGTTGTGGATAGTGACGAAGGATGTTGTCGGCTACAGAGAGACATAGATAAACTGCAGAGCTGGGCTGAGAGGTGGCAAATGCAGCTTAATGCGGAAAAGTGTGAGCTGATTAACTTTGGAAGGAGCAACAGGAATACAGAGTACTGGGCTATTAGTAGGATTCTTGGTAGTGTAGATGAGCAGAGAGATCTCGGTGTCCATGTACATAGATCCTTGAAAGTTGCCACCCAAGGTTGTTAAGAAGGCATACGGGGATTGAGTTTTGGAACCATTAGGTCATGCTGCAGCTGTACAAAAGTCTGGTGTGGCCACATAGTTCTGGTCACTGCATTATAGGAAGGATGTGGAAGCATTGGAAAAGGTTCAGAGGAGATTTACTAGGATGTTTCTGGGTATGGAGGGAAGACTGAGGGACTTAAGACTGTTTTCATTAGACAGAAGAAGGTTCAAAGGTGACTTAATTGAGACATATAAGATAATCAGAAGGTTAGACAGGGTAGACAATGAGAGCCTTTTTCTTCGGATGGCGATGGCTAGCATAAGGGGACATAGCTTTAAACTGAGGGGGTGATAGATATAGGACAGATGTCAGAGGTAGTTTCTTTACTCAGTGGATCACACTGCCTGCAACAGTAGTAGACTTGCCAACTTTTAAATGGTCATTGGATAGATGTATGAACGGGTGTAGGTTAGATGGGCTTCAGAATAGTTTCACAGGTTGACGCAGCTTTGAGGGCCAAAGGGCCTGTACTGCGCTGTAATGTTCTATGTTCTGAGCCTCATACAAAGTCTAAAGGAAATACTATTTCTACAGTTATACAGCACGGAAACAGACCCTTTGGCCCTAAACTGAACTAGTCGCATTTTCCAGCATTTGACCCATAACTCTCTAAATCCTTCCAAATCAAGTACCCATCCATGTGCCTTTTAAATGTTGTAATTATATCTTTTTCCATCACTTCCTCTGGCAGCTCATTCCATACACGCACGATCCTCTGTGTGAAGACGTTGCCCCTCAGGTCCATTGTAAATCTTTCCCCTCTCACCTTCGACCTTTGTCCTCCAGTTTTGGACTTCCCTATCATGCAAAAAAGATTTTGGCTGTTCACCTTATCCATGCCCCTCATGATTTGATAAACCTCTATAAGGTCACCCTCAGCCTCTGACACTCCAGGGAAAAATGTCCTAGCCTATTCAGCATCTTCCTATAGCTCAAATCCCCCAGCCCTTGGGAATGTCCTTGTAAATTTTTTCTGCACCTTTTCAAGTTTAGTAACATCTTGCCTGTGTCAAAGAAACCAGAATTGAATGCAGTATTCTAAAAGTGGCCTAACCAATGTCCTGTACAGCCGCAACTTGACATCCCACGCGTACACTCAATGTTCTGGTCAACGAAGGCAAGCATGCCAAATGCCTTCTTCACCACCCTGTCTATTTGTGGCCTTCAGAAGACACATGAGATTATAGTATAATACTGTTAGTTAAAATTAACTGAAGGATTTTCTGATCAATTTCTGCTCGTGATCTGAATTTTGGCTCCAGGATAACCTATAACTGTGATTCACCCAGGAGAGTAGACTGAGAGATAGAACCGACAATGTCTCAAAAGTAAAGAGAATTCACCACCAAAGGAGGACATTTACTTCTTTCTGTTTATGCATTTTGCAAGAGCAATTCAACTTGTTACACCCCACTGTCCTTACACCATGGCCTGGAAAATCTTTTCATAGAATCATAGAATCCCTACAGTGTGGAAACAGGCCATTTGGCCCAACAAGTCCACACCGACCCTCCGAAGAGTAACCCACCCAGAGCCATTTCTCTAGCCAATTATTCTACGTTTACCCCTGAGTAATGCACCTAACCTATACATCCGTGAACACTATGGGTAATTTAGCATGGCCAATTTACCTAACCTGCACATTTTTGGACTGTGGGAGGAAACCGAAGCCCCTGGAGGAAACCCACACAGACACTGGGTGAATGTGCAAACAGACAGTCGCCTGAGGCTGTAATCGAACCCCAGGTCTCTGGCACTGTGCGGCAGCAGTGCTAACCACTGAGCCTTTCTCAACAGATGAATATTCATTGGCAGCGTGAAAGTGCCAATTAAAGCCGCCTCCATCACAGTCTCAATCACTGGAGGTCAGATCCTAGCCAAATACACGTTTTTTTAAAAAAAAACTTTTTATTTCCTCAAGTTATCTTTGGTTCCTTTCTGTTGATCTTGTCTCAATGTCCTCTGATTCCCAGAGCTTCCACAAGTGGGAATGGTTTCTTTCCATCCACTCTGCCCAGGACCTACATGGTTTTGGACAAATCACCACTCCATTTCCTGAAGAAGAATAGTCCAAGATTCTAATCACGTCCATGAACCATTCTTGTAAATCTTTTCTGTACCCTTTCTAATGTCTCACATCCGTCTTAAAGTCTCTTGTCCAGAATCGGAACATTTAGGCCAAACAAGTATTTTTTTAAAGATTCTCCATAATTTTTAAAATTTATTCGCCATGCCTTTTATTTATAGAAATGGTCTTGATGCTGACCCATCAGGAACTTCTCCAAAGAATATTCTTTCAGTCTAAAAAACAAGCTTTCGCCATTTGTCTCTGTTTCCTGTTGCAAAGCCAACTTTGTCCCTGCTGCCACTATGCGATTTATTTAGTGGACCTTAAATGTGTTATTATAGGACTCCGTTATATGACTTTTTATCAAACTGTTTTTGAAGGTCCACAAATACCAATTCATCAACACTCTGTTAGGTCAACAGTAAACTCAATTAAATCGGCATTTGTCTAAGTGACTGATAATTTTGTCTTTGGTTATTGTTTCTGATATCTTTCCCACCTCTGCTTGGCCTTTGATTATTTTCTTGTGCGTAAAGGAGGTACAATGTCAATTCCACAGACTGCTGGCATCATCCCTCTATCTCTTCTGTAAAACACTGTGGGATGTTTTATCACATTAAATGTAGTATATTATTGCAAGTCATTGACATGTTGTTCACTTTAAGCAAGCTAGTTGACTTGTTGGCACTTGTACAAATCCTTGTGAATATTGTGAATGGAAGGGAAATAAAATTTGTCATCCTGGAAAGTTCTACAGGAAACTAAAATGTCTTTAAGGCAATAATGAGATACTCCTACTTCATGACCAAAGTGAGTACTTGCTGTTTCGTAGTGACTTCAGGTGCTGCAGAAATGAATGATGTCTTAGCTTAATTATGGGCTGCAAAAAGTCACACATACTCAATTGTTAAATGTTAAGGAAGCCTACTCAAGATCAATGTTGGCAGTCTCCTTCATGATGGTTCCTGAGGAAGGAAGTTCAGCCAACATCTCATAAACACTGTATATACATCAGATGTAAACCAAGAGGGTAAATGTTTGCAAGGGCTTCATGCCATTAAACTAAGATTTCCTTAGCTCTTCTGCAGAGAAGATTTAAGAGAGACCACTGCCCAAATACAAAAGGACATCGCATAGAGGTTTCACTTACCTTGGACAACCTAATGGGAATGTTCAGTCTTTGTCTGGATTAGGTGGCAGCTAGTGGGTATGGGTTGTTGAATTGAGTCTCTGCTACGTCTATACATAGTTGTAGCACCATCATGTGGGGTTATCCTGTTAGGGGTCAACAGGATTTTATTCCTTGAGGCTTGCGCTTCAGTGAAACATCCATCAATAGATGGATGGATGTTTTACGAATCATTGTATCCTACCACTGAATTAGCTTTTTGCTTCCACACATGGCCCACTGCTGTTGGAGAATGTGGACAATCTGATTCCCCTCCCAACCAGCAATAGAAAGCCAGTGAAAAGCGGGTTGACTTTCCCTGGGACATATCCCATGTTTATAGTGGGAGATAAGCCACGGAAAAATAAGGTGTAGGTTAACAACAGGATCACATCAACATGCCCCATCCCACCAATTACTGAGAGATTTACATTTGGGCCCATGCCTCCCATTTCTTCATGATCCTAAAAGCATACTTACCCTTCACTGGACTTTACATCCTCAAAGACCAATCCCTAATCCAAGTCGGATGATAGTGGAGAGTCGGCACAACAGAGATGCAATGGAAAAGAACTGATGTAAAATATCATTAACATTTTTCTGGGAAGGAATTGCACTGACAATGATCAAATCACTGGTATTAAAGCTTTCTTGGCCATCTCTATAATCCACAAGGACCGGTATCTGAAAGAGAATGCAGGTTTCTACATGCCTCCATGTAGGAGCT
The DNA here is from genome assembly GCF_047496795.1 of Chiloscyllium punctatum. Classification (NCBI taxonomy): domain Eukaryota; kingdom Metazoa; phylum Chordata; class Chondrichthyes; order Orectolobiformes; family Hemiscylliidae; genus Chiloscyllium; species Chiloscyllium punctatum. Next base: position 37,209,181 of record NC_092760.1, on the reverse strand, counting down.
TTACAGCTGCGGAACCACTTGAAAAATAATTACTTCCTTTGTAATAATGATCTAGCTAAAGCAGTGATACTAAAAGTTAAACTGCTGTTTGTTTTTTTTTGAGAAGAGCTTTCTATTCCTGTTTTCTCATTAGCTCCTGCCATTAAAGGAGGTTCCAGATATGGTACATACAATACGGTTCAGTTAGCCCATACCAAATTCGGGCAGTGCCAGTAATCCTGCTTTCATACCACGACATCCAGTTTCACAGCACAAAGGTGATATTATTGTTGACACGAGAGGCTCCCATCCCATAAAAGATGACATTGTCCATACTTTTGACTGTCTGGCACCGAGAATGTGTGCTGTGCCTTCCTATAGCTCTGAGGATCATGGAGTAAAGTGTCCCATGCCAGATGTTTTCCAAATGTTGAAATAAAAACTACACTGGAGGAGGTATCCTTCCTTGATTGTTTTCCACATTATCTACAAGTAAACCTTTCCACACAAAATGCTGATGGTACTCCAAGGGGATGGGAGGAGCTGGAGAGGGGGGGTGTGGGTGGAAGTTTGCTGACAGCTCATGTTATTGGTATTATATTGCTCACTATATCAGTGTCAGACAGACTGCAGCAGTGTGCAGTTTGGCTGCTGCATTTCCTGTCTTACAACCTTGACTAAACTTCAGAGGTATGTTGGCTATAGCAATTTGGTTAATCCTGTGATTCTGGAAGTTGCAGGTTACATCTGAGTTCTTTTTATTCTTTTGTTTATTCACCGCCATGTTATCGCACGGTCCAATGATTTGGCAATGGATCACATATCTGTAACCCAGGTTCAATGTATTGTTTAGATATCCTGCACCTTTGATCAAGACCTTTGGTAAATGTATATAATAAGCTGCTGTTCATGCTGTCGTGTGAGTCAGTTATCACGGGATCTGTTCCCTTTCAGTTTGGCTACATTTCATTTCCTCATCAATGAGAGGTATGTCAGCCTGAGAAATGGAACAGTATCCCAAGTTTTCAAATCTGTTAATTGCAGAAACACAAAGGTCAGCTGCAGCGCAGCTTACATTCGGAGTAAGGCATCGATGTTTTGTCTCATCAAAAACTCCTGAATGCAGTTATGCAGATTATGTACAGCCTTTGGGTCTCCCTCAATTGGAATTGATCAGCAGTTCAGCCATAACCTCATTGAATAGAAGCCCGTCCTTAGAGGCTGAATGGCCCACTCGTGTTTCTAATAATTCATTGCTCCTAAGAAGAAATTACTCATGAGAGATCCTTCAATCATGGAAGACATTAGGGTTTAGCTGAGCCTTTCCTCACCCATACCCATATGAACAGAGTTTGATGCAGGAATCACTAGATGGTCATCAGTGATGAAGTTCTCCACCAAGTGAGCTGAGCAATTGTTGATACATTAAATGAAGGCATGTAGAAAACCTATATTCTCTTTCAGATACCGGTCCTTACAGATTATAGAGATAGAGTCATAGAGATGTACAGCATGGAAACATACCCTTCGGTCCAACCTGTCCAGATGGCCAAGAAAGCTTCAATACCAGTGATTTAATCATTGTCAGTGCAATTTCTTCCCAGAAAAAATGTTATATTACATCAGTTCTTTTCTATTGCATATCTGTCATGCAGACTCTCTACCACCATCTGACTTGGGTTAGGGTTTGGTCTTTGACGCTGTTAAAACCAGTGAAGGTGCACACCCCGTGAAGGTTAGTGTGGGTTAAAGTTCACATTCCTGATCACTGTACAGCCGGTCTTACTAGAAGGACTGTGACCATCAAGAAGCTGAAAGAGATTTCCTGGCAGCACTAATCAATGACGAAAGGGTCTTTGCACATTTCTTGGGAAATTCCTCATCAAGGCATTGTTAAACGCGACATTCATTTCCACTATACCAAGTTTTGCCCCAGTATTCTTAAAAACAATTTCAATAAGAATAGGTTTCATTTAGTTTTGGCCTTGTTAATAGGTTTTGCTATGAGAGAAAATGCTTAGAGGTGAGTTAGATACTGTAGGTGATAGTTGTTGCAGAAGGCAATCACGGGAATATGAAGTTACAATTGAGAACATGAAGGTGCTGCAGTATGCCTTGTAGCTTGAGGAACAGCTGGTGCTAAAGTAAGAGGGAGATGAGTGCGATGGCTGAGTGTGTAGAACATGCTGGCTGCACATGGATCTACTGGAATTGAAGCTTTTAACCCGATAAAACAGATCAGATGTCTCAGATAGCACACCCTCTCTCCCAAACCAGTGGCTCACAGGCTAAACATTAAAACTCTTCATAATTTCTCAATGGCAGCACAAAGCAGAAAAAAGGTTTACAAGGTGATAACTGAAGATTAGTAGAGCAGACATTACCAGTTTGAACCAAAGTCTGGAAAATTAAATTTTAGTGTGCCCAGAAAATGGGCAAAGTCTCTATGTGCCCTTTACCATTGGAGTGCAGCTTTCCTATCCTATCTTGGGGATGAGCAGGATTAATGTTCCATTGAACCTCTGCAGCCATAGGACACTAACTAAGGTACAAAGGCTGGCAGGCAGATAAATAGTGGGGTGGGGGGTAGGCAAGCAAAGTATGTGAGGCCAAGTTATCAGGGAATGCATTTTTGACACAGTGTTATTACTGGGGACTGGTGAGGACTGCAGATGCTGGAGATTAGAGTCTAGATTAGAGTGGTGCTGGAAAAGCACAGCAGGTCAGGCCGCATCAGAGGAGCAGGAAAATCGACGTTTCAGGCAGAAGCCCTTCATCAGGGCTTCATTCCTGATGAAGGGCTTTTGCCCGAAATGTCGGTTTTCCTGCTGTTCAGATGCTGCCTGACCTGCTGACCCTTTCCAGCACCACTCTAATCTAGACAGTGTTACTGCTGTTGATGTTGATGTTCTTTTGTAGGCCTCACTGCAGGGTGAATGTAAAGAATAGGTCTGTCTGTGAATACTTTAGTCATTGTCAGCACATGCTGAGGATTATACATCAGATTCACGGTGGTAACAGCATGGTTCTGAAGTGTGAATCAAATGCATGTTTGACATTCACTTCCTCGACAACCTGACACTTTTACTATGATTGCCACTTCCTGAAGCAATCCAGTTTCTGAGGCTTTTTGTTTTTGTTTTTGCCATATTTCAGAAAACTCTGGTGAGCTTCTCAGGATATAGTCCAGTACAGTGCTTCCCAAACTTTGTCCCACTGTGACCTTGTTCTGTGTCTTGAAAATTGTGACAATTTCTCAGTTAAACTGAAACCGGGGAGAGAAAAGGATAGGGGAAAAACCTGTGAGAGTGGGTATCTGTTAGAGCAGCAGCACAACTACATTAAATAAAAAATGAAAGAACTGTGGATGCTGTAAAGCAGAAATTGCTGGAAAAGCTCAGCATGACAGGCTGCATTGGTGGAGAGAAATCACAGTTTTGGGTCCAGTGACCCTTCTGCAGAGCAGCTACATTAACCTGTTTGTCACACTTAATAACCATTGTTTCCTCAGAAGTCTTTGGTCTACTGTATGCATTGACTTGGCTCTGTTCTGAGATTGGTGGGCATGTTATTGTCTTCGCCAGGTTTGCTTCTGTGTTGTCTGTCTGGTTGCACAATTCATTGTCAAGTCTTTTCACAATTCAGCAAGGTTATGACAATGTAGTTCACATTGTAAATCACTTGCTTCCATGACTCTTGCCTCCTCCTTGTCCAAACCTCAACAAGGAATCTAAACTAGCAATTGTACCTCTTGGGTAGAGCAAGCATATAACCTGGAATGTAGACTCTGGTGTTTGCTGGTTTGCTGCATTTTGTTCACCTTTTTAACCTTTGATTTGCTGCCAGCTTGGCGATCTGGGTGAGATGTTAATGTTGCTTGTTTGCAGATTGGCTGCCTTGGAGCTAAACGAGAGCAATCAATGTATTCCCTTGTTTTCATTGTGAAACAATTACATGGACAGCTTGTCTGAAAATGTTCTGTCAATAATTGTTAGCTAACGCCTGTCCCAGGACTGGACAGGGCAGGATTGGGCTCAATTGTGATGCCCACTGCAGTGAAACAGCCTGTCAACATTCAATGTCTAGGCTTATAGAGTCATACAGCATGGAAATAGACCCTTTGGTCCAACCAGTCCAAGTAGAACATAATCCCAAACTAAATAGTCCCACCTGCCTGCTCCCAGCCATATCCCTCCAAACCTTTCCTATTCATCTACTTATCCAAATGTCTTTTTAACATAACTGTGCCCACATCCACCACTTCCTCAGGAAGTTCATTCCACATGTGAATGTGTAAAAAAAAAAATTACTCCTTATGTCTTTTTAAAATCTCTCTCCACACTTTAAAAAAATATGCTCCCAGTCTTGAAATCCCCATCCTAAGGAAACGACAGCTCCAATAACTCCATTTCTACCCCTCATGATTTTATAATTTTCTGTAGGGTCACTCTTCAACCTTCTATCCTCCAGTGAAATAAGTTCCAGTTTATCCAGCCTTTCTTTATAACTCAAACCTTCCACACCTGGCAACATCCTGGTAAATCTCTTCCGTACCTTCTCCAGCTTAATAAATCCTTCCTGTAGTTGGGCAAGTAGAACTGGACACAGTATTTCAGAAGAGACCTCACCACTGTCCTATACAACCTCAACATGACTTCTCAACTCCTATATTCAAAGGACTGAGCAATAACAGCAAGCATGCTAAGTGCCTTTTTAACCACCCTGTCTGTATGTGATGAAGTATAACCCTGAACCCCTAGGTCCCTCTTCTCTAGAACTCCATCCAAGACACTACCATTAATTGTATAAGTCTTACCCTTGTTTGTTGTACCAAAATGCAATTCCCCTGCATTTATCCAGATTGAGCTCCATCTGCCATTTTTCAGACCATTGACCTATTTGATCAAGATCGCTTTGTAATTTTAGAAAACCACCTTTGCTGTTGGCCATGCCACCAATTTTGGTATCTTCTGCGAACTTACTAACCATGTCTCCTATATTCTTATCCAAATCATTTATATCAATGGCAAACAAAAGAGGACCCAGAACTGATCCCTGTGGAACACCACTGGTTACAAGCTTCCAGTCAGAAAAGCAACCCTCCACCACCACTCTCTGCCTCCTGCCGTAAACCAATTATGTATCCAATTGGCAAGCTCACCCTGAATCCCATGTGACCTAACTTTACTAATTAGTCTGCCGTGTGGAAACTTGGCGAAGGCTTTACTAAAGTCCAATAATTTCACGAAGGAAATCAGGAAGGCAAAGAGGGGATATGAGCTATCATTGGCAGATAAGGTTAAGGATAATCCAAACAGATTCTACAAGCACATTGAAACTTAAGAGGGTACATAGAGAGAGGGTAGGCCCCCTTAAATATCAAGGAGGTCATCTTTATGTTGAACACCAGGAGATGGGATAGGCACTAAATTATTATTTTGCTTCAGTTTTGATGTGGAGAAAGGAATAGAGGCTATAGAATGCAGAGAAATAAATTCTGATATTTTAAAACAGTTCATTTTACAGAAAAGGAGGTCCAGGAACTCTTAGAGAACATAAAGGTGGATAAGTCTCCGGGACCTGATCTAATCAATCCCACAACATTGTGGGAAGCAAGGGAGAGAATAGCAAGACCCCTTGCAGAAATATTTGCATCATCTATAACAACAAGTGAGGTGCCTGATGACTGGAGGATGGTTAATGTTCCTTTTTGAAAGAAAGGCTGTAAGGGGAAACTGCGGAACTAAAGACCAGTGAGTCTGACTTCAGTTGTGGGTAAATTGTTGGAGGCGATTTTTAAAGATAGGATTTATGGATCATTTGGAGAGGCAGAAATTGATCTGGGATAGCGTGGCTTTTGTGCAAGACTTATACATAGGCATAGGCAGAGATTAATAGTCTTTTAAGGATACCAGGGAAATGAAGGGATATGTAGATGGTGCAGGTAAGTGGGGTTGAGGTAGGAGATCACCTGGTGACATTACTGAATGGTAGAACAGACTCTGGTTCCCGGTCCTTTCCTTATCTTAATGTAATATGGAAGTGAGTAGTAACTGTGAGCAATTGGTATAATGGACCATGAACATGAGCAAAGAATCCATCTGTTGTTTTAATCTTGAAAGAGGATCAACAGTATTTATGGATGAACAGCACCAGGATCCGTTTCTCTAGAGGTCATGTCAATATCCCAGCAGACAGCGTCCATGCAGATTCAGGGCCACTGAGTCTGCAAGGAACACATGTGTTACAGTGTGCAGCATATAGCCTGTCCTGGACCTTACATTAGCTATCCCTTTTGATCAATCAAACTAATTGTTTTATTCCTGTCCAACTCTTACGTTGGTCAAATGTTAGAGTGCCAGGGTAATTTTATCTGATTTGTTAGCTTCGGTCAGGTTCTGGAGATTGCTTTATTGCTGTCATGTACGCTCAGGTCTCTTTGAAACAGTAGCTGTGGGACCAATGCTACCTGCAGATAGATTTATCTGCGAGATGGATTGTGACAGAGAACTGTCAACTTGCCAAATGCATTCCCCAGCAGGCTCTGAGTGGAAAGATGTGGCTAATTGCCAACTGGCTACCGGCCAGGGTCGAAATCCGATTTACAGATAGCTTCAGCTGCTACCTGTTCTTGGAGCACAATGTTAACTGTTTCACTGCTGGAGGCAGCTGGCAACTCATTTCAACTATACCCAGCTTAGGACAATGCAGTGGCCACAAAGTGAAATACCTGCAGGTCGTGACATGAAAGTGGAGTGATGGCAGTCTTCCTTCTGTTAAGATGGTGGTGCCCGCCATGTTGGTAGACCAAGGCAATGACAGCCCAGCAGGCAGACTGAGGCCTAGTCAGCAGAGGCCTCCTGCTGAGGACCTTGGCTGATGTTCAGCATAGGAAGAGGCCACAAGTTGGAAAGCGTGGAGTGGTCTCAAGGTGTACGAGAGGTTATGAATAAAAAAAAGGTACCATTCGGGTCAGCTTTGATACTGCAGTGAATTTCAACGCTGAATGAGATTTCCAGTCATAATAAATAAAGTAAAGCAATGCTAAAATGCCAAACGTGGGTACCTAGTATTCTAATGTAAGGCACAGTAGTATACAAGAAGTGACTGAAAACAAGGGTCAAAAGTCTACCTATGGTAAAGGTTTTGGGAGACACAGCAGAGATTAGATATAGAATACCATTCCTTCTATATGGTCTCCTGGATATGTTAGAGGAGCCATAAGTGAATCAAAGCATTTGGAGATAAGGTAGGAAAGTGGAGTTGAGAATTTTCAGATCAGCCATGATCTCACTGAAAGGTGAAGCAGATTCAATGGGTCAAACAGCCTTCTTCAGCTCCTGTCCCTTAGTAGACCGTGACTAAAACTGTACTCATCTGCTCTAGTTTCATTCCTTCTTTTACCATGGATTCTCTGAGATCCATTTTGCGAGACTGGCAGGATACAGGGGACTGCAAAACTGTAATGTTTGCAGTGCATTGCCATCATAACCACAGTGAGAACGTTCGAAGTTTATTTAGGGTCAGAATAGATGTAAATCCTAGCCTTACTTTAGGATTTCTACGGGGTTGATTAGAAGCAGAGCCTCCTCCAATCTTTTACATGGCCAGTAATAAAAGAGATGGCAAGTTTAGCAGGCTTTCCCAACGTTGTAAATTCCTATGTAGGATCAGTGGAACCATACCTGGTAGAAGCAGGGGTAATATGCTGGTAAATGGCAGAAGTATACACCAGAGGCCGGGTGAAACATAATAAGGTGGAGCAGATTTAGGATGGCGAGTTGAGGAGAAACTGCTTCAACCAAAGGGTTGTGAATCTGTGGAATTCCCTGCCCCAGTTGAGGCTACCTCATTGAATGTTTTTAAGGCAAAGATAGATTTTTGAACAGTAAAGGAGTTAAGAGTTATGGCGAGTGGGCGGGTTAAGTGGAGGAGTCATCAAAGGATAAGCCATGATTTTATGGAATGGCAGAGCAGGCTCGAGAGGCCAGATGGCCTACTCCTGCTCCTATTTCTTAATGACCCATTCAGTTTGTGGGCCAGAACCGTGGCTTTGATTCTTCCCTCCCCACAAAATAATTGAAGTATTATGAATTGACAAATCTCCTCTTCCTCTGGTTGCCTTTGGCTCCTGCTGGGATAAATTGCTGTAGATGTCAGTCACTCTGCAGTACAATGCCATAGTAGATAGGTATCAGCATTTTATTTAAACGTGGGCCGAAAGCTGACCCCCAACCAACATTTACTTTTCAACCTGATCTTTATCCTTCTGTTGGTTGCTGGACACTGTCATTCAGAATAATTCCTGCACTTTAGCTGGCCTGTTTTCTTCAAATATTTGGACTTTCTGGAACCTGAAATTGGGCCCCAGTACACAACTTTTGTCGAGGAGTTTGATGCAATTTAAATGTAAATCTGCTCCCACCCAAATGCTTTCAGAACGTTCTCAGCCTGTTCCCACAGGATGGAGCTTGGCTACAGAAAGTACTGCACTGTGCCAGCTCCTGAGGGGAGGCTTAACATTCAATACTGATTAGCTAAAGCTTTCCTTTATTTGAACTAACATTAGAAAACCATTTCAAAGCAGTTACAGGTTCTTGTGGGAGGAGATAACTCCTTTGCCTAGAGCATAAGGAAACAAGGAGATGTGTTTTTGTCCCACTGTGTAGGCCCATTTCAGTTTCCAACTTCAAACGTTTTTGGAGGAAATCGATCTTCACGAGCCCACACCTTTTTTTTTGGATGATTTTGTCAGGAATATCTCTTTTGAGAAATGCACCTCTCTCTCCACTGACCTTGGGATCTCCAGTAGGAGAAGGCTTTTGGCACACAGGCCTTCATCAGTCAGGACATTGCGTATAGACATTGGGAAGTTATGTTGCAGTTGTACAGGATGTTGGTGAGGCTGCTCTTGGAGTATTGTGTTCAGTTTTGGTCACCTTGCCATAGGAAGGATGTTATCAAACTGGAAAGAGTGCAGAAGAAATTTATAAGGCTGTTGCCAGGACTCAAGGGTCTTGGGTAAAGGGAGAGGTTGGACAGGCTAGGACTTTTTTCTTTGAGCATAGGAGTCTGAGGGAGGATCTTAAAGAAGTGTATAAGATCATGAGAGGCACGGATAGTGTGAATTCACTCAGTCTTTTTCCAGTTGAAGGTTAGAGGAGAAAGAATAAAAGGGAACCCGAGGGGCAACTTTTTTACAAAGAGGGTGTTACGTATATTGTGAGTTTCTGCATGGTTCTGGACCCAAAGGTCCGAGACTAAGAGGAGTATGCATCACTAGATTGGTATAACTGGGAACTGGTATGGGAGAGTCAATATTAATGTAAAACAATAGGAACACAAATAACCAAAGTAATGCAGCCAAAGGACAAGCTGATACAGGACAGCAATGTGTCAGCCAGAAAACAGCAAGAAAGTTCCAATAAATCTCCAGGGTATGTCATTTGGGTTCTGCAAAAAGCAGAAGCCTTTAACAATTTTATTTATAAAAACTACAGGAATATAAGTGCACAGTCATGACAAGTGTGTAGTCTTCGCACTTACTAAGCTTTATTAGATATAGTTAAAAATCACAAAACACCAGATTATAGTCCAACAGGTTTAATTGGAAGCACTAGCTTTCGGAGCGACGCTCCTTCATCAGGTGGTTGTGGAGGACACAATTGTAAGACACAGAATTTATAGCAAAAGTTTACAGTGTGATGTGACTGAAATTATAACATTGAAAAATATCTTGATTGTTTGTTGAGTCTCTCATCTGTTCGAATACCATGATAGTGTCACTTCTTTCATATGTAAATCACAAAACTTTTTTAAAAGTTACATTCTCAGGTCAACTGTAACAATTTGTATTAGCCAGATATTGTTGAAGGTGTTAGCCCCCTGTGTTCTCTGTCTGTGCCGTAATGTTTCGACTGATTCTAATCTAAAAAGTGAGTTAACAAAGTCTTACATGAATTCATGCAGTATTTGAGCAAAGTACAATGTAACACTGCAAGTACAAATTCACCCCACAAACGTATATTTATATGTGTGCATGTGGGTTTTTTTTGTGTGTGTGTGTGTCTGTCTGTCTGTCTATCTGGGGTGGGGGTTTGTGAGTGTGAGAGAGAATGTATATGTGTGTGTCTTGTGAGTGTGGAGTGTCTAAGTCTGTGAGGGGATGCGTGTGTGTGTGTGTGTGTATGGGAGTGCCTGTGTGTGCGTATAGTGCAATAGTGGTCACCTATAGTGTGACATGAATCCAAGGTCCCGGTTAAGGCCCTCCCTATGGGTATGGAACTTAGCTACACAGGCGCGCACATACGGGCACCCCTACACACACACACACACCCTATGTACACACACAGGCACCCCTATACACACACACACGGACACATGTATACACAGACACTCACACACCCCTATGGACACACAGACTCCCACACTCTCACATGCATCCTCTCACAGACTTAGACACTCTGCACTCACATACACACACATATACACTCTCATTTACACTCTCAACACCCCCACCCCAGACAGACAGACAAGCAGACACACACATACTCACAACCCCCCATCCCAGACACACATACTCACACATGCATCCCCTCACAGACTTAGACACCCTACACTCACATGACACACACATACACACTCTCTCACACTCACAACCCCCCACCCCAGATAGACAGACAGACACACACAAAAAAAAACCCCACATGCACACATATACATATACGTTTGAGGGGTGAATTTGTACTTGCAGAGTTACATTGTACTTTGCTCAAAAACTGCATGAATTCATGTAAGACTTTGTTAACTCACTTTTTAGATTAGAATCAGTCTAAACATTACGGCACAGTCAGAGAACACAGGGGGCTAACACCTTCAACAATATCTGGCTAACACCAATTGTTATAGTTAACCTGAGAATGTAACTTTTAAAAAAAGGTTTTGTGATTTACATATGAAAGAAGTGACACTATCATGGTATTCGAACAGATGAGAGACTCAACAAACAATTAAGATATTTTTCAATATATAATTTCAGTCACATCACACTGTAAACTTTTGCTATAAATTCTGTGTCTTACAATTGTGTCCTCCACAATCACCTGATGAAGGAGCGTCGCTCCGAAAGCTAGTGCTTCTAATTAAACCTGTTGGACTATAACCTGGTGTTGTGTGATTTTTTAACTTTGTACACCCCAGTCCAACACCAGCATCTCCAAATCATTGTTAGATATAGCTATTTACACAGCATGATAACAAAAGAACATTCTGTTGAACTGATGCAAGTCCAAGCTCTGCTTCAGATTCACCTTGATTTGCAACTGATCATTTCCGACCTTAGTGAACAAAGTTTAAAAAAAAGTCCAACAGGTTTATTTGGAAGCACGAGCTTCCAAAGCACTGCTTCTTTATCAGGTGGTTATGGAGCAGAATCCTAAGACACAGACTTTATAGCAACAGGATTGCAGTGTCATGGAATGTAATATTAAACAAATTTAGCTGGAGTCTTTCATCTTTTGGAATGACCGTGTTAGTTTGGTTTCCTTCATATGTAATCCCAGAACATATTTAAAGTTACATTCTCAAGATAGCTTTTAACAATAGGTATCTTCTCAGCTCAGATAAAGCATTGAAGGTGTGAAGTTAAAGTCTGTCTGTGTCCCAATGTTAGGTCTGACTGATTCTATTTCTAAAGTGGGAGTTACAGAATCTTACATAGATTAATGCAGTTTTTGAGCAAAATAAAATGTAATTCTGCAAGTACAAATTCACTCACAAACTTGTGTGTGTGTGTGTGTGCGCGCATGCCCGCGTGCAGGGGAGACCAAGTGAGTGTGTGCTTGTGGGGGTGTGTGTGGGGGGCTGTGAGTCTCAGTGAGAGTGTGTGCGTCTGTGTGTGTGTGTGTGTGTATAATATAGTGGGGTCACCTGAAGTATGACATGAACCCAAGGTCCCAGTTGAGGTCATCCCCATAGAACCGAACTTGGCTATCAGCCTCTGTGTCTTACCACCTGATGAAGGAGTGGCACTTTGAAAGTTAGTGATTCCAAATACACCTGTTGGACTATAACCAGGTATTGTGTGTTTTTTAACTTTGTTCACCATAATCTAACACTGGCACCATCGAATTGATCTTAGTGAAGGTACAGTTAACTCTTTACTCTTTACTCGGTTAGAGCGCACATGGTCCATGAATAATGTTGACTGAACCAATTCTTTGCAGCCTTCTTGATCATTTGGAGAGTATGAAGCCAACTAATCCTCTGGCACTTGCATGGACAAGGCCTGCCTCAGCCTCAGTGATTCTGCATCATATCCCTTCTTTCAACTCCTCCTTCATCTTGGGAAAAAAACAGAAGTAAAACGTTTACAGTCATCAAAATCTGGGCAGGATAAATTCCTAAACACAACCATTCTGCAGTCAGAAATAAAGCTCTCAAAAACAAAGAATGACACTGAGGACATGCTGCAGTTTAAACACAGAATGGGCCTGACCTGAACTAACCAACCAATGTGAACACAGGTAGTAATCTTGTAAGAAAATGGAAGAATTGTGTATGGCTTCACCTAACGGCTATTTCTGTATAATTTCCCATTGAAATGAAGCTCTTAGAGAATGTGCCTGAAATGGCAGAAACACAAGGATTCAACTCCGTGCTTTTGGTCAAGGATCCAGGAATACGGATCCCCACCTGAATTCCCAGCTGTCATTCACCTCTGCTGTGAACGATCTTGCTACGTTAATGATTTACAAGGAAAATACCATGGTTGCGGGAAATCTGTAATTAAATCTGAGAATGCAAGAAATGTTCAATAGTTTAGGTAGCATCTGTGGACAGCAAAAGAGAGAGAAAATTTCACGTTGGTGACTATATGTCAAAACAAGAAATTAATGGAGAAGTCTAGAACCAGGTAAAAGATGGGGAAAGAGAGGAAATATTAAGCAAAGATCTGGGATTAGGTGGAGAGCACAAGTTAATTGGCCTCTAAGTAACTACTTGAAGCTAAGACGCAGTAAATTTATGCACTTGAGTTTTGAGAACTTTGCAGTTCAAGCAGATCCTAAGGTTAGTATTCAAATAAAAGCTGTTCTTAATTGAGAAATTCTTGCGGCAAAATGGAAACCTTATCGATAAGGATATTCAATGCTGTGTATTTAGTGCTCTTTCCCTTCATTGCCCTTCACTCCTCAGAAATATCAATGAGGAGTTTGTATCTATAATGGTTTTGCTTTACTCTGAATTCAACACCTCCAGGTTGGAAGGTGTCTCACTCCTCTACTCCTCGATCTGGCTTTGCTGACAGTGGATTTCAGTGGGAAACTGTTGACAGCTTTCAGAAAATGATTCAGGTACCCACCTGTATTCTCATCTTGTTTCACAATTCAAACCCCGAATTCAGCTTTCTGGCTGCAATTCTCAACCAATTTGCTGTCATAACAGGAGTCCAACAGAATTTTAGGTGATTTTAAACTGGTGATTGTTGGAGACAATTGTATGAAGATTTCTCCGATGTCGTTCAAAGCTGTTGGTTGTGGCACTTCCATCTCAAAATCCAAAGTCTGTGGGTCAAGTCCCACTTTGTAGGCTTGGAACACAAAATTAAAGCTGACTCCAGTGCAGTGCTGTAAGAGCGCTGTGCTACTGAAGGTTCCATCGTTCTAATGAAAGGCTCCGTGCATACAGATGTTCAGGTTGGGTTGACGTTTCTTGATAAAGCATTTCCATTGCAAAGCCCAAAAGCAGGACCCGGGAAGACTTTTTGATTTGATTTATAATTGTCACATGTGCCACAGTGCAGTGAAAAGTATTGTCTTGTGTGTTATACAGGCAGATCACACCATGCATAAATACATCAGGGTAATAGGACAGAATGCAGTGTTATTGCTACAGAGAAGGTGCAGAGAGAGGTTAGCTTTAATGCTTTTAGGTGCCAACAACCAATTTACTGGCTGCCACAGATGTTGCTTTTCAATAAAAGATGCCTTCAACCCTCCAGAATGGATGGTCTGCTTACTGCTGAGGCTGCAGTTCCTGAGAGATGGTACCTCAATGGCTGTGCATCCTTGATGAATTTTCTGGAAGGTTGTAGGAGGCAGGGTGATCAGACCCTGGTGTTAGGGAAGGGAGTTGAGGTTTGTGATCCACCAGTAGCTCCATTGCTTCAGGAGTTGCTATTGCTGCTGGGCACTCCTATGTGTGGGTCACAGAGCATCTGGCTCCTTTGTAACATACTGGAATGCTGCTATACCCCTTCGGTGTTCTTACCATGCCACTACAGAAAAACAGTTCACAAAGGCAGGACATTATTTTGTGGTGAGGTTTGATGCCTCACATCTATGGATTTTGGTTCAAGACAGATTGCTGGAAGAGAAAGCAAGGTTACAAACTGTCTTCAGGTCTGGACTTCCTTATAATGCTGATTTTTATGTATTAAGGTGAAATGTTAAATGGTATTCAGAGTATCAGACATGGTATTACCAGGCTGCAATTGGCCTATTACATTGTTGAGGCAATTCCATGAACTTTATCACCTACTGGTAGTTGATGTAGTCCACATGCTTCTCTGCACTTGTTCCTCTCTTCTTCCTGAACTCCGCCCACACTGTACTATTTATTCCCAGTGAGAAGCAGCTCTGTGACATCACCACAAAGTTGCTGCATGGTCAAGAAGCCTGTCCACAACAGAGTGGCTTTTAATTGGCTACTTAACTAATTCAACTGTTCTCCCAGCAGACAACAAATTTGCCAACTTTGCCACCACCGTGCCATAATGCCAACAAAGTGATAAAACATTGGGCACCCTTCCCGATTCTTTTCCTCCCCATATTTTGCCAACTGTCTCACCTCACCTAATGTGCCCAGAAACATCAGACCATTGCCTACTTTCATATAGTGCAGAGGTGAAATGCTGATTTGTAGGATGATGGATCCAGACATGTCTTCAAAGAACCTATTATTGTTCATTAATTATTAGAATGATTGTTATTAATTTCATTACTTCACCCAGACTTGCCATTTTTAAGTGCTTCAGTTTTGATTCATGATGCTTTCTTTCTTCAAAAAAAAACACTGAGATTTGTACAGGTTGGTGGAAGTTAAATTGTCCCTCTCCGGTCTGATCCTGATGTGCTGTTACATTGCAGACGTTGATGAATGCGCAGGGAACAGGTCTCCTTGCCAGCAAAGATGTCAGAATGTGGTGGGCAGCTTTCAGTGTTCCTGTCAGCCTGGTTTCTACCTGCACAGCAATGGCCTTTCCTGCACAGGTAGGAAACACCTCTTCATTTCAAATGTGTTGTTTGTTGTAGTTATTCCTGAACTTAGGGACAGAAGTTTAAATTTTCATAAATACTTCACCTTATAACCCTCCGATAATTCTTGTTATGTTATTACGTTGACTATTTAAACAAAATGTTTACATAAGTTTTGCCTTTCTTGCAAAAGGCACAGACTGTTGCCAGGATACAATACCAATGGTATTCAGCTGAATGCCCATTCATCACTTGGTTACTTAGAACTAAATCTACCCAGCTGGGATACTTGTTCCATTTATTGGCTAATATCAAGCCAAAGTAATATGCCCAATCCCTGTGTAACAATTGCTTTCTTGGCTTTTGCAAGAGGAAGGGTTTGTATGAAACCATTAAAATGTTGGTGTGTTGCAGTATTTCCAAAGCATCACTGAACCTCTCAGTGTCAGTCTAAAAGAATTAGAGAGCGCGCGAGAGCGAGAGAGAGCGAGTGTGTGTGTGTGTGATGCGCATGCACGAGAGAGAGAGAGACACCAATTCTGTTGTTTACTACAGAAAATGTGAGAGCTCTTGTCGATATTGAAGAGACCAATGTCATAAAGTTTTAAATGATGTTGAAAGATTTGGCTAGCATCAGCTGGAGGGTAAAATGTTAACTTAACATGTACATTTAAAATGGTTGAGTGATCAGAGATTGTCCAGCTGGGAAGGAAGGGCGAGTTATGCATCACGTTGACAGGTTGCAGGAGAATAGTGTGTTTACATAAAGGTTACAGTGTACCTGCTGAAGGTGACCTTTGTTGGGCTTTAAATGCTAAATGGGAGAATGTTTTTGTCGTCCTTGGCATAAATTGCCTACTGAAATAGTTGTTGGACTTTTTTTTTGAATGATCATTCTGGGATGGTTGTAGATGTTAAACTATTCTCTCTAGCTTAGAACCTTGCAGATTTTGTTGGTTAAAGTTCTGTTTGGGATTACAACAGTTTATCTGTTCCAGCTTCATGTGGAATCATAGAATATATGCTGCACAATAGGCCATTTGGTCTGACAATGTGTTACAATTCCCAGAGAGACGAATAATTTTTAAGAAGTGAAATTAATTTCCTAGCGCCAAAATGTCAGGTTTTAAAACATTTATTTTAACAGACAAGATGGGCTAAACATTACCTAGGCAAGTAATACTCCCATCTATAGAAAAGATAATTTCTACATCAACTCATTAACACAGCTGAAATCCCCATGTCATGTTTACACATCATGCCTCTCTTTCTCTGTGGATATATAACCTTGTAGTACAGTTCCAAATTCCTCCTGGCTTTTCAATGATAGGCCACACATCAGGCCAAGTCTTCTAGTTTCCTTCGAAAAGTCTTCTGGTGGGAAGACACCCTCTGATGACTCCTTGACCTTTGTATCTCTAGATGTTTAATCTCTTCACACAGGGAATCCATTATCACCAGCATACTGCTTGGCGTGATAACACAAAAACGTTGTTTGTCTCTGCTTAACACAACAGAAGGTCTTCCAGGATTATCAGACTCTTGGACAGTCATAGTTACTATTTAGAAAGACCAGCTGCCTCTCTTTTCTGTCAAGGTGTGGAAACTGGTACTTGTGTTTGTAAGTTTCATCAGTGTTTATACTTCATAAAAATCTCCTAATCTAATTCATCTTCACCCCACCAGCATAAGTCTTATGTGTTTATCTAGTTTCCCCTTAAAATAATCCATTGCCAATAATATTTAATTATTTTGTGTGATAACAAGCTCCAAGCTCTAATCACTGGCTTGTTTCTCCTGAATTCCTTTCTTGAATTAATGACTCTATTATCTTGTAACTCAAGTTTTCATTTTCTGTACAAGTAATAGAATCATACTGTTGTTATCTTGATTTGCTGTAGCTTCGGCAATATCAGAAATGCTGAGATAAGGAGCCAAGTGTGTGGAGATAGCTGTCTCATGCAGTCAATTTGTGTTTCTTTAAAATGTAAACATTTAAACACCGTGGGTGTTGCTGGCTGGGCCAGCACTTATTGCCAATCCCTAATTTTCCGAAGGGCAGTTCAGAGTCAACCACATTGCTGTGGGTTTAGAATCACATGTAAACCAGATCACGTAGTTCCCTAAAGGGCAAGAGTGAAGCAGATAGATTTTTTTACGACAATTGACAGTGCTTACATGCTTAGCATTAGGATAAGTACAAGAATAGGAAAGGTTTGGAGGGATGTGGGCCAAGATCAGGCAGGTGGGGCTAGTTTAATTTGGGATTATGTTCGGCATGGACTGGTTGGACCAAGGGATCAGTTACTGTGCTGAACAACTCTATGTCAGGTTAGGGAGTGAAGTCCAGTGTTTCTGAAAAACCTTGGTCAGACCTTCTCATTTTCCAAACTAAAGGTGAAAGTGTGCCAGCAGAGGAAGGAGCAAGCTAACAATGTCCCAGACAAAAACACGTCAAACCAAATATCGCTGTGACTCAATCTACAGACTCTGGTAGCTGCTTAGACAAGCTGAACCCAAACAGCACTGGCAAACAATAACATCTCTTTCCATTCTCCAACTGTGGTCAAAATTCCACCCCAGTAAAAACTGCAGATACCGTGATGTTCAGCTTTAATATATTTCAGCTTTAAGTAATAAAGAGAGGACACACTGTGGCATTCCTTCCAGAATTAAAATTTGCTCAATAAAGCCCAGTGGAGCTGGGTAATGGGCAGACTGTCAATGTTGATTTGTCAGTGTGGAGTAATTTGAAACAGAGGTTCTGACTGACTGTGACCCGTCAGTTCCTCTGCTTGTTCCGTGAAACCCTACAAAGCTTTCAGTGAAACAGGCCACATTGACAAGCTGAAAAAAAAACTGAAGGAAGAGGTCAATTTATTTGACAGTTTCATTATGGCTTACTTTGACTGGTGTTGCTCTTATTGATTTCATATACTTGGCTTTTATTTTGACTTTAAACTTTATTCAGAACGTATGTGAAAATACTTGGCCTCTATCCATGGAAAGCACATTTTCTATATCTTTCCTATTACATTCATCAGTTGGAATTTTCTTTCAGTTTAATTGCTAAGTATTGGGAACTGGGAATAAATCCCAGAACAACCACTACCCCTGACCAGCCAACCAGTATTGGATACCAGAAACACATCTCAATCCATACACAGTGTTGGATACTGAAAACATACCTCAGTAGTCCCCCACCTCTGCTAATATCCCGGTGCTAAATACTGGAGTGTATTTCATTCCCATCACCCCTCCCTCAACTCTGAAGTTTCGGATGCTATGAATGTATCTCACGGACCCAACACCAATATTGGAGACCGAAGATGGATCTCACTCCTCCACTGAGTGTTGGATGTTGGGAATTAACTCAATAATGCTGAAGTCTGCTAACCTCCACATTCCCCGACCCCCACGCCCCACACCACCCCAGTCCGTGGGCCTCTGCAGTGGATCTCGTTCTCTACTTCCTTTGCCTTCTATATAGATACAGCAATGGTATTTCATACTCTCCCTTCACAATGCTGGATACTGGAGATTAACTCATTCCCTTATTGAGTGCTAGTTACTTGGAAAGTATATCCGGTGTTGGATACTGGAGATGTCTCTTATTTCCTGTTGGAGAATTGGGGTTGGATTGTACCAGCCCTCTAATGGTAGACTGGGGCATCTGATCTAAAAACAATGAAAGGTTAGGGTGTTTGCAGTGACAGAGTAGCTGATGGACAACTGCCCTTCCCAGAATCCAACTGAAAACCTAATGTGGCCAATTAAGGACCCCTGTTGTAACTGTGGGCACTTTAGATAAGAGTTCCCTCCTGTTCTATGCACCTACTGATGTCCTTGCAGCTTCAGTGCCGAACAGAACCCACTTAGCTGGATTGGAGGACAGTATCTTTCCGTGGTTTTCTCTTCCAGGTGTAATCCTAATAGAGACTGCTGAGCTGCTCATTCACTGATTGGCTCTGACAGTAGCTAATTATTAAAATGTGGCAGTGTCTGCAAACAGTTGCTGTGGGGTCACCCCTGGCTTTGGTGCACATTGTAAGAGCCCCTACCATATGTATAAAATTCCATCCAAGAAATGAATCTTCCTTGCTCCTGAATGCTGCTTATTCTAAGTCTTTGTCAGAATTTTATCTACTCCCTGTCAACCCTGACAAACTGGAGGAGTTTGCCAATATGTCAGAAATCAGGCACTTATCTCAGCTACATCCATTTTTCACAAGAAACCACCCAGGAGGAATACTTAGGAATAGTAGTGGTTTAAATACCAATCTATTACAAGCCCATATAAGACCAAGTTAACAACCTCATGCACATCCTAAGCCACAAATCTTCTCGAGGATTCTGAAGCCCATATGATGATTTGATGTGAACCAGTGTGTTTTTAATATTTTTTTAAAAAGTAGAGAGAGTTATTCTCTGAGCAGTCAATGGTTTCCCACACTTGAATTCCACTGTTCAAACAGGCAGGTATACGATTATTATTAGGAGCAGTAATGGTAACTTGGAATTTATTTCCATTTATCTAAAGATCATACAATTTGAAACACCAATTGCTTGGACATTATCTGAAGTAACTTTTTCATACTTAACTCTGATCAAAGAATTAAAAACATGCAAAGGATTCGCAAGCATATATACCTTTTAGAATATAAAGTCATGCACCCTACAATTTCAGTGCACAAAGCGATCTTAAGTTGACGAGTGTACACTTTTTGGAGGGTTATATTGCAGGTCTGTGAGATGACAATAGCTAATAGTCGTGCCCTTTTGCCACTCCCCTCCAACAGTGTGTGCTTTGAGTATGACCACATCCCCGACAATTGCTTTTACCAGCGGAATGAGTGAACCAAGATTGATTTAACAATCTCTTAATAATGGACCTCAAAACTGATTCTTAAGAAAAGAAGCATTTTGCATTCCTCTAATAACATAACTTGATTTGAGTCAGCCCCTTAATGGTCAGTAAATGTAGACCAGATCATCATTCATGAAGACCAATGATGAAAAATGTCTTTTTGTGGCTCATTGAATAGGTGATCCAAACAGCCATGAAGGTGTCAGTCTTTCTGTTATGTAGGTGAATTCAACTGGGCAAAAAATTGTGATGCCACAGTGGAAGTCATGCTCTTAGCCTGGAAAAGGGAAAGTTATTTCAAATTTAGATTTGGAAAAATGGGTTTCCCTTTCCTAGAGTCAATCAAGGTCAAAGTCAATCATTGAGACAGAAGCCAAGACATCTTTCTATGTGGATAGAATTTATTGACTTCTCAGCATTACAGCTCATTTGGCCCACTAGTAGCTCCGTTTAGTATGCTCCCCAGTCACTGAACTAATCTGTTAACCCCAAATACCTACTTACCTACCTAGCTTATTAACAGATAACAGATTCACTTTTTCTTCTCTTCAGATAAAGCTTCTAAAGACTTACAAACAAAACTGGTGAAAATTAGACAAAATAATTTATTTCATATTCTAGATCTTACCTTGTATTGCTACCATTATCTCCCTTCTTTCTTTACAAAAAAAAGGGTATGTTTAATCACGCAGCAAGCCAAACAAAAAAAGGATTCCTTTTCATATTCTTGTAATGTCACATGAAATGAGGCATTCCTCATCAAGGATCTCCCATAGCATCATACAGGAAACACCTCTTATTTTTTCTGGAACCATCTGACAACTAATGACTTGCATGAACCTACTTTACTTTGGAAATCTATTTTCTTTTTATAATTTCCTTTCAGTGAGTAAAGTCAATCTTCAACCTATTATCAGAGACACCCTTTGCTGAACGTACATTGACTCTTAGAGAACGATTATACACAAAACATTGTGTGTGCAAACCTACTTCAAATTGCCCTTGTGTATAATTTCCTTTGGAATATTGGATAAATACATCCCTGCATCAATAGATTTTACCAGAGCAAATATTTCAGCAGCTAAGATACATTTTAACTTCCCATTTTATTCTAATGGCTTCCCAGGCCAGTGGTGATATTTATTAATCCTTCCCTTCAAAGAACATGATAAACTCTGCCATTTTTGAGTAGCCATGTGAATATTGGTATGTGAAGCACTGCCAAAATGGACAAAGTTGCTAAGAAGATCCGCTGTTAAAATCTTGATCTTGAAGGTCCTTTTTGAAATCCCAGGTTGGTTTTGTTTTAGCTTTTCTGTAGTTTTTCTGCACCTACCCATCAATATGATAAGACTGGCTGTGCCCTATCTGGTACCTCAATGTATACACTACATTGTTTTCACCTATCCAACTCTTTGTTTGGTGTCCATAATCAACTTGTTTACTAATTTGTTGCAGGCAGAAAGCTATACAATGATAAGGACTTTTTTTGGTTTTTCCTTGCCTGTTCCTAGTATTTACTGTTATGACACAATGTAAACCCTCCTGCTTAATTTTAAATCAGCAACACAGAAAAGATTTATTCACTGTAAAAATTTGAGTGGGCAAAGACTATTTAAAGTAAAAATTAACAACTTTATTTCTTAAAGTATTACAGAGAATAATTAACTAACCACAATTCATAATTTCTTTCTCTAACCTTTTTTTTAACACTCCTTCTATAATACTAGTCTGATAAAACTCTAATGAAGATTTATAAAACAACACTTATCTCAAACCCAGGCAGCTGTAGGTTCTTGTCTTTGTATCTTCCTGTATCATCTTTTCTCCTTGATGGGAATTTCTGCATTACAGGTTACTGATTGAAAAGGGACTTTTAAGAAAGATATTTTTTCAAGCAATCTCTTACACGCTAGAATGTGGCAGATCTCCTCTCAACTGTTCAAATTTCCCTGGTCTTATACTCCAGAGCATTAGATTGTAAAATTGTCAATATACTCAGTTCATTCTTGATTGGAAAGTGATTTTTTTTGGGGGGGTATAATTGAAACTGATTGGCCGAATTTGAATTTGTTGTTGTCTCCAGGCCACTCATCAAATGCTGTTTGTTTTTAATCAAAATGTTATTAGTGCTGTTTGTTTTTAATCAAAATGTTATTTTGTAAATTTTCCAGCACTCTGTGTACTTGCCAAGTCCTTCACTCTCTTAAAGGTACACCCACATCTTCATAACATTGCTCATGTCAAACTATGACCTTTACTCACCCTTCTGTCTCTTCTGGACTAATTGTGAGATCCACCCTCATGTACTCAGGCTTCTTTTAACAAGTTTTTTTTCCTTGGGCTATGCTCACTTCTACATCACTTTCAATACTTCTGCTGCTTCTTCTTGCTTCCATATTGGATTATTTTGCCAATCCATGAATGACATTCCTCATCTTGCATATGTCAGTGCTTTCCATGCTTTCAATATATTAGAATTAAGTTTTATTATCACCTGTGTTCAACTTCAGGGATAAAGGAGGAGAGTGAAAAGTGTACTAAACCATCATTCCCAGAGCTATCTTAGGTATAAAGATACATAAGTACAAAATCTAAGATCCAAAGTAGAAAAAAAGAAATAAAGTTAAAAGTTCACCATTACAGTCCTTCTTAAATGCTTAGCTGTGCTGGCCTCTCAATGACCACAAAGGCTCAATCTATTCTGTGCTGGCTCCTCTACCACAAATGGGCTCCCTCTCCCTGCACTGGCTCGATCTCCCATTGCTCGATGTTCCTGGGAGACCTCGGGCTGCCTGCTCAGGCTGCTGCTTCGGACTACCTGCCAGGGCATTCCTTGTTTCACTGGCCCCTTCTGGCATATATGTTATACTGGTGCCAACTTTTGGTTTTTGCTTTAAGCCAAATAGCCTTTTTCTACATCTCTCTATCACTTTGCACATATTTATGCACCCCATAATCATACTTTCATTGTTGTAACTGTCCAATATCTGTTTATGCAAAGTATATGGTGTCTCATCACTTTCTGTGACTTGTTCAGATTCTCTAAGGGTATAATCTGTACCAGTTAACCTTGAGAAGTACCCTAACAATTTTTGGTGTTGTAAACTTATTGACTTACATCAGTACCTATAACCTTACCCAGAATTTTTTACTCTTCCTGCCTCTGCTTTTGTAACATGTAATGTCCCTAGATTAAAATTTATTTTTGATAGCCTTACATGTTATCATAAGGCATGCTGAGTTTTCTGTGAAACCTTAGCATTAATGAATGTCCTTTTCTCTACATGAAGGACTTTCAACTGCTCAGGAAGTGTGGAGCTAATTGTAGTTTATTCTCAAGATGGCATATGATCCCTCATTACAAAAGGAATTTTTGAATTTCTTCCAAAAAGCAATTAATATCACTGTTATCCCCAACCATTTGCAGTGAAATCTTTGCATGCACCATGATGACAGGGCAGATGTTAGTTGACAATTTGATTGGTCAACTTGGATTTTACGAAGCATCTCATCTAATACCATGTCATTTCCTTCAAATGGTCTGTTACAATTTGAGCTTTCTACTGCTGTGTTCATTACCACAATTTTCATATTTTCACACACATCCCTAAATTCATTGGCAAATTTTCCACATTGTAAGTTTGGGATTTAGCCACTGTCCCTGATCTAGTCCCGATCTGTTTCTCCATTACCTTTTCCACTTTTTTTTTATTGTTGTTAACTATATTTTATTCTGGCCTGAATAAAACAGGTTGTCTACAGACTGCAAGATGAAAATGTTTTTTTTCCTTATTCTTGACCCATCAATTGAATTGATGCAAACTTGTCACCTTGTCTTGTTAAAACCCCATACAGGCTGTGATGGTGTCTACTTGCATATCCATTTTTTACAGATTACATTTTTCATTAATCTCATCTCCAGATTATTTTCTAAATAACCTGTTCAGCAGATGTAGTTGCACACCTCTGGAGCAGGTGGGATGAGCCCAAACCTCCTGGCTCAGAGATAGGGACATTACCACTGCACCACAGAAACACTCTGATCTCATCTACGTCTTTGGTCCCTTCCTCCTGCCTCCTTTAGTAAGATTTTGATCCTGTGAGAAGATGGATGGGCAAACTGCTGATTTGGTTTTAAGATGATTAGCCTTTTTCCCTTTTAACATCAGGAGACAGGTGTTTATAAAACTTTTGTTAGTAATTTGATTAGAGATGTTGGGTCTTGTTAAAGGAATACAATAGTGACCAGAGTGTGTACATTATAAATCAACTGAGTTCCCCAAAACAACTGCCTTTTCATTTTTCACATTCAGATTTATTTGAGTTTTTTTCTTGACAGACTTTTCAACCATAAGGTTACTTCACATGACACAATTTTAGTGCTGATAAACTGATTTACCCCAGATTTCATAAGTTTGTAAGATGTAGGAGCAGAATTAGGCCATTTGGCCCATCAAGTTTGTTCTGCCATTCGGGGGGCTGGTGTGCTCCTCACCCCCATTTCTTCTGCCTTGTCCCTATAAACCGTTGCCCATTAAAAATCTGTATAACTCCTCCTTAAATTTACTTGCTGTCCTAGTATCCATTACATCTCTTTCTAGTGATTTAATCATGTTGTAAAACCCAAACGTGAAACAAGTAGAACTCTCCAATTACTTGATAGTACTTGGGTCTTTATCATTGAAAGGATCTGTAACATTTTAACCCACGCAATGTGGACATGCATCCCCTGTTCAATAGACTGCAGTTGAATGAGTCTGTGACTAAAATATTCATTATTGGGCTGAAGTTTCTTATAAGTGGTAAAATTTCTTCCGCCTAATCAGTATCATCACCTTCTCCTTCTGAATATTGCATGTTGTGTGTAATTTCAAAACCCCTGTCATTCCATTTCAGACAATTTATTGAATAATAACATTTTGAATTGCATATAAACATGATTTAAGCATACACTTTTCTTGGGTTTATTCTTCAATTACATTTCCCCAATTTCTGACAACTATTCTAGACATTAGATGTATTTCTACCTTCACATCCTTTAGTTACAAATTACTGTACATATTGGTATGGAAGGTTTCATTGCCCCCACCATTAAATCCTCCATTCTTTGCATTTTGCTGCCTGTCCCAGTTGAGCCATGAAAGCTGCTGGGAATAAATGTTTTCCCAGGAATCTTTTTTTAAAGACTCCTTACATCAGTTCTGAAAACGCAGTTTTTTCTGACAGTTTAAGCCCCCTAGTGCTCTGAGTAAATATCAGTGTTTGACACCTTAATACAGTCCAACAATTTAAAGGCAGGCACTAAATTAGGAGAATCCAAGTAGAACATTTTCAATTTCGCATATAGTCTGTTAAATTGCATTATGTATTCTTAGATAGAAAATCCATCCTGTTTTCTACATTTACTGAAGTCTGACCATGCCTCATAGACATTTAATTAGGATTTTCTTATCAATTTTGTCCATCAATTTTATTAGTGAATCCAAGCATTTCTTAGTGTTCACTTGTTGATCTTCTGTAAAACTCCCAGAATACATCTTGCTTCTTACGGGAAATATCAGTGCCAAGGTCGTATCTTGCTTGTCTCTTGGTAAATACGTAACCTGTGCTCCCACAGACACTTCATTTTGCCTTTGATTGCTAATTTCAGTGTCATAAAATGTCAGTGGAAAGTCATATTCTGACACTCTGCATGTGGTTTCAACCATTTTTCTCAAAAGTAACTCCAATCACAATTCTACATCTGAAAAGAACTCCTGGTTTCCAATCTTTATCTTCAACTGACTTTCCCCTGTTGCCAACGCCATTTGGACACAAGGCAGCTCGAATCAAATACTGGATTAGTGGTGCTGGAAGAGCACAGCAGTTCAGACAGCATCCAACGAGCAGCGAAATCGACGTTTCGGGCAAAAGCCCTTCATCAGGAATAAAGGCAGTGAGGCTGAAGCGTGGAGAGATAAGCTAGAGGAGGGTGGGGGTGGGGAGAGAGTAGCATAGAGTACAATGGGTGAGTGGGGGAGGAGATGAAGGTGATAGGTCAGGGAGGAGAGGGTGGAGTGGATAGGTGGAAAAGGAGACAGGCAGGTAGGACATGTCCGGGCAAGACAAGGAGACAGTGCTGAGCTGGAAGCTAGAATCAAAGGCAGTTTCCTTTGTGGGTAGAGTTTATTTCCTGTGCAGTCTGATAGTTCCTTTAGCCAACCGGTTCCTCTTGTTCCCTCTTAAATTCAGTGACTATGTCGACATAATCAGTTAATCTCAATTGCCTGCTAGACTACCTGCTATATTAACATCTGTAATCTTCCACCCTGGAACGCATCACTTGGGAAACTAAAAAGCTCTTCTTTTAATTTGATTTGATTATTCTTCATGCTTCATTTAGCAGCTTTGCATATGCCCTCCCACAACCTCTCATCTCCATTTTTGTTTATAACTGTTGGAGAAAAGAAACTATTGAAATAAACTGATAATGAGTCACAATTCTTTCCTAATGCCATGATACCTTTTCTCCCTGGTTGCTCTCAGAAAGGTCCAGGAAAGTAATCCTCAATTGCAGAAGCTCTCAGGCATTTCTGGAAGTTTGGCAATCTTGTAAACGCAGGATCAAGCTTAGACGTGATGCCTTCTATACTTAAGTACCCTGCTGAGATACACCATCTTGGCTTCTAAATGAGGAATTCTTGGTAAGGGGATCTGACCTTCCTTGTGCCACAGAGTCATTATGTCACAGAAGCAAGCCTATTCGACCCATCAATCACTTCTCAGACATGCACGGGTTTTTCTCCTTGTACCTTCAGGTGAGGAAGGAAACAAAACTTGGGATCTAACAACGTGGAAAACTATCTGCTTACACATCAGTGTGAGCTAGTGGGTTCAAGCATGTGCCATGAAATACCAAATGTAACGTAGATCACTTCAAAACATCTGTTTTGCTTTCTGTGGCCAGTAAAGAGGGGGAAAGCAAACAGTCTGGCTTTTGGCCAGCAATCCTCTTACAAAGACAATTTGCCAAATCCACTGCAAAACAATTCCACTTTGACATTAGCCATTAGTAATTCCATGTGGTATATTTGTATACCCATGCCTTTCCCTGGGGAGACTTCAATAGCAATTGGTCCACATGCAGTTCAGTCTTCACATGCAGTTTTGCAATTGCTGTAATTCCAGGAGGAAAGTAACTGAAGGGTCTGTCCCTGGGAGGACATTTACACACTGAGGGCTCGTGGGTTGATCTTTTTGCATTTTGGCTCCATCTCAGTTGGGTTTTCTACTTTTTTTTGTTCAGGGAGTTGACATGAGTCTGTTATTTTCCACACTGGAGAAATTTATATTAGTTTGTCAGTTTTCATTCTGATGGTTATTTTTCATGTTTTCCTTTCATTGCTTTGAAGCCAAGGAGCCGAGTTACATGTGTTTTGAGTTCGCACTGATATTGGATTGAGGCCTAGTCAAGTTTGTTTTTTCTTTCATAACCGAATGGGTACTCAGCAAATCTCAGCCCAGGAAATGCCAGCGTCTAGCTCCAGAGCTTGTTTCTCACAGATCAGCACCTTTCGGATTTGTCTCCTCCGCCATCTCTCATTGTGTGACAATACAACATGTCCATTCAGACACTCATCAACAGATTTACATGGTTGACCCGATCATTAGACTGACTGGAGTTTGCAATTTCTGTTCCAAATTGAGTGCCAAGTACTCCTCAATCGTAAATCAGGCTCTGACTCTCACTCATGTTCACAGTTTTTGTACTAGGTGTTACAATCTGGGGTTTTTCAGCCTATACTCCTGTTGATAGTCAATCTAAAGGTTCCCAGTGCAGCCGAGTTAGCACCTGATCATAGTACATGGAATTCCATGTACTTTCTTCTGAAGATGGACACTGATATCCACTGAATTCAAGCCTCAACCACTGCAGCAGATTTATTTACCGGCAAGATCATGTGCGGAAGTGAAGAGGCAGCAGAATACTTAAACAGAAGTGAAAATAAATAATAAAACTAGAATCATTTCACAAAAGCTTCATCAGTAAGCCACTTTCTTTTAAGCAGTCTGTGGGCATCAGAAGAATTTGAGCATGGAATTTAACACATGCACATTGAGAGCTCAACACACCTGAGAGAGAAAGACTTGCATTTGTATAGCACCTTTCATGGCTGCCAGACCTACTATTGTGCCTTTCCAGGCAATTACATATCAAAGTGCGTGCTACGAACAGCTGGCAACCATCTAGTGGCTGGTGACTCTTGATGTTTGCAGCTTACATCTAGGGAGTGAATATCTGTGATTATAATGGGATAACCCTAGCCGCACTGATTAAAATCTTTTGATAGACAGCGGTGTTGATGTGGAGAAGCTCTGGCTCCAGATCAGGAGGAAGGTGGAGAAAAGCTTCTTGCTGCAGGCAAATGGTCAGGTACCTCTGGCTCCTTCAAAATCCCTACGAAGGAAAGCCAGGAGAAAGTGAAGAAACCAATTGTGAAGAAGCAACTATTGAAGAAAATAACAGCCAAGAATAGCTAAGAAATAAAAGTTGTAAGTTTAAAAGCTTAAAGCCAGCGACACTTCTCAGAGAGCCACCATATGTCTGTCAATGGAACTGAACTAGCAATAAAATGATCTCTGTCCTGCAGCCTTGCTCATTTCAAACAGAGACCGTTACAAATTAATACAGCCACCAAATACTGCAGATGCTGAAATGCATTTGAATGTTAAAAGTCTTAGGCTTGCTGTCAGAATGAAGGTAGAATTTCACTTGATCTCTCAGTGCATGTGTGCTCTTTGTGCCACCTAGGGGTGACATTTATATGATTGTTTTAATTCACTTGCTGTTCTAATATTAGCTAGGCTACTGAGGAATAATTACACTTGTCCTTCTTCAAAACAGTGCCAAGAGATCTTTTACATCTACCTGAGAGGGCAGACAGGGCTTCAGGCCAATGTCTTTTTGTCTGACAGCGCTGCATTTCTTCAGTACTGTACAGAAGTGTCAGCCCAATTGCAAAATCAAAATATTGTGAATAAGGCTGAAAAACAGCAAATATTGGAAATGTTCATCAGATCAGTCAGCCAATATTTGTGGAGAGAGAAAAGTAGAGTATTTTCAGTTTAGTTTGTGGAGCTGAAGACCTGGATTGGGACTTGAACCTACAACCTCTGATCCAGGCCTGAGTAAACCAACTGAGCCCCAGTGGTTATGCACGCCACAATTGAAAACAGGCAACCAGATTTAATTTAATACAGTGACATTTTTGTGTGTTTTTCAGCCGTTTCCTTTGGAGTAACCTTCACAACTCAAGAAGAAATGATTGTGGTCAGAAATTGTCATTGTCATTGTAAATTCTTCCCTCTCCAGACTGAACTGCACATCTTATTGCTAAACGTTTTTTCCCCTGATGGGTTAACACTCAGTGAAGTCCTGTCTGAGTCCCTGTCTGTCAGGCTTGTACATTTAATCATCTGCAAACCTATTCTTTCCTGACATCAAAGGGAAATCAATTATGGTTGTCTCTTACTCTGAAGTCACACCTTTTGTCTTTGATCTTTGAAGTGGCAGAGGTGACTTGTCTCTAATTTAACCTCAGGTACAGGTTCTAAAAAGCCAAAAATGTCTCTATTTATTTACATTTGTCTGTAATTAGCCACTTTGTACAGTTAACATTTTCATTAATAGAGAAAGATTCTAAGGGGGCATCTATCAAGAAATACTAACTTTGGGATGGGCTCAGGTATTTGTGTCTGATTTTCTTTGCCTAAGGATACCGACCAAAGTGTGGTAACTTTCTGTTGGAAATGTTTGGGTCATCGCAAGTCACTTCAGGTCACCAGTGATTAGACGTTTCAGACTGGAACTACAGTGGAAGTCTGCTATAACGCGGGTGTTGGGACCCAACAAATGAAACCACTTTATAATTGGACTGAACTACAGCAGATCTCCTTGGACTTTAAATTAAATAGTACTTAAATCAGCCTCGTTGATACATTATAGTATTGCAGGTCAGTTAGTTCAGTTGGCTGGGTGGCTGGTTTGTGATACAGATTGATGCCAACAGCATGGATTCACTTCACACAACAGCTGAGGTTACCATGAAGGTATCATCTTCACAACCTTGCCTCTCATATCGGGCATGGTGACCCTAAGGTTAAACCACCATCAGTCGCCTCTCTCTAATGTCACGTAAGACAATGCCGACTTTAGCTGTTTTCACATATGTAACTTGGCTGACGTTATAATTGTAGTAGCCTTAGACAAATAGGAGTGCTTGTGTCCCACCCATAATTCTAGAAGGTGACTATTTAGAGTTAATACACATGCATGCTGCCAACGACTGCCACAAACACTACGTAGGATAAACAGGAAGAAAGTTAGCCACCAGGATACATGAAAACCAGCTAGCCACACGACCCTCTCTCCCTCGTAGCCCTACACACGGAGGAAAAAAAAACACCATTTCGACTGGGACAACACATCTATCCTGGGACAGGCTAAGCAAAGACATGCCAGAGAATTCCTAGAGGCCTGGCACTCCAACCACAACACCATAAACAAACACACAGATCTAGATACCATCTATCAACCCCTCAGAAAACAAACAGGAAATGACATCACCACAAACCCCAGGAACCCCATCCAGGACAAACATATAAATAGAAAGCAGGAGACAACAGCTTCGCTTCACTTGGAGGTCGCCACTGATGATGTTACCTAGCCAGGTAATGAAACGTCTAGATATCAAACCTACAGCTCAGCGAGCAAACCTACACCCTAAACCTCAACCTGAGCTACAAACCTTGCACAATGGTGTACACCTTCCTTCCTTCTCACCTATCTGCTCCACCCTTCCGTCTGACCTGTCACTCCCATCCGCACCTTCATCTAACTATAATATTCCCAGCTATCTTTCGCCGCCCCCTCCCCCAACCCCGCCTCCCCCTCCTATTTATCTCTCAGCCACCCCTGACCCACAAGCCTCATTTCTGATGAAGGGCATATGCCCGAAACATTGATTCTCCTGCTCCTTGGATGCTGCCTGAGCTGCTGTGCTTTCCCATCACCCCGCTCTCGACTCTGATCTCCAGCATCTGCAGTCCTCACTTTCTCCTAGTTGATTGAAAACATTACTGTGAAGCTTCTTCCAAGGATGCCCACCTTAAAGAAGTTCTCCTCGTCTCTCTACAAAGATCTCAGTGAGTCACTCTCTCACTGCACCCCCCAGGTCATCTCTTCTGCTCTGAAGCTCTTCAGCCACGAACCCCAAAGGACCTTGCCGCATCTGACAGAAATTTACTTGTACTTACACGCACATTATCTACAGAAACCATTGCACCCGATGCGATCTTCTCTACATCAGGGAAACAGGCTGCCAACTTGCGGATTGTTTCAGAGAACATCTCTGGGAAACCTGCACCAACCAACCCCACTGCCCCGTGGTTGAACACTTTAACTCCCCCTCCCACTCCACCAAGGGCATTCAAATCCTGGGCCTCCTCCATTGCCAAACCCTAACCACTCAAAGCCTGGAGGAATAATGCCTCATCTTCTGCCTTAGGACCCTGCAACCACATGGGATCAATATGGATATCATCAGTTTCCTCATTTCCCCTCTCCACTCTTATCCCTGTCCCAAGCCTCCAACTCGGCACCACCCCTTTGACCGGTCCTACCTGTTCATCTTCATTCCTTCCAACCCATCCGCTCCAGCCTCCTCTCCAACCTATCGCTTCCACTCACATCTTCATCTACCTATCATATTCGCAACTACCTTCCCCCTAGTCCCACCCCATCCCATTAATCTCTCAGCCCCCTGGCCCACAAGCCTCATTCCTGATGAAGGGCCTATGCCCGAAACGTTGATTCTCCTGCTCCTTGGATAATGTCTGACCTGCTGTGCTTTCCCAGCAACACACTCTCTACTCTGATCTCCAGCATCTGTATTCCTCACTTTCTCCTGGTGATGAAAGCATTTGGCACACTTACCTTCATTGTTCAGGACATTGACTGTGGGAGTTGGGAGTCATGTTGTGACTGTACAGGACATTGGTGATGCCACATTTAGAATACTGCGTAGAATTCTGGTCTTCCTGCTATGGGAAGGATGATATTAAACTTGAAAGGGTGAAGAAAAGATTTACAAGGATGTTGCCAAGATTGGAGGATATGAGCTCTAGGGAGAGGCTGAACAGGCTGGGGCTATTTTCCCTGGAGCATCGGAGGGGTGACCTTATAGAAGTTTACAGAAGAGGGGCATGGATAGGGTGAATATCCAAGGTCTTTTTCCCAGGCTCGGGGTGTGCAAAATTAGAGGGCATAGGTTTATGGTGAAAGGGGAAAGGTTTAAAAGGAACCTTGACAGGGTAACGTTTTCACAGAGGGTGGTGCATGTATAGAAAAAGCTGCCAGAGAAGGTGGTGGAGGTGGGTACAAATTACAACATCTGGATAGTTATAGGAATCAGAAGGCTTGAGAAGAATATAGGCCAACTGCTAGCAAATGGGACTAGGTCAGATTGGGATGTTTGCTCGGCACGGACCAGCTGAACCAAAGGGTCTGTTTCTCTGCTGTATGACTATCTGTAGAGCAAAACTTATGATCAAAATTATTTAATTCAATTTCCTTGGCTTGTCTTGTCATATTATTAAAAGAAAAAAAATAATGACCACTTTGCACTTGCTCATACCAATGGGTTGACTAACTTGCTTGACTTAAATTGATTTCTAACGTTAATAAGAAGGATCTCAATGGTTACAGGACAGAAAGAAACCATTTGGTTTGTTATGTGTGTGCCAAGTCTTCTTCGAAGAAACAATTCTCCCAGTGCTGCTCTTCTGCCTTTCAACTGGACCCCTGCCCATTCTTCCTTTTCAGATAGTAATCCAGGTCCCTTTTGACTGCTTCGATTGGTCCTGCCTCCCCCATATTCTCAAAGCAGTGCATTCCCCATCCAAATTACTCACTGCGTGAAGTAGGATTTCCTCACATCAGGCAGCATCTGTGGAGAGAGCAAGAGAGGTTTCAGGTCGATTTGCTTTTAGCAGAACTTTGGGGAACTTAGAAGTGCAATGTGAAAGGGGAAGAGTAATCAGAAGAACAGATGGAAACTTTTGATCTGGTGGAAGATAAGGGAGTTAAATCACACAAGGTTCCACGGTGCAAGGGACAGGCTGAGAGACAAAATATATGTCTCAAGCAGATGCCAACTGAAGGAAATAGGAACACAATGAAATTTAATAAATCTAGCAAAGCAGCATATAAAAATTGAAGGCAGAATGTATGATCTGAAATGGTTGCATTCCATGCTGTGTATATCACGGACTCCTAGAATTGTTATAGCACCCCTGTGTGCCAATCTCCTGCCTTTTCCCTATATTCCTGCACATCATTTTTATCCAGAAAATCATCCAACATGCTCTTGAATGCCTCAACTGAACCTTGCTCTGCCACATTTGTATTCCACTGCACTCAGTTTAAGTACACTCTAACTACTTGTTGTGTGAGCAAAGCATTTTTTTTTGACATCACCCTTGCTTTGTTTGCATATCACTTTAAGTCTATACCCCTTGTTCTTTTTTCTCTTATGAACAACAGTTTCTCCCTGTCTGCTTTATCCAGCACGCTTGTGACTTTGAAAACTTTTTGAAACGCTTAATAGCATTTATGGCTGCTGTAAAATTCTTACTGTCGAGATGAGGTGCTCCCTTTGAGTTTATAACTGTTATGGAGGTTGATGTACCAGCAACAGTGCCTTCAATTCCCTGTCAGAATTGTCAGACTACTTCATAACTGTGCAGAGTTCTTTTAAGATTGTGTAGTGCATTCACCCAGTCATCTCATCACTTGCTGAGGATTATCTTCAAAACAATTGCTTTTTATATTAATTCATGAAGTAAATATTGCTGACCTATCATCTTTGACTCAGTTCTGATTCATCTGCAATAAAGTATAGTGGTAAAAATTGTTTACAAATACTTTGTTTTGTTGTTCAGTGAAGAATGAGATTGTTTATTTCTTGTAAAAATAAGTCATCAGATTGTTTAGCTAAAGCCCCTTGCAAAATGTTTCCTGGCCCCTCATACTGTGTTGGACTGTCCAGTGTTGTCCGCAAACTGTTTATTTCTGAAAATAATTCTCTTCACAATAAACACTTAATATAGTTTAGCTTGTTATGAAACATGTTTGGTTCAGTTCATTCAATAAAATGTAAGCTAAATTAAACAAGAAAAATGAAACAGCAGGAAAAGCATTAGCACCAGGCCTGAGAAAGTTATGGTATCACAGTTCGAGCCAGTGGACCTGGCAGTAGATGACAAGTCTGTGAATTCCTGTTCAGCATGTTTACACTGGAGCCCACAACAAAGTGTGGTACCAAGGGTAGGAAAAGAGAGAACTGGATCATGAGTGTGGGAAAGGCACAACAGGGGCATGAGTCAATTCACAGAAGACAGAAGGGAAAAGGGAGATGAATCAATATCCATGTGGGGTTTCAGGGCAGGGATGACATCAAAAGAATAGAGAAACAATGCATGTCTATCCCAGAGCAGGTAATGATCACTGACTCACTGAGGCTCAGTTGGGTTCTACGAGGTCCACTCCTCTCTTGATCTCATTACCACCTGGTTCCAAACATGGACAAAAGAGATGAGCATTTGAGGGACTGTCCTTGACATGACAAGGGAATCGACTAAGTATGGCATCAAGGAGCAGTAGAAAAACTGAAACCAATGGGAATCAGGAAGAAATCTTTCTGCTGGTTAGAGGTATACCTGGCACAAAGGAAGATGGTTGTGATTGCTGGCTGTCAGTCTGGGCAGGCCCAGGATATTGGTGCAGGAGTCGTGAACCCCTCAGGGTAATGTCTCAGGCCCAACCATCTTCAGTTGCTTCATCAGTGATCTTTCCTGTCATAAGACCAGAACTACCGAACTGAGCTTTTTGAAGAAGTAACAAAGAGGATTGATGAGGGCAGAGCGGCGGACATGATCTGTATGGACTTCAGTAAGGCATTCGACAAGGTTCCTCATGGTAGACTGGTTAGCGAGGTTGGATCACATGGAATACAGGGAAAACTAGCTATTTGGATACAGAACTGACTCAGAAGTAGAAGACAGAAGGTGGTAGTGGTGGAGGGTTATTTTTCAGACTGGAGGCCTGTGACCAGTGGAGTGCCACAAGG
Source organism: Chiloscyllium punctatum (assembly GCF_047496795.1). NCBI lineage: Eukaryota > Metazoa > Chordata > Chondrichthyes > Orectolobiformes > Hemiscylliidae > Chiloscyllium > Chiloscyllium punctatum. The sequence continues at coordinate 37,173,911 of NC_092760.1, read as the reverse complement.
ATCAGTGCTGGGTCCATTACTTTTCGTAACTTACATAAATGATTTGGATGTGAACATAGAGGTATGGTTAGTAAGTTTGCAGATGACACCAAGATTGGAGGTGTAGTGGACAGTGAAGAAGGTTACCAAAAGAGAAAATGCTGGAAAATCTCAGCAGGTCTGGCAGCATCTGTAAAGAGAGAAAAGAGCTAACATTTCGAGTATAACTGACCCTTTGTCAAAGCTAAACAAAAGGGAGAAATACAGAGGTATTTACACTAGGCTGAGAGAAGGTGAGTCATGGCTCCAAAAGCAAAGGTAGCAATAAAGAGGTGATAATGACGGTGCATAGAGAGATTATAGGGAGATTAGGAGCTGTGAATGACCAAGGCTGTGACAAAATATATGGGGGATGGGTGAAGCAGAGGCAAAATGGAAAACAGGGGAGAAGGGTAGCAAAGGGGGAAGAGGAGAGGAAAATGGTGATGAGAGAGTGGGGAGTGAGAGAAAGAGAGACCATCAAGAAATAAGAGGTACGGAATAGTGAAAAAAAAATTTAAAAAAAGATAAATAAAATAAATGAAATAAAATTACGGAGCAGAATGAAAACAGAGGGGTCAAGATGGGATAATCATCTGAAGTTGTTGAATTCGATGTTGAGACCAGCAGGCTGTAATGTGCCTAGTTGGAAGATGAGATGCTGTTCCTGCTGTTGTGTTGAGCTTCACTGGAACATTGCAGCAGGCCAAGGACAGACATGGGCATGGGAACAGGATTGTGTGTTGAAGTGGCAAGCCACGGGAAGGTCTGGGACCTGATTGCGTACAGACTGAAGGCGCTCAGCAAAGCGATCACCCAGTCGGCGTTTTGTCTCTCCGATATAGAGGAGACCACATTGGGAGCAACGAATGTAATAGACCAAATTGAAAGAGGTACAACTGAAATGCTGCTTAATCTGAAATGAGTGTCTGGGGCCTTGGATGGTGAGCATGGAAGAGGTAAAGGGGCAGGTGTTACACCTTCTGCGATTACATGGGAAGGTGCCGTGTGTGATGGGAGAGGTGTTAGGTGTGATGGAGGAGTGGATTAAGTTGTCCCGGAGGGAATGATCTCTGTGGAATGCAGCAAAGCCTATGAGCCCTGACAACAACCCACCTGCTGAATCTGGCTACAGTTCTAACTAACCAAGCTGTTCTCTACAGCTACAACACTGGCTTTTACTTGACAATGTGAAAAATTGCCAACTACTTTGGCAGCAGAAATGTGAGTTAGCCAGTTATTAGTCCACTCGCAATCATCAACAAAGCAAACAAAATCTTTGGTTAAAAGTGCTATTGTGGGCTAATCAACCTCACATTATTTTTTTATTATTCGTTCACAGGGTGTGAACATCCATGACTTGGCCAGCATTTATTACCATTCCAAATTGGCCAGAGGGCAGTTCAGAGTCAACACATTGCTGTGGGTCTGGAATCACATGTCAGCCAAACTAGTTAAGCATGGCAGATTTCCTTCTCTAAAAGACATTAGTGAACCAAATGGGTTTTTACAATAATCAATACTGGTTTCATGGTCATCATTAGACTGTTACTTAGGTAAAAACAATGACTGCAGATGCTGGAAACCAGATTCTGGATTAGAGTGGTGCTGGAAAAGCACAGCAGTTCAGGCAGCATCCGAGGACCAGGAAAATCAACTTTTCGGGCAAAAGCCCTTCATCAGGAATACCACTGTTACTTTGGACTGTTACTTCCAGATTTTTCAAAATAGAAATTCCACCATCTGCCATTGCAGGGTTCAAACCTGGGTCTATAGATCATTACTGGGGTCTCTGGGTTAATAATCTCGCACTAATACGATTAGGTCCTTGCCTCTCGTGAGTGATTCAGAGCCGTGCCCTGGCTCAACCATCTTTATCTGTTTCATTGTGTTCTGTACCAGACCGAACCCCCTCAAAATATTAAGAAGACACTATAGACCCTAACTTTGTCTTATTTTAAAGGAAAACGTAAGTTGTTGTGTTCCAGATGAAATTTGATTGGTCAAACTACCGGATTTAAAGCAAAACACACTTTATTCATCCACTATAGTTAAAACACAAGAAAAAGAAAGAAGAAATGGAAATAACTTAACTCTATTGGAAAACTTAACAGAATAGCAGATACAGTACTGGCTACGAATTAATTGTTCCAATATAGCAACATCCCATAAACACACACTTGGCAAACAGCAAATTCAGAAAACCGATTGTTTCACATGCAATCCTGTCAGCAGGAAAAGGATACATGCAGCAGCTCCCAGAGAGAGAGAGACGTCTTTTCCTTCCACTACCTTAGTTCACACCTATTAACTAACTAACACAAAACCTGCAAAATCCTAGGTCTGTGTGTGCCTCCACCCACTCACGCTTCTTTTATTGAAACTCTTTTAAAAAAAAACCCAATGCTTCACAAGTTCTTTATCTTAGACAATAGACAGTAGGTGCAGGAGTAGGCCATTCTGCCCTTTGACCCTGCACCACCATTCAATATGATCTTGGCTGATCATTCTTAATCAGTATCCTGTTCCTGACTTATCTCCATAACCCTTGATTCCACTATCCTTGAAAGCTCTATCCAACTCTTTCTTAAATGAATCCAGAGACTGGGCCTCCACTACCCTCTGGGGCAGAGCATTCCACACAGCCATCACTCTCTGGGTGAAGAAGTTTCTTCTCATCTCTGTCCTAAATGGCCTACCCCTTATTTTTAAATTGTGTCCTGTGGTTTGGGACTCACCCATCAGCAGAAACATGTTTCCTGCCTCCAGAGTGTCCAATCCTTTAATAATCTTATATGTCTCAATCAGATCCCCTCTCAGTCTTCTAAACTCAAGGGTATACAAGCCAAGTCGCTCCAGTCTTTCAGCGTAAGATAGTCCTGCCATTCCAGGAATTGACCTCGTGAACCTATGCTGCACTCCCTCAATAGCCAGAATGTCTTTCCTCAAATTTGGAGACCAGAACTGCACACAATACTCCAGGTGTGGTCTCACCAGGGCCCTGTACAGCTGCAGAAGAACCTCTTTGCTTCTATACTCAATCCCACTTGTTATGAAGGCCAGCATGCTATTAGCCTTCTTCACTACCTGCTGTACCTGCATGCTTACCTTCATTGACTGGTGTACAAGATCACCCAGATCTCTTTGTACTGCCCCGTTACCTAAATTGATTCCATTTAGCTAGTAATTTGCCTTCCTGTCCTTGCCACCAAAGTGGATAATCATACATTTATCCACATTAAATTGCATCTGCCATGCATCTGACCAGTCATCTAACCTGTCCAGGTCACCCTGTAAACTCCTAACATCCTCCTCACATTTCACCCTGCCACCCAGCTTAGTATCATCAGCAAATTTGCTAATGTTATTACTAATACCATCTTCTATATCATTAATATATACTATTAAAAGCTGCAGTCCCAGCACTGATCCCTGCAGTACCCCACTGGTCACTGCCTGCCATTCCGAAATGGAGCTGTTTATCACTACTCTTTGTTTCCTGTCAGCCAACCAACTTTCAATCCAAGTTAGTACTTTGCCCCCAATACCATGCGCTCTAATTTTGCTCACTAACCTCCTATGTGGGACTTTATCAAAAGCTTTCTGAAAGTCGAGATACACTACATCCACTGGATCTCCCTTGTCCATCTTCAGAGTTACATCCTCAAAAAATTCCAGAAGATTAGTCAAGCATGATTCCCCTTCATAAATCCATGCTGACCCTGACCTATCCTGTTCCTGCTATCCAGATGTGTCGTAATTTTATCATTTATAATAGACTCAAGCATCTTTCCCACCACTGAGGTCAGACTAACTGGTCTATAATTTCCTGCTTTCTCGCTCCCACCTTTTTTCTCAAAGACTGCTCGTTACTTGTCTCTGAATCTCTCCCGAAAAGAAACCATGTCAAAACACACTCTTAAAATCAGAGAATCGTCACAATCGGAATGCACTAGAACAGGATAGGAATAGGAAAAGGTCATCTCGCCCTGTGAGGATTTTTCATCATTCAGTGGGATCCAAGTTAATTTGTTACCTATTATCATATAACTATCTTGGCCTTTCACCCCTCATAGCTTTATTTACCAAAACTATGAACTTCAGATTTAAAATCGCCAACTGATCAGACAGTGATTGCTAATTGAGGAACCTTATTCCAAACTTCTACCACCCTTTGTATGCAAAAATATTTCCATAATTTTATTCCTGGTTATTTCTGTCTCTAATTTATAAGCCGTGGTTCCAATTTATGATCTCCACAATAAGTAGAAATAGTTTCTCACTATCTACCCTATTTGTTGCATTTAACATCTTGAAAACTTTGATTAAATTACCTGAAATCATCTCAAAATCTGTCGTATGAATAATCCTGACTTATAATTTGATCATCGGAGTCAGTGCACCTATATTGCGTCCAAGGCTAATCGATCCTATTTAATGTGTGGCACCCAGAATGGTTAACAGTACTCAAGGTCTTTGCACAACTAAAGCATCACTTCTACTCCCTCATATTCTAGTCCTAGCTAGAATCTGTTCATTTTCTGTATTTTTGATGGTACTTTAATTATCTAAATTTAAATGAAAGGCACCTAGACTTCTCTGGATCTCCATTTTTCGAGCTTTTCACCATTATTAAGCATCCTGTTCTAGTTTTTGTAATGACCAAGGTAGGAGGAGGGCACTGTCTTTCTCTAGTCCTGTTGCTGCATAGGTCACAACATTAAATTTTAAAATGTTTCATCCAGTCCTGATAAGGCCCAATATTTTTTCTCTGTATTAGACTTTAAATAAAAAGATTCAACAACAGGTTTCTGTTGCAAACCACAACATGATTGATTGTGACCTCTTCTTTTCAGGACAATGAGGGCAGCATTGAAAATCTCCAAATTCCCCACCATCGTTATTGAGGAATAAAAAAAGACTATCATGTCACTTGTTTTTGTGAGCTTGATGTGCACAAATTGGCAGCTGTTTTCCAAATTTCAACAATGATTACAGTTCAAAATAATCGATTGGTTGTAAAATATTTTGGAAAGTTGATGCAAGGTGCCAGTTTGATGCCAGTTTTTTTTCTGCAATAGTTGTAATATGTAAATATATTACCAGTCTTTCAGTGTCACTGGGTCAAACTCCTGAAACTTGCCAGCAATATCCATATCCCTTGAATAAATCTTTAATTAGGTCAGGATACTTCACTGACAGATTAGTTCCTTGAGGCTGTTTTGGACTTGACAGATACAAAGTTGCCAGACAAAAGAAAGTACTAAATGAGATGGCTTGAGTTGTCCAGTCGTTTGAGTTTCAAGGAACCATTGAGTGGGAAGGCGAATCACCCACACTGGCCAGCTGAAAGGAAGCCAGACAGGAATTCTCTGCAGCCTTAGATAGTTTCAAAGGGCTGCACCAGATCGACAGTTCACAAAATGTACAAGGCATGGCACACGGACAGCAATTGTTGGTTCAAGTAAAGATCTTGAAGCACAGCCAGAGAGAATTAATGGTGTTGTGGACTCTTGCCACGTTGTGAATCATGTGCTGTCAACCCATTACAAAACCTTCAATAGCTCACAGATGTAGAAAATCAGTTAACATTTGACACATGGGGTTCTGTGTATCCTCCTATCTTGGTGTATGCTTATTGTTAGGAACAGCATAACCCATACAATGGACAAAGATTCTCAGCTCTTTTTTTTCTTTTGAATGAAGTTTTCCTTGAATAATATCATTGTAAAATCTTTGAAGCGATAAAACCGAATGTCATTTTTGTGGATCAAGATAAACCCTAAGTATCTGTTTATTTTTGTACGTTTTTGGTTGTGGACTGAAACTGGAAATGGACAGGTTTTAAACCCAAGCATTGTGGAAGAGAATACTGCACTTCTTTAAACCTGACACTTATCATAAGTGCTATTACATTGTTGTTTGTTCAAGCAGAGAGGGTGGTTACTACAGAGGAGCTGGAGCCACATGGTGTGTCGAAAGTGAGATTTGGTCAGCAACAGGTACCTGATTGGTTTGTGAAGTGGTAACCGGTTGTCGTTGACAAAAGTCATCTGCCTACCAACAACTATATGATTGGCTCCCAGGTCACTGAAGAGCTTGTGGGTGTGACTGTTTGCTCAGAAGCCATCAGACCTGTGAAAAGGAAGGATGTGACCTTTTCTCTGTAGTAAAAACACCTCCAGCCTGTAAAAGAGAGCATTTAATGCCATCATCACTTTGTTGCAGCATAAGCTGTAGCTTTAACCAATAAGTCAGAGAATTCTCAGTTTGACCCAATTTGTCTTGTGCCACTTGCAAGTGAAAGTACCTGACAAAGGAAGATCGCAGTGCAGTAGACAAATGTATTATTTCAGTGAACTCTGTAGATTGGGAGCTGTCTTCCCAATTTTTCCCTCTGCTCATGAAACCTGTGTGTGTGTGCGTACGCAGCATTTTCGAAGGGGATTAGAGTTTTAAATGGCAGAGTTATATGTCCATTCATAATTATGTATCTGTGGTTAGAATCTACTTATGTGTAACAAATAAGATGTTAACCAAAATTGATTCGTGTTTTATCAAAAACAGGTAAATGGAGAAATTTCAAATACTTTTATGAAACATTTAATTTTTGTGATGACTCTGGGAATAGTGGGTCGTGATTTCTAGATGTCACATGAGAGAGTGTGTTTTCAGAGTTCAGTGCAGTTGGTAAAAGCTCATAATATAGTACAGCCCAATAAACAGGAGGGGTTGTCAAGGTTTTTGTGAAATATTAATTTGGCAAATTATAGCTCCCAAACATTTAAATTTGGAGGACAAGACTGCTGGAAGTCTCAGTTCTTCTGGAATTGTCTGTCCCAACTTCAAATCTAGCATGCAATCCCAGATTTAAAATCTGATATGGCGGCAGCCATTCTTAAAGGTTTAACTTGTGGAGCCAAGAATTTGCCTGTCTCTGTGCACTGGACTGAGGAGTGAATTAACTAGTAATTAACTGGTCCAATAAATTACAGAACAGTTGTCTTTGCTATTAAGCACTTAACACAATGGAAAACTCCAAATACCTTAACATTAACGTTACGTTACACCACAGTCTCCATTGACCTATAGTTGTAAGATTGAGGTCCAACTTATACCAAAATTTTGACACGTTATCATGTCCTTTTCTCATTATGGTCAATTCTCTATTATCCTTTTAAAGCCAATCATCTTCACTCAATCTATATTCCTGAGTTCCATATTCTGTCAACACCAGCCTTTTGCTGGCTGTTTGACCCATCAGCAGTCCATTGTACTCAGCATAGCTTCACCTGTCATGGACTCGATCCCCAACTCCCTAGATCTTCCTGCCTCTGTGCAAACAACCAGAACAGTAGCTTCTACCGCTGGGTCCAGTTGTACGAGCTTACACTTGAGTTGCATATAAAACTTGCCCTGTATCTTAATGACAACCAAATCACTTGGGCCTGTCACCAATAGGAACCAGCCATATTGCCTTGAATTCGTGGAGAACTGTTCAAATGCAGTTGGTTCTGCTAATACGTGTGTTTCTTCAATGCGAATTCACTATAATACAATTGAAGATTTAGAACATTACATGTAGAATGCAAACTTTCCTTACCTGTGTTGGCTATAACGTGATTCTGGTCCCACTGGTTTAAATGGTGCTGCTATTGTGCAATTTTCTTATAATACAGGATTGCATGGGAATGGAACAATCGTGTTATATCAGAACAGACTGTATAACCATCTTATAAAGTGTCACATGTGTAATGACTTTATGATTCCATGTTTAAATGATCTGACTGGTCTGTTGCCTGCGCGGTTTTGCTCACATATATTCTCAGTGAGAGATTTATGCTGCTGGTACTGTCTCTTTATCATTGACCCTTTGTAGTGACTCTTTCATTCCAGATATAAATGAGTGCCGATGGATCGGGGAGAGCCGGGTGTGCCACCATTCTTGCCACAATACCTTTGGCAGCTACCTGTGTTCCTGCCGTGCTGGTTTCCGACTCCTGAGTGATAGAAAGACATGTGAAGGTAAGAGGACACCACCTCCTGAATTCTGAGGTCAGGCAGATCAAACCTAGAGCTGGATTTTACATCCTGAAGCAGGGCACACCTTAGTCGGCTGGGGGATGATGGGGTCTGCTGAAGAAAGAGGTTGGTGCGACCTGATTCTGGGATTCCTGCAGCGGTTTCCATTTTAAGGGTGTGGGATACATGACAATCCAGTGCCTCTATTGTGGAGGTGGTGGATTTCTGGCCCACTGGAATTTTCATGGAGTCAGGAGGCCTTCTGAAAGAGATTTGGGTCATGTCATTCTCAGAAGTGTTGTGAATCATGGAGGAAGACTGTTCTGGAGCCAAGTGCCCTTTGACAGCTATATTCAAAATGTGTTACTAACTTCACATGCTGTATACTTTTGGTATCTAATAAGTTATGGATGTTATATGCAAGGATTGATGATCGCACCTTTTGTTAGAAAAGGTAAGTGATGTTAAACTGACCAAGTCAGAAGTCACATGACACCAGGTTGTAGTCCAATTGGTTTATTTGAAATCACAAGCTTTCGGAGTGTAACTCCTTCGTCAGGTGAAGTCCAGCACTGCCCAGCATTGTAAAAGTGGACACATCTTTGGATGCATTGGTTCAATTTATCCAGTGGGTAAATTGCTTATCTGAGTTGGACCATACTGAGGTTCAGCTGCTGCTGAGTAAATTGTACTCCGCGTTTTTGATTTTTCTAATGATTGGCAGGCAGACTATTTGTTCCAGCTTTCAGTAGCTGATGAGTGATTTGGAGGGACCTCCCTGGATGCCTGACGCTCAGTAACTGTGGGCATTGAAACCCCCCACCCAGAGTACTATGTCAGGCTGTTGCTTGACCAGTTTGTGAGACAGCTCTCCCAATTTGGGCACTGGTCCCCAGATGTTAGTGAGGAGGACTTTGCAAGATCGACAGGCCTGTTTCTGCTGTGGTCTTTTCCAGTGCCTAGTTTGATGCTAGGTGATCCATCCGGTTTCCTTTATTTGTTGAGACTTTATGACAATTGCTATAACTGAGTATATTGCTCGACCACTTCAGAGAGCAGTTGTGAATCAACTATATTGCTGTGGGTCTGAAGTCTCATATAGATTAGACCAAGTGAGGAAGGCAGATTTCCTTCCTTCTTGAAGGACATTAGTGAGCTGGATAAGTTTTTCCAACAATCAACAATGGTTTTACGGTCATCTGTAGATTCTTAATTCCAGATAATATCACCATCTACCATCCCGGATTTGAACCTGGGTCCCTAGAACTTCAGTTGAGTTTCTGGATTAATAGTTTAGCAGTAATACCACTAGGCCATCGCCATCCCCAAAGTGGTTATTACGGTGCCTTTGTGTTCTGTCCATAGTGGACTCTGGTTGAGATATGTGGGGAGTCATGCAGAGGATATTGTGGATATGGTGGATCATAGAGTATGGAGAGAGTGGGGTTTGGATATAGAGAATATGGAGGGGCTAAGGCAGTATGGGAGGGTCAAGGAGATGTGGGAGTGATGAATCATTATTCCTATGAGTACAGGAGAGCCTACTAACTGGCCCGGCATTGCTACCTCCTGGCTCCATTTCTACCTCAGCTGCCCAGACTCCAATCCATCTCATCCTTCTGTGAAAATACCATTAATGCTGGGCAGGAGGTGGGATCATGACAACAGGAAATTCCTGCCTTGAAAGGAAAGAAAATCCAGCCACAGGATAAGGCCCCAGTTCCTGAGAGAAGAGAGCAGAATCCTAAAAGTTCAAAGATTTGGCAAACATTCCCCAAATGTGATCTCACCAGGAAGATTTCCTCAGTGTAACTAAACATTGTAGTCCCTCCTAATATCATTGGAATTCTTAACTTCTTGGTTTTAAATGCTTTGGAAAGATAAAAGAAACAACAATAACCCATTCAGAAAAAGTTACTTTCTCTGTCTTTTACAGATTGGGATGAATGCTTAGACAACAGTCAGAGGATATGTCCACAAACATGCACCAACACAGTAGGGAGTTTCCATTGTTCCTGTGAAAATGGATATTCACTTGCTGCTGATAATCTATCCTGTGCAGGTACGTTACAGAATTACAGCACAGAAAGAAAGGCAACTGACCTCTCATCTCTGTGCCAGATCTCAGTAGGACCAGGCTACCTTATTTTGTCCTTTTACATCCATCAGGATGAGTTGAGAGTGTGGTGCTGGAAAAGCACAGCAGGTCAGGCAGCATCCGAGGAGAAGAAGAATCAACGTTTCAGGCATAAGCCCTTCAGTTCCCTCAGGCTTATGCTCGAAATGTTGACTCTCCTGCTCCTCGGATGCTGCCTGACATGCCGTGCTTTTCCAGCATCACACTCTTGACTCTGATCTCCAGCATCTGCAGAGCTCACTTAACCTGTCAGGATGAGTTTGACAAAAAGTCTAGTGAGAATCTATTTTGGTGGATTGAGTATGCTAAAAACATGGAAGACATAGTGGAACTGTACAGAATGTAGAACCTAATAAAAAAGGCTTTATAGTATGCTTACCTTCATTGGTTAGGGCACAAAGTATAGAAGTTCGCAAGTCATGTTGTTACAATGTAGAACTTCATAGAGTCGGACTCCTGGTGGTAGTGGCTGTGCCTGGAGCAGGGACTGCAAGGGCCGGTAGGCTCCAGGCCTGGACTCTTGGTGGTGGCTGGAGTGGGGGCTCCTGGCTGTGGTAGGCCCTGAGTCTGGACTCTAGGCTGTGGCGGGGTGTTGGCTGTGGTGGTAGTGGTGCCCAGAGCGGGGACTCTTGGTGGTGTTGGTGAGGTGACCGCAGAGGTGGAGCAGAGTTTCCTGGGGCGTCAGCATTGTCATTGCTGTACCTGGAGCAGGACTCCTTGAGGACCAGAACACCTTCCAGAGATAACCTGGGGCCAGGCGCGAAACCCAGTTTGAACAGAAGATGAACTCTATTTAAGTAATTTCTTTTTATTTTTTATGTAACTCAAAATGGCACTGGATTATCTCAAAATGGCAGCCAAGCACTATTCACTGTATCTTCCTAGACATATGGGATAATAAAATCATTCATTCATTTATTCATTGCAGAGATTTTGCAAGGTTTAATTGCTGCTTTTAGGTTCCCAGAGGAATTTATGTGTGACAATTGAACTTTTTTTCCAAACGTGATTTCAAATTTCATGTAAATAAATGACTTGAAACAGACCAGAGTTCCACCTTGTAATCCTGCTTCGAGTGGAGCAGTAGAGTGTATGGTACAAAATTTGTGGTATGCTCTTGATAAACGAATTATAAATACAATCTCAGAGAAACATCAGACAACATTGCATCAGAAACTGGTGGTTATCTGTTATTTATCGCATTAAACCTCATATTATCATCAGCCGAATTGTTTCCTGGAAGACAGCCTAGAATTAGAATCTAATTACTGAAGCTATGTTTCTTGCAGTCAGTAGAAGGGAAACAATCAGGCAGAAAGAAAGGCATGATGGGTAGATTAAGAGAAAATTGTTGGAATTTTCTACAAGTAGCTATTGTCTCATTCTGTATTTGATCGCAATCATTTTCAAAATGAGCATTATATAAATAAATTGCTCAAGATATTATAGATTTATGAAATAAGATTCCTTTCTTATTGCCCTGTGGGAAATATAGAAGTTTGAAGTTTAACGGAAACGTTGAAGTGAAGGAACATAGAAACATCAAATTTTACAGTAAAGAAGATGGCTATTTGGCCCATTGTGTCTGTACTGGCTTCAGAAAGAGCTATCCAGTCACCATAAGTAGTTGCTATGTTTATCAGTGACTTGTAAGAGAGAGAAGTAAAAGAGTTATAAGGAAAACTTCATGTTCACGTATACTTATTCAGAATGTTTTGTGAGCGAAAAGTTTAGTGTTTACGTGTTGGTCATGTTTTGGCAGTAGAGGTTCATGAAGAAGAAGGGAGTTGGGAGCAATGAAATGAGTCTGATTAATTGAGTAGCTGAGATTCAAACAGATAGTTTCTCCAGTGCAAGTTGTGCCTGAAACCAGCTCAGGTCCAAGCCAGAGTCAGGTTGTGTGATGAAATGAAGAATCATTCCTTGTTAGAGAAACTTTTCTCCAGTCTCAGGTCCAGAAAACCCAAGGTCCTTCCCCAAATTCTGAAAGTTTGAGTCAAGATCGGAGGTAACGCTTTCAGGAATAGGAGATCACTGATTCAATTAGATTTGTAAACTGATAGAAAACAAGAGGTGCATGTATATTGTGTGGGATTTTGAACATTGTGCACCATATTCATTAAAGAGGGAGGACTGTAGTAGCATGTTGAGACCATTTGTGTATATATGTATTATTTATATGTATATGCCAGACTCAATCAATTTTTAATTCAGTGTTGATTCTCCATATGTTGTGTGCTCTTTATTCAGCCCTCCAAAAATATCACACTATTCCCTCACCTTCTCACTGTAGCACAGCACAATCTTCTTTTCCAAATTTCTCACTTGACTATCTTGATTGAATCTGCTGCCATCACACTGTTAAGCACTGCATTCCAGATCCTGATCACTCATTGTGTTACAAGATGGAGTTTAAGAATAAAGAGAGTCAGCACAGTCCTCTCCTTACTTCCAAAAGCTGCACAGTTTAGCAAAACAACACATAATATCGAGTCAACACACATTTTTCAGTTTGCCACTCATTTTCCATTCACTTTCTCAAGCCAAATAAAAGAGCGACAAAGCAAGTATCAAGATTCTTTCAAATTTGAAGAAGGTACAAATTAGTAGCAAGGAAAATGGGTTATAAGGAGTTTTTAAAATAAGTAAACCTGATTAGTCAGTCAGGTTCAGTTAACAAATTCTACTTTAAAGTGAATAATAAGATCATACAAGTGCTTTCAAAATATTTCAATTGTTGTGTTTCCCTGCAATTAAGATTTTGAATGTCAAAAAATGAAGTTCAAAAAATTTAAAACACATTACTTATCTTACAACAATTATATCCCTGGTTTCAGTCTTCCCACCCAGGGAAACATCTTACCTGCATCTACCTGAACTATTCCTTGAGGTGTTTTGCACATTTCAGTGAAACCACCCTGATTATTTAAAATTTCAAAGAATACAGGCCTATTTTGTTCTTCATGGGTAGTCCTGTCATCTCTGGAACAGATTGGTGAAACTTTGTTGCATTCCTTCTCTGGCAACAATATCCTTTTCTAAAGTAAGAGATCAAAACTGGACACAGTACCCCGATGCAGTCTAATCATCTGGACAATTGATGGAAGTCTTCAATACTCCTGTACCCAGGTCATCTTGTGATAAAGGCTGACACACTCTGTTAACCTTCCCAAATCCTCGCTGTACCTGCATATTAGCTGTCACTTATCAATCAGAACACCCAGATTCTCTCATACATCCACACTTCATAACTTTTACCATTTAAGTATACACTGCACATCTATTTCTCCCGTGAAAGTAAATAGCCTCATTTTTTTCACATTATATTCCATCTCCCATGTTATCGCCCACTCACAACATCTGTCAAATCCTCTTGAGGCCGTTTTGCATATTACTCATAGGATACATCCCCATCTAATTTTGTGTCATCTACACACTTGCAACTGTTACATTTGATCTTGTTCCAGACTACTGATCCTGTCATAACCTGCCAGTGTGAGAATGACCAATTTGTTTCAACACTGTTTTCTGCATGTTAGCCAATCATTAATGCGTATCAGTGAATTACATTCTTTTATGGGTGCTTTAATTTCAAATCAACGTTCTGTTGGGACATTTTCAAAAATAAAAATTGAGAATACCATACCTATCAAGTCCCGTTATCAACTCTGTTAGTAACATCACCAAAAAAACTCCACCAGATTCATCTGACATGACTTCAGTTTATAAATCTACTCCAATTATGCCCAATCCTATAATGATTATCCAGGTGTCCAACTATCATCTCATTTGTAATAGATTTTAACAGTTTCCTACTATTCCTATAAGGCTAACAAATGTGTAGTTGCCTATTTTCTCTTCTTATCCCCTTCCCTTTCCTAAAAGTCGAATGACATTGTTAACTTTCAAATTGCAAGAGCCTTTGCAGCATTTATAAGATTTTGTAGGATTATTACTAATGCATCCATCTCCATGGCTCTGTCTTTCAAGAGCTTGGGGAAAAAGTATCTTATAATCAAATTTAAATGTTGCCTGACAATAAGATTACTGATTAGTTATTTTTCATTTCATAATATTAGATCTAAAATAGCATATTGTTCAGTTAGTTCCACAACATACTGCACTAGGAAATTACTCTTCACACATTCCTCCACAGTATAGGGTTCATTAGGTTTGTCCTACAGTTTGAATAATTATTCTGGTGATAATTTGAATTAGGTGTTTTGATTTGTGTTAGTGTTTAATATTGTCTTTGTGGATTAATACTGTAAATGCTAATGATTATGTTGCAAATGTTAATTACAGCCATAACTGTTAATTGTTAGCATCGTAACTGTTAATTGCTTTACTAAAAGTTGTTATGTGTTGTAAGTGCCAGTATAAAGGTTGCAGATTCGAAAAGGAGCTATTAAAGGAGTCATGCTAAATTATTGCAGTGTAACTTGTGGTCCGGAATACACGTGAAAGAAAAAGACTGAAACATTAACAGCTCTCTGCACCTGGAGGCACCACAATGCTAATTCACCTTGGTGCCTCTCAGGATCCTAGCAACAAAGATGGCAGTCTTTAACAAATTCATTATCTGCTGGGCCTTGCACTCATTGAGGATGAGGATATTTTTTGCAGCTGACTCCTCTTGTTAATTGTTTCATTATTCTACCACCATTCACAACAGGATGAAGCATGATGGACGAGCTCAGATCTGACCCATTGGTTTTGATCCATTGTCTATTGTCTGTGTGATGAGCCTGGAGCTGACGGCTAAATTTATGTTACAGTCTGGCTACGGACCAGTAACTTTCCTTTTGAAGTAGACAAATTGACAGTTCGAGAGGCCTTTCTAAGAGAGAAAGTCACAAGATTTGATGGTTTTGAACAAACAACAATAAACTTTATGATACAACATTAGGACAGAAACCTGGTCTGCATGACAAGCACAATTTATATTCTAGAACCCAGAATTAGTATGTATTTCATATGGGTGAGGGACAAGCTTGATGATGATAGAATGGAGGATCTGCTGTGCTATGTGACTATGTGTGAATAACAGTTTCCTGCTGCTGATACTAATACCAAGTCTTACTTGCTACTTGTTCGTAATTTAACCCTTCAGCCTGGTGGTTCTGTCACATCACACGATGGAGGGTATCCTCTGTGTAAATATGGTACTTTCTTTCCACAAGGATTGTGCAGGGCTCACTCCCACCGAATACTGTCATGGAGAGGTGCATCTGTGCCAGGTAGATTGAAAGGTCAATTAGTTATTTCCCTCTCCTTGAATCTCTCATCGCCTACAGCAGACCCAATATAGTAGCCATGTCCTTTCGGATTTGGACAATTTGATCAGTAGTGGTACTACCAAGCCATTCTTGACAATGAACTTTGAAGCCGCCACACCAAATAAATACTGTTCACTTGCCACTCTCTCTGCTTCTTCCAGTCGCTGCTCACCATGGAGTGGTGCTGATTTGTCAACTGAGACTGACTCTAGTTGATAATTAGCAGGAGACTTGCTTACCTGTTTTGACTTGCCCATGTGAATTAACTGGGTCTGACGTCAATATTGAAGATTCCCACTCCACCTCCTTTCTGTATGTATCTCAACTATGCCACTCCAGCTCTGAAGGGTCTGGTGGGACAGTGCATACCCAGCGTGATCATGATGGCGTCTGAGACATTGTATGATTCTGAGAGAACACTCATGACAGTCAGATCATCTTCCTTAATGAGCCAGATGGGTTTTTGTGACAATAATTTCATGGTCACCATTGCTGAGACAAACTTTTATAACTATTTTAAAAAAACACCGACAATTATGGGATTTGAACCTGTGCCAATACCACACTAACCTGTGCCTCTGTGACATCACTACTGTGCCACAGACTCCCCTTATTCCACCAGCTACTAATTATTGCTGTATTAAATCTTTGGCAATTCATGTAGGAAGAGCTGCTGATTGGGGTGGTGAGTCTGATCATTTGTTTAGTGTGTATTGTAATTTAACATAATAAATATTGATGATATGTGGTAAATGGTGATTTTTGATGAAGTCCGTGCTGATGGTAACATTTCTGAAAACAGTGGCATTCACTGTGCTTCTCTCTGATTTTAGATGTAGATGAGTGTGAAATACATGGACACACACTTTGTGAGCACCAGTGCATGAATACTGTGGGTAGTTTCAACTGCATATGTCCCCCCGGCTATGAATTGCTCTCCGATGGACAGAGGTGTGGAGGTATGTGGTTGTTCCTCGTGTTTTCTCCTTTACAAAGCACGGTGTGGTTCTACAATGTTCACTTTCATAAAATTGTCAATAATATTTACAACTTAATGATTGGCAACACACCCACAATTATTCACTTATTCCACCACCATCGCTCAGTGCATATCATCTCCAAGATACATTGCTGGATTTCACCAATGTTTCTTCAATGACACGTTTCAAACCAACAACCACTTCAAACTAGAATGACAAGAGCAGCAGATACAGGAGAACACCTGTAAGTTCCCTCAAATCCACTCTCCATACTGACTTGGAAATATATTGCCATTCCTTCACTACCACTGGGTCAAAATCCTGGAATTCCCTCCTTAATGGCATTGTGGGTTTACCTACAGTAAATGGACTGCAGTGGTTCAATTTGGGCTAATCACCATCTTCTCAATGGCAACTAGGGACAAGCAATAATTGCTGTCCCAACCAATAAGATCAGTGTCCCATAATTGAATTTTAAAGAAAAGACCAATAACCAATCACAACGTTGACATCATTATGAATCACATGAATACCTTACTTTAAAATTATTCTCTTGACCGACTTGGTGCAACAACTTCAAAAGTGAAATGATCCCTTTATGCTCTTTTATTTGATAATGTCAATGAGGAAAAAGCAGCAGTTGGACTCAGCTTCCAGTCAGTCAGATCAAGTCTGATGAAGTTGCATTGGTAACCACAGGCAAGTGTTGCTAAGATATGCAGGGGCACAATTCTAATAAAAGACTTTGCAGTGCTTAAGTTCTGTCCAATTTGGGATAGAATTGACCCTGAAATTTGAGGTAATTTGGCAAACAGACTCAGATTGGTGTCTGTGCTAATTAGACTTCCTACCTCTGTCAGAGGGCTTCAGATTTTCTGGTATTAGTAACATAAATATTGAGAACCTTCCTGAAAAAAAACCTACCAATTACAACTGGGCAATCGATAACTGAAAGAGTGAGTTGTAAATATTTTATGGATATTTAAGCTATCTGAACAGATTCTGAACAAATGCTTTTAGTATTTCTTGCTTTTGAAGAGATAACATGTGGCGCAGGTTGTGTGTAACAAGAAGGTATTGGATTTGAAGACAATCAAAATCAGGAAATCTCTTCTCCATTCCAGTTACTACATGAAAACCCACTGCAGCTACTGGGAACCTTCAGTCCCACATTTTCTCATGTTATTCCTTCCCTGCTGCTCCCCAGGATAGATTCATTTCTTATACCCCAACTAATACCTGCTCTAGTCACAATGCACCTCCACTGTCAGGGGTGAATGCTAGTTTTAAGCTGTGCAATCTTGCTTTAAGTTCTGTTATGAAATTATTATCGTGGGCTCCTGTTGTTACTGAAGTGGAGATGCTGGTGTTGGACTGGGGTGAACAAATTTTTTTAACTTTGGCTTTCAGTACCAACTTTACAATGACCAGCATTGTATGTAAACAGAAACCGCTATAATAAGCAGGCAGCAGGGAGTTGGAATGTTGCCTGAATTTCAGTCAATGGGTGTAAATTAATCATACAATGTGACCCCTCTGCCTATTTTCAGCCCCTTTATGTAGGAAACCATCTCTTCAATTTTTCAACAAACCAACGATGATGTATGTGTGCTGTAAAAGTGTCGATGGAGTCAGAACTTGGTCTGCTGAAAGATAACAAGCGGGTGACGAGATTGATTTTAATTGCTCAAACTTATTTGAATGTAATGTGACAAATATTTTGGCTCAGACATTCTCAGAACTGGCCTCATGCCACTGTCCTGAATTCACCAGAACTGTGGTATAAACAGAAATTTACGCTGCATTTCCATGGCAGTTATATCGCTGGAATGAGAGTGACGCTGAGGAACTTCCAGCTGGCCAGTGTCATTATTTCATTTGGGTGTTCTTCTCTAAGGTTTAAGAGGCCACTCTCTTTTCATTGACTTTCAGAATCAAAAGCATAAACAGTTAGTCTGCTAGTGATGGAGCGATTCCAGTTTGGAAACCAAATTAGGATAAAGTTACTCTGGCTGCTGGAATGGCATGTTTGAAATGTTAATGCTTGCACAGAAGAGTTGCCCACTGACATTAGGTGTGAAGCTCAGCCTGTTAACGTGCTCTACAGGTTGCCTTTTAAGCTGCAAAATCTGTTCTCATCTTGGCTGTTTAGCTGCTTCAGAGGAAATTTATGCACGAGAAATAAATGTGGTTCTGGCTGCTGGTTTTATGTTTTGGAACGATCATATTCAAGCTGAAGGAATAATGTGACTCTGTTTTATCTTTGACACACTGGAAAAGAAATGGTAAGTAGGAATGATTCGTTCAAAGGATTATTCTGGCACAAGACTAAGAAGTTGTCTCGTATTCCTATTATATTAATTTGTCTTTTCAAGCACTGGACTGAAAAGAAGATTACTGACCTTCATGTTGCTCTGTATGATTTTATTTATCAATAAGTCTGGGCATGTTGTTTTAACCTGTGTGCAAGAGTATGGTGTAGCATTAATTTTCCACTTTCAGGGGCCACACAGAAGAGTTGGTTGCATAGTGGTGAGAATCCTGCTCTAACTATTGTCTTTTCTTCTCCCTAATATGTAAAGTGAAGCATAACTTTAGCTAGCACCAGAGGAGTGTTGAGGGGCGAGAGCAGCCAGCACTAGGACAGGATCTTTCCACTTGGGATCTAATGGATAGACTTAGAAGTTAGAGCAGAAATTGTTATTAAACTGAAAAATTTATCTTTACAAATTCAGCTTGACCTTTTACTGATTATTGTGTAGCAGGAAATGCAGCCAGTACCATATAAAGAACGTAATGATTCAACTATTACCTCAATAATTTAGAGCTCTGGCAGTGACCATCAGCTCCAGCACCCACCATCCACCGTTCAAGCCAAACATTCTCCACAGCATCACAGAGTCATCTGGGCATTGTGGATAATACTACAAATTTAGCTCAAGATAATGGTCCTTGACTCGGAATATATAGAAGCAGCACCCAGCGCAAGAGAATGTTCAAGGGGATGATGCAGAGGAGGAGCAGACATGAGGTGGATATTTTGAAGATGGTACCCACCCATCTGGAGTGGTGCTGAAGCAATCAAAATCCAGTGACCACAGGGATCAGTTTGTTTCAATAAAGGCAGACATGTTGGTGTCAGTTATATCATGACATCTGTGCATTCTGGATATCTGCTCTGTGATAGGACCACAAATAGAAAAGTCAGTTGGAGAATCTTCTATGCTTTTGTACAGTCAGCATATCTGCATTGTGCAGACTTCCAGATGACCAGAGTTGCAGGCCTTTCTGACAGGAGGTGTGGTGCTGTTAGACCTGTCTCCTTCAATTCTGACACAATAAAAAGTGCTGGTTCAAGAAGCATCCATGCCCTCCCTTTGATGTTTTACATCTTGAGCAGAAAATTTTGGGGTGTCTAGTACATTGAGTTTTCATCCCTCCCTCTCACACCTCAGAATGTGCAATATTCAAATGTTGAATATTCATTGGTTAAAAAAAATCAGACAGCTGTCACTCTATTTGTTGTTTAGTTTTGAGCATGTGAAAATGATGCTTGAAAGCCCAACAATAATATTGAGATTAGTTAGGCTGTTCAGAATGCCAGTACCATAGACAGAGAGCCGGAAGTACTTGGTAGTAATGAGTGGCAGATACTGTACAAGGAGTATGGAGCAAAGACTCCAAGTGAGGTTTTCTGAGTTTTGTGATGTTTTTAATCTTTCAAACAATTCAGGGTGAGGCCCAGTTTGAGTTTATTCCTTTTATTTCACTGTTCACAGTAACATAATAGTGTGGCTACACATGATCGATCAGATGCTGGTACCAGTACATTATTGGTTATGTTTTATGATTTGGAAATTAACAGATTGCTTGTTTAAGGCTTTTTCATGAGTGAATTAATCTCGCACTGCTGCTTCATGTGTTGTTCACCTACTTGTATTGAGCAATGATGTAGCATCCATGAGATTCACTGTCAAGGACTTTCACGGATTCAAAGTTTTGCTGTTCCAGACTCTATTGCTGAGTTCCTCAGATCACCCAGTTTTGGTGTGAGGAAATAGATCTTTAATAGGGAACAGGCAAGGAAAAATGTAGAGCCATGGTCTTTGCATTTGCAATATGTTGGGGCCGAGGAGGAAACTGACTGGTCTCCCTGCAGATAATTCCATTCATTTTGAAGGTTAAAAACATCACTGGAGAACAAAGTAGAAAATAACTTCATTAGATTACTTACAGTGTGGAAACAGACCGTTCGGCCCAACAAGTCCACACCGACCCGCTGAAGCGCAACCACCCAGACTCATTCCCCTACATTTACCCCTTCATCTAACATTATGGGGAATTTAGTATGGCCAATCTACCTAACCTGCACATTTTTGGACTGTGGGAGGAAACCAGAGCACCTGGAGGAAACCCATGCAGACATGGGGAGAATGTGTAAACTCTACACAGTCATTGGCCTGAGCCAGGAATTGAACTCAAGTCTCTGGCGCTGTGAGGCAGCAGTGCTAACCACTGTGCCACCGTGCCGCCCACATGTTTAGGTTTCTATGACGCGAGACCTATAAGAATGTCAGTGTTCTCTTTAGACCTTACAGTGGCAGAGTGGTTAGCACTGCCGCCTCACAGCGCCAAAGACCCAGGTTCAATTCCAGCCTCAGGCTGTTACGAGTTATGAGTTTGCACATTCTCCCCGTGTCTGCGTGGGTTTCCTCCGGGTGCTCCGGTTTCCTCCCACAGTCCAAAGATGTGCAGGTTAGGTGAATTGGCCACGTTAAATTGCCCGTAGTGTTAGTGAAGGGGTAAATGTAGGGGAATGGGTCTGGGTGGGTTGCTCGTTGGAGGGATCGGTGTGGACTTGTTGGGCCAAAGGGCCTGTTTCCACACTGTAAGTAATCTAAACTAATCTAATCTTCTTAACTTTTATACTGTTGCAGGGGTGGTCTTGCTGGAACAATAGTGATAGGCTCCCTCTTGGTAGTGACATCCTGAGCCTGACCCACATGAGAAATGACTCCTAACCTAGGAAACTAGGCCAGGGTAGGGATGGTTGCTGGGCAGTAGGCCGAAGCCCAGTTTCGCTGAGAGATCAGCATATCATAACCACTATTTTCATATAGTCTAACGGTAGTCACACCATTTGGAAGCTTTTCACTCTGGGGTGGCACGGTGGCTCAGTGGTTAGCACTGCTGCCTCACTGCACCAGAGACCCAGGTTCAATTCCAGCCTTGGGTGACTGTGTGAAGTTTGCACATTCTCCCAGTGTCTGCGTGGGTTTCCTCTGCGTGTTCTGGTTTCCTCCCACAGTCCAAAGATGTGCAGGTTACAGTCGATTGGCCATGCTAAATTGCCCGTAGTGTTCAGGGATGTGTAGGTTAGGCGCATTAGTCGGGGTAAATGAAGGATCATAGCGGAGGGGAATGGGTCTGGGTGGGTTAATCTTTGGAGAGTCAGTGTGGACTTGTTGGGCCTGTTTCCACACTGTAGGAATTCTATGATTCTGAATCAGAGTGGTAGAAAGTGATTCCATTATTAGCGAATGGTCCAAATTTTTGAAAGGATAAAAAATTGTATAATATTGAAAAAGAGTAACAATGAGGACTTGCAATGTCTTATTATTTGCACACCTATGAAATGCCATGATTGTTTTTTTGTTGGCAGATGTGAATGAGTGTGAGAAGAGCAACTGCTCCCACCATTGTGTGAATACACTGGGCAGCTTCCAGTGCCTCTGTCCACGTGGATACACTCAGCATGTGAATGGGCACAATTGTCAAGGTTAGATGCTACTTTCTTGTGTTTCAGTGTCACCTTCCCAAAACTGGCTGTACTTTTGTATCAAGGGGTTGAGATCTACTCGAATGGTATCAGGGATGATAAAGCTACAGTTACGTGGACAGATGAGAGAAGGTGGGATGGCTCTCCTTCAAATAGAAGACGTTAAAGGGAGATTTCATGGAAATGACCAAAATTATGAAGGATTTAGGCTACTGTAAACAAGGTGAGATGATTCAAATGGCAGAAAGGTTAGAGACCAGAGGGGCATATATTTTAAGATATTTGGTAAAGGAAATGGGGCAAGTTATGAAAAGAAAGATGAGAAGGGAAAGATATAAAAGGGACCTAAGGAGCAACGCTTTCATGCAGTGGGTGGTGCATGTATGGAATTAGCTGCCAGAGGAAGTGGTGGAGGCTGGTATAGTCACAACATTTAAAAGGAATCTGGATGATTATATGAATAGGAAGGGTTTAGAGGGATTTGGGCCAACTTGGCAAATGGGACTAGATTAATTTAGGATATCTGGTCGGCGTGAACGAGTTGGTCTGAAGGGTCTGTTTCCGTGCTGTACATCTCTGACTGTAATTACTTTTATGGCCTTTTAGTGCGATCCCTCTACATTGCCTGAAAGATAGTGGAACATGATTTAACTTCAAGTGATTTAGAATGTTACGATACATTCAAAAAGGGAATTTAGAAGTGCACATGTTCTTGAAAAGGAAAATAAATTTGAGGGCAATGGGGAAGGAGTGCCTTAATGGTAGTAAATAAATAACTCTGAAAAAATTGACCGAGGCATAGGGACTGAGCAACATCCTCCTGCGCTGAGGGATCCAAATTGCTTAATTTGGAGGGTGCTGTTCACATTATGTTGCACAGGTGGAGTGACTGAAGGTACTGTAGTTGGGGTTTAGGTTAGTGATGGTGCCCTTTTCCATATGAACTGTTGCATTTGATGATCAGCATGTGTCCTTAGTAAACTCTTCATTTTCCCGTCAATTCAACTAGCAGTTTGAGCAACTATTGCCGTAGACTTTCTCATAGCTAAATTAGAAACCAGATGAACCTACCATGCTGCTGTGTCATCAATGGATACAGAGAAACACCCATGACACATGTGCCTGGTGTTAGGCCTCTGGAGAATTCTTGCTCTTTTAAATTCAGCAGTGGCCAAACAAGGAGCTGTGGAAAGGTTAGTAAGCTGACTCAGATACAAAGCAGATGAATGTTTATCCACTCAAGTGGAGACTTGCTATTTTGAATTTGACACTCCTGTGCAAACAGCCACCCGAGGGAGGCTCTTCATCCATTGTCATATATTGTTCCGTGATTAAGCCAAACAAGTGGTAAAATCCAATGATATCTCATGTGTTAGATGAATAGTTCATAATGAAAGTCCATGAGATTAGATGACTCCAAACTATGATCTGATGCTGTTGGCATTCTGACAGGTAACTGAGT
The DNA here is from genome assembly GCF_047496795.1 of Chiloscyllium punctatum. Lineage (NCBI taxonomy): Eukaryota > Metazoa > Chordata > Chondrichthyes > Orectolobiformes > Hemiscylliidae > Chiloscyllium > Chiloscyllium punctatum. The sequence continues at coordinate 37,150,234 of NC_092760.1, read as the reverse complement.
ATTAGTGCGTTTTGAGAAGATTTGTAGCTCAAGTTGAGGTTCTGAATGTAGGTTCGCTCACTGAGCTGGAAGGTTCATTTTCAGACGCTTCGTCACCCTACTAGGTAACACCATCAGTGAGCCACCAGTGAAGCACTGATATTATGTCCTCTTTTTGTTTATGTGCTTAGATTTCCTTGGGTTGGTGATGTCATTTCCTGTTCTTTTTCTCAGCGGGTGTTAACTGGGATCCAAATTGATGTGTTTGTTGGCAGAGTTCTGGTTGAAATGCCATGCTTTTCGGAATTCTCATGCGTGTACCTATTTGGCTTATCCTAGGATGGGTGTGTTGTCCCAGTCAAAGTGGTGTCCTTCCTCATTTGTATGTAAGGATACTAGTGATAGTGGGTCATGTCTTTTGTGGCTAGTTGATGTTCATGCATCCGGGTGACTACTTTTCTGCCTGTTTGTCCAATGTAGTGTTTGTTACAGTTCTTGCAATGTATTTTGTAAATGACCGTTCATTTTGCTTGTTGTCTGTACAGGGTCTTTTTAAGTCCATTAGCTGTTGTTTTAGTGTGTTGGTGGGTTTGTGGGCTACCATGATGCCAAGAGGTCTGAGTAGTCTGGCAGTCATTTCTGAGATGTCTTTGATGTAGGGGAGAGTGGCTAGGCTTTCTGGGCATTTTGTCTGCTTGTTTGGGTTTGTTGCTAAGAAATCGATGGACTGTGTTCATTGGACACATGAAAGAAAGAGAATTGCAAAACTTATGACATAGTCACCCCTATGTTGTGTAGGTGATCTTCCTCTGCTCTTCGTGGTTCCTCTGTGCTGCAGTGTGTGGTGACTCATTGATGTAATGTTCTAATGCAGCTTTGTTTGTGTGTGTTGGGATGATTGCTTCTATAGTTCAATATTTGGTCAGTATGTGTTATTTACCTGTAGATGCTGGTTTGAAGATCCCCATTGACTGTTTGCTCTACTGTGACAGCTCAGAATGACAGTTAGTTGTTGTTTTCCTCCATTTTTGTGAATTTTATGCCAGGAAGGGTATTATTGATGGTCTTGAAGGTTTCCTCTAATTTGTTTTGTTTAGTGATGACAAAGGTGTCATCCATGTAAATCAGGAGGGCAAAACGGGGACATGAAATAGCTTTGGCAAATAGAATTAAGGAGAATCCAAAGGGTTTGTACAAATATATTAAGGACAAAAGGGTAACTAGGGAGAGAATAGGGTCCCTCCAAGATCAGCAAGGCGGCCTTTGTGTGGAGCCACAGAAAATGGGGGAGATGCTAAGTGAATATTTTGCATCAGTATTTACTGTGGAAAAGGATATGGAAGATATAGACTGTAGGGAAATAGATAGTGACATCTTGCAAAATGTCCAGCTTACAGAGGAGAAATGCTGGATGTCTTGAAACGGTTAAAGATGGATAAATCCCCATGACCTGATCAGGTGTACCCAAGAACTCTGTGGGAAGCTAGAGAAGTGATTGCTGAGCCTCTTGCTGAGATATTTGTATCATCGATAGTCACAGGTGAGGTGCCGGAAGACTGGAGGTTGGCAAACGTGGTGCCACTGTTTAAGAAGGGCGGTAAAGACAAGCCAGGGAACTATAGACTGGTGAGCCTGACCTCTTGGCAAGTTGTTGAAGGGAATCCTGAGGACAGGATGTACATGTATTTGGAAAGGCAAGGACTGATTAGGGATAGTCAACATGGCTTTGTGTGTGGGAAATCATGTCTCACAAATTTGAGAGTTTTTTGAAGAAATAACAAAGAGGATTGATGAGGGCAGAGCAGTAGGTGTGATCTACATGGACTTCAGTAAGGCATTCGACGAGACTGATTAGCAAGGTTAGATCTCATGGAATACAGGGAAAACTAGCCAATTGGATACAGAACTGGCTCAAGGGTAGAAGACAGAGTTTGGTGATGGAGGGTTGGTTTTCAGACTGGAGGCCTGTGACCAGTGGAGTGCCACAAGGATTGAAACATAGAAACATAGAAAAAATACAGTGCAGTACAGGCCCTTTGGCCCTCAATGTTGCGCCGATCCAAGCCCACCTAACCTACACTAGCCCACTATCCTCCATATGCCTATCCAATGCCCGTTTAAATGCCCATAAAGAGGGAGAGTCCACCACTGCTACTGGCAGGGCATTCCATGAACTCATGACTTGCTGAGTAAACAATCTACCCCTAACATCTGTCCTATACCTACCACCCCTTAATTTAAAGCTATGCCCCCTCATAATAGCTGACTCCATACGTGGAAAAAGGTTCTCATGGTCAACCCTATCTAAACCCCTAATCATCTTGTACACCTCTATCAAGTCACCCCTAAACCTTCTTTTCTCCAATGAAAACAGCCCCAAGTGCCTCAGCCTTTCCTCATACGATCTTCCTACCATACCAGGCAACATCCTGGTAAACTTCCTCTGCACCCGTTCCAGTGCCTCCATATCCTTCCTATAGTATGGCGACCAAACTGCACACAATACTCCAGAAGCGGCCGCATCAGAGTCTTATACAACTGCAACATTACCTCAGGATTCCGGAACTCAATTCCTCTACCAATAAAAGCCAGTACGCCATATGCCTTCTTCACCGCACTATTTACCTAGGTGGCAACTTTCAGAGATCTGTGTACATGGACACCAAGATCCCTCTGCTCATCCACACTACCAATTTTCCGGCCATTAGCCCAGTACCCCATCTTTTTGTTACTCATACCAAAATGAATCACCTCACACTTACCCACATTGAACTCCATTTGCCACCTTTCTGCCCAGCTCTGCAGCTTATCTATATCCCGCTGTAACCTGACGCATCCTTCCTCACTGTGAACAACTCCACTGACTTTCGTATCATCTGCAAACTTGCTCACCCAACCTTCTAGCCCATCCTCCAGGTCATTTATAAAAATGACAAACAGCAATGGTCCCAAAACAGATCCTTGCGGAACACTGTTTGTAACTGCTGGGCCATCTACTTTTTGTCATTTACATAAATGATTTGGATGTGAGCATAAAAGGTACAGTTAGTAAGTTTGCAGATGACACCAAAATTGGAGGTGTAGTGGACAGCGAAGAGGGTTACCTCAGATTACAACAGGATCTGGACCAGATGGGCCAATGGGCTGATAAGTGGAAGATGGAGTTTAATTCAGATAAATGTGAGGTGCTGCATTTTGGGAAAGCAAATCTTAGCAGGACTTATACACTTAATGGTAAGGTCCTAGGGAGTGTTGCTGAACAAAGAGACATTGGAGTGCAGCTTCATAGCTCCTTGAAAGTGGAATCGCAGATAGATAGGATAGTGAAGAAGGCATTTGGTATGCTTTCCTTTATTAGATTAGATTAGATTAGATTACTTACAGTGTGGAAACAGGCCCTTCGGCCCAACAAGTCCACACCGCCCCGCCGAAGCGTAACCCACCCATACCTCTACATCTACATTTACCCCTTACCTAACACTATGGGCAATTTAGCATGGCCAATTCACCTGGCCTGCACATCTTTGTGACTGTGGGAGGAAACCGGAGCACCCGGAGGAAACCCACGCAGACACGGGGAGAACGTGCAAACTCCACACAGTCAGTCGCCTGAGGCGGGAATTGAACCCGGGTCTCAGGCGCTGTGAGGCAGCAGTGCTAACCACTGTGCCACCGTGCCGCCCACTGGTCAGAGTATTGAGTATAGGAGTTGGGAGGTCATCTTGCAGCTGTATATGACATTGGTCAGGCCACTGTTGGAATATTGTGCGCAATTCTGGTCTCCTTTCTTTTGGAAGGATGTTGTGAAACTTGAAAGTGTTCAGAAAAGATTTACAAGGATGTTGCCATTGTTGGAGGATTTGAGCTACAGGGAGAGGCTGAACAGGCTGGGGCTGTTTTCTCTGGAGCATCGGAGACTGAGGGGTGACCTTATAGAGGTTTATAAAATTATGATGGCAAGAATAGGATAAATAGAAAAAGTCTTTTCCCTGGGATCGGGGAGTCCAGAACTAGAGGGCATAGGTTTAGGGTGAGAGGGAAAAGATATAAAAGAGACCTAAGGGGCAACTTTTTCATGCAGAGAGAGTGGTAAGTGTATGGAATGAGCTGCCAGAGGATGTGGTGGAGGCTGGTACAATTGCAACATTTGAGAGACATTTGGTTGGGTTTATGAATAGGAGGGGTTTGGAGGGATATGGGCCAGGTTCTGTCAAATGGGACCAGATTGGGTTTGGATATCTGGTCGGTGTGGATGGGTTGGACCAAAGAGTCTGTTTCTATGCTGTACATCTCTATGATTCCATGTAGCGGACCCAAAGTTTGGGTTGGACAAACAGACAGAAACTAGCCACCAGGATACATGAACATCAGCTAGCCACAAAAAGACATGACCCACTATCCCTAGTATCCTTACATACAAATGAGGAAGGACATCACCTTGACTGGGCCAACACATCCATCCCAGGACAAGCCAAACAGAGACACGCACGAGAATTCCTAGAAGCATGCATGCCAACTGGAACTGTATCAACAAACACATCAATTTGGACCCCATCTACCATCCTCTGAGAAAAAGAACAGGAAATGGCATGACCAACCCAAGGAAATCTATGCACATAAATAGGAAGCGGGACATAACACCAGCGCTTCTCTGCTAGTTCACTGATTATGTCGATGAAATGTCTGACAATCAGCCTTCCAGCTAAACGAGTAAACTTACATCCATAACTCTAACTCATTGAGTAGAGGATTCTTTGACAATGGGGGTCGGTTGTCTTAATTCATTTGACTTCCCAATTTGGGGCAGATCTACTTCATTTCTTCCCACAAGGAGACAGTGCTTTCAATAATGTTATTTACATTGACATACTTGAAAATCTCATGTGACGCAGTTATGTTAAGAGAGGAGTTTTATACCTATCTTTACAAGAATGTGAGTATTTTATTGAATAGTACACAATTAGCATTATTTTAATTGATAGCAGGTTTCCAGCCCAAAACCATTGCAGGTACTACAGTAACAACAACCCGATTTGTATTTGTATGGCGCCTTTAACATAATAAAATTTCCAATGAGGCACATAAGAGAGGTGATGGCCTAGTGGTATTATCCCTGGAATATTAATCCAGAAACTTGGCTCATGCTCAAATCCCACTATGGTAGATGGTTGAATTGAATTCAATAAGGAACTTAAATGAAGAGTCTAATGATGACCATGACTCCATTGTCAATGGTTGGAAAACCCCATCTGATTCACTAATGTCCTTTCGGGAAGAAAAATGCCATCCTTACCTGGTATGGCCTACACAGGACTCCAGAGTCAACAATGTGGTTGACTCTCAATTGCCCTCTGGGCAATTAAGGATGGGCAATAAATGCTGACATTTCCAGCGAAGCCATCATTCCATGAATAAATAAAAGATTAGGATAGATGTACAAAAGCTCAGCCAAAGAGGTTTTAAGGAGTACCTTAAAAGAAAGAACTTGAAAGAAAGAGAATTGCAAAATTTATGACATAGTCAGCTGAAGGCATTAACACAAATGAGAGTGTGATTGGGATCTGAATCAGGATCCCCTCTTTCAGCATTTATTCCCTTGTCTTTTGCACTGTTAAAAAGCATCAAACCTCTCACTTTTCAGAACTAAATCCCTTTTGTTTCTCAAGAACATTATATAAACTATGATATGGAGCCACAAAAGGGGACTTTTGGTCAGGTGATCAAAATCTTAATGAGGGTTAAAGAATGAAAGAGAGGTCAAGGGGCAGAGCAGTGGCAGGAGAGAATCCCACAGCTGGGGGCCTTGCTAATTGAAGATATAGCCTCAAATGGTGGAACAACTCAAATTAGGGATACAGAAGATTCTAGAGTTAGGTTTCAGTTTTGACTTGATTTATTACTGTCACCTGTACCAAGGTCAAGTGAAAAGTGTTGTCTTACATGCGTTACAAGTAGATTATACTGTACAAGTATATCAGGGCATCAGAGTCAAAGTGGAGGATACAATGTTACAACTACAAAGAAAGTGCAGAGAGAGATCAATATTAATATTAAAAAGGTCCATTCAAAAGCCTGATAACAGTGAGGAAGAAGCTGTTCATGAATCTGTTCGTATGTTTATACTAACTTTTATATAATTAGAGGAGTAAATTTAACTCTTACTTTCCTTCCCTTGTACTTGTAAGCAGAAGTCTTCGAAATTTTTATCTCTTTTGTAACAGGTTTTGGCATGTTTCTCCTGAAACCTCTGTGTGTGAAGTCAATGTTTTAAGTAAACAAGCTCTCTTTAGGACTAAATCAGAAATATGTTTTATTCATTCATTCAGACTGAGGCTGATTGTTAGAACACACGCACACTCAAGCACAAAAGGAAGGATAAATAAATAGATACAGAGTTGGAGAGATGGCTCAGTGGTTAGCACGGCTGCCTTACAGTGCCAGGGACTCTGGTTTAACTCCACCCTTGGATGACTGTCTGTGTGGGTTTTCCACATTCTCCCTCTGACTGCATGGGTTACCTCTGAGTGCTCCAGGTTTCTCCCACAGTCCAAAGATGAGCAGGCTAGGTGGATTGACCATGCTAAATTGCCCCATAGTGTCTAAGGATGTGCAGGGTAAGGGGGTTAGCCATGGGAATTGCAGGGTTACAGGGATGGTGGGGGGGGGGGGGGGGGGGGGGGATGGACGAGATCTGTGTGGGATGCTCTTCTGAGGGTTGGTGTGAACTTGATGGGCCAAATGGCCTGCTTCCACACTGGGATTCTATGATTTGAAGACTGACTTAGTTAAAAGAAAGTTAAGATTCAGATATTACTTGTTGATTGCCCAACTCCTGCAGATTAGTGTTCAGTGAGAGTTCTTTTTCATAATAGCTATGACTCAGGTAGGTATGGCTACCCAATTCAAAATTTGCAGAATTTTCCATAATATTGAGGAAGGCTCAGCGAAAGGAAGTTGATATGTGGAAACATGGTTCACCTTTCAGTTGAATGCAAGGTTTCATCAGGAACTAGGTTTCCAAGACATTTATTTGGGCTTGAGGCAGGCTTAGCTGTTCTTTCAATGGCCTTGTAGATTCAACTGACTGGTCGTTAGAAAGCAGACCAGATGCTACAGGCCAGCTGAAGTCTTTGCAGACTGAATCAAGGCTTCAGAAATGTGTTTTGGCCACGTAACAGCAAGTTTTAGTTTGTCAGGTTTTTTTTACTCCTCTGGCCAAGGATCTATTATTCATTAAAATGATTCAAAAAACTATGTTTGTTGGAGACCTGAACAAACAAAAATAGAAATTGCTGGAGAATCTCAGCAGGTCTGACAGTATCTCTGGAGAGAGCAACACCCATTAGCATTTTGAGTCTGGTATGATTCTTCTTTAAAACTGTTTGTCTCTCCAGAGATGCTGCTAGACCTGCTGAGTGTCTTTATCACTTTCTGTTTTCATTTCAGATTTCCAGAATCTTTAGTGTTTTGCTTTTATATAGGTTTTCTATGATATTGATAGATTGCTTTATCAATCACTGGGGCTCCATATCATTGCTGCTGTCTTATGTTTGTTCAGTACAATATCCACAAGGTGTGAGATTCCAAAGGGATGGGTCTAAATGGATAGAATTTGATGCAGGACAAAAGGTTGATGTCTTGAGTCATCCCGATTTTCCAATGGGGGGGGGGGGGTTTGTGCTGGTCCACTATTGGAACTTTAATAAACAGTCTTGTAGTTTAGAGACAATGAATGAGTCAAGAGTCAAGGTGGTGGTGGAACTTGGTGTTGTCAGTGTATGTGTAAAAACCAGCACTGTGCATTTGGAAGATGTCACTGAGCAGAAGCATTTGGAGCAGATAAGAAAGGAACCAAGAATGCATCCTTGGGGGACACTAGAAGTAACAGAGAAAGAATGGAAAGTGAAGCCATTGCAAGTCATTTTCTGGCAACCATTATTTGGGTAAGAAGGAAACTTGGTGAGAGTGGTCTTTGCAGCTGGACAACTGTGGAGAAACATTGGAGGAGAATGGGGATTGTCAGTTTATTGGTTCCAGTTGATTTTGGTTGATAGGTAGCAGGATGAGGTGATGATGGAGAGAGGAATTGTTAGTACTTAGCAGGCCATAAGCTGCTCTCTCATTAGAGAGAGACAACTGGTGGTGGTTTACGCTGAGGGTCAGCACACTTCAGGTGAGAGGAGACGTTGAGTAGAAGAGTCCTTCATGGTAACCTCAGGTCACTAATGTCCAGTTGGTTGACTTTCTGCTCACAGCCAGTGGCGGAATTAGAATGGTGAATAATAGACCAAGTGGCCAGACACGATCAGCAGGGTAAGCAGCTCAAGCACATGCTTAAGAGATCTGGAGGAAAGCAGTTTGAGGCTAAAGTGAGAAAATACAGTTTGTTGGAAAACCTATTGGAAGAGGAAAAAGAGGCACAATTAATTTTGAAATATCTGTGCACAAAGAAAATTGAACTGGTTTGCCGAGAGAATAAGTTCAACTTGGAGAACACAAATGAAATATGCTGTATAAAACTGTAAGGATAGATAGATATCTATATAAATTCCTCTATAGAGTTACTTCATGGCGGAGGACATTGTCATATCAGATTGGAAAATGGTATTAAGAGAGTCAGCTAATCATAGGCAGAAGAGTAGGACATACCAATTTTAATACAACATGGGTATTAATTACTCTCATTGGTTTCAAGATAACAATGAATGTGATACTTCTGGAGATGGCCACTGTGCTCATAACTGCGTCAACACAGCAGGAAGTTACTATTGCACCTGTCATCCAGGATATCGGCTCCACTTTGACAGACATACTTGTATCCGTAAGTTCTTTCCTCTCTTATACATGATGTACTGTTCTCACAGACAATGGTTACTTCATTTCTGATTCTGCAGTTGGAAAATTGTCTTTATCTGTTACATTGATTGAAGGCTTGAGCTCAATGGAAGGGTTTTAATTAAACAAGATTGTGCTAAGGCAATGATAGTTGAGCTATAGTCCATTGCATATAAAACTTGTCTTGAATTATGTAGAAGATGGCTTTCTGTAGAAGATGTCATCAAGGATCGAACAGTGTGCAACTTATTATGTTTTTGAACATCTATGTCTTTGCTTTTGCTTTTTGTTATCTTTAAGTACATTCTTAACGATGGACTTGTTCAATTGTTTTGTACTGAAGTTAATCAGTGATTCTCCTGCTCCTCTGATGCTGCCTGACCTGCTGTGCTTTTCCAGCACCACTCTAATCTAGACTCTGATCTCCAGCATCTGCAGTCCTCACTTTTGCCTCATTGACTAAGGTTGTGAGATTATGCTCTGTTATCATGCAGAAAGCTGTGGAGACAAACTCAATGACTATATTTAAGACAAGTGAGTTCTTGATTAGTGAGGGAATCAAGGATTACAGGGAGAAGGCACGATGGCGGGGTTAAGAAACAAACCTGTCAAAGCAGACTTGATGGGCTGAATGGCCTAATTCTGCTGCACTAAAATATGGTCTTCAGAGGGGACCCAAGATGTCTGTCAAAGTCCTGGTAGGATCGCATTTGCTGGGCTCTGCGCTGCAACACTGGTCCAACAGAGCACAAACCCATCCAAAACACTCTACAGTGTGCAAAAACACAGTAAAGGAACTGGAAACCTGAAAAATCTTACTTACCTTTGTCCTTGCAGCTGAAGAATGCCAAAGAAAGGAGGAAGCTCAGCCTGGGCCAGGGCAGGGCCATGGCCCAGCCCAGCCCACTGAAGCAGTGGGCTTGTTTACTCACCACACCCTGGTGGAGGAGTTGGCCAAATCATGCAAGCTCCTGGGGAGGCAGATCCGGGAAAACATTGAAGAGAAGTATCTGCTATGCTGCAAGGCTTGGGAAAAAGGACCAATGAGCTTGAGCGCTGGGCTGCAGAGATAGAGGCAGAGACTGACTCCTCCAAGAGCTGGATTGAACACCTGGAAATACAGATCCAGGGTCTGTTGGATCTGGTAATGATCGCGAAAACAGGGGCAGAAGAAAGAACCTGCATGGTGTTGGCATACCGGAGGGGATGGAAGGTGAGTGACCAGTGAAGTTCTTCAAGAAGTGGTTCCCGGACTTCCTTGGTTTGGAGACTGAGAAGGGAAGGATAACAATTAAAAAAACCCATCAGATCGTGGCATGAAAACCAGGTGTGGATCAGCGCCCATGTCCTGTCCTGGTAAGGTTCCATTATTATAAAGACAAGCAGAGGGTCATAGAAGCCTTTAGAGCCCAGGGGAGGGTTCAGAGGGAATTGGTGTGTGACGGCTCCAGGGTCATGTTTTTTTAAGACTCCTAGGCGGCAGTGGTCCAGAAAAGGAAGCCCTACAATCGTGTCAAGAGGAGGTTGAGAGAGCTTGGGATCCAGTATTCTTTAAGATATCCAACAGTGCTTGGATCAATCATAATGGATCCATACACTTGTTCGACTGTCATCAGAGAAAGTGAACAACTTTGTGGGCACTTAAGTCAAACGGCCAAATCGGCGTAGAGAACAGAGCTGATTGGGTTGGCTCTTCTTTAAAAAGGACTTGGTGAGTCTCCTTTCTGGTAATAAGTTGTGTGAAATGATATCTGGGATGGATAGAGTATTTATTTTTAATTTCTAAGTTATGTTAAGGGATGGGTGACATATTTATTTTTAGTTTACTTGTCTATAGTACTAACCTTGCTCTTGGGTGTTTTTCTTTCTCTACCAGGTAGTCAGTGTATGTGGTGCATACCAAGCTGGTGGGAGTTGAGCGGGCAGTTGGGATGGTTAGTAGATGCGTAGGTTGTGTAGCATGTGTAGGTGTGTAGAATGTGTAGGTGTGTAGGCACCCCCTTTGAATTGCAGGGGGTGGGGGGGGGAGGTGTTGTGCAGCACAGTAAATACCTCCAATCAGTGTCTTTGGCGATTTTTTGTTTTTCTGTTTTTGCTGTATACAGTTTTTATTAGTTTTGTAGATCTGTTGGATGTTATTTTAGTCTGTGTAATTTTTGGGTTTTGTGGATTCTTTTGCATTATATCTCAGTGATTTGTAATTTGGGTTCCTCCTCGCTGGAAACTAGATGGTGCTGTGACTAAGGATGTGTGTGAGTGGTGCACCTGGCATATTATGGGAAGTCACTCACCTGTCAAGAGGAAGAAGGCACTTTCCAACCTTCAAAGGATGTTGCATTATTATAATAAACACACTTGGATGATGCAGAGCATTTGAAGTTGCAACAGAATGGGGTGTGACCAGATTTATTTCTCATCTTTCAATACGAGAAGTAGAGGGGTGGCCATTTTAGTTAGAAAGAATCTCCCATTTAAGTTATTAGAGTGCATTAAAGACATACGCGGGAGATTCGTAATCCTTAAAGCTTTGATACATGGGGAAGAATATGGAATCTTAAATGTTTACTGTCCCCCGTCCCACCCCCTTAACTGCTTGATGGACGCACTTTCTAGACTAGTTAACCTTGCATCTCAACATATCATCGTAGGAGGGGATTTCAATTGTCTCATACATCCTACTGTAGACAGATTGCCCAAAGGCCCGCTGATATCTTCTTTGCAATCTAAACAATTAAGGGGTTTGTGTGCTGAATTGGGGTTGGTAGATGTTTGGAGGCACCCTCACCCTACTGGCAGGGACTTCACATTCCTCTCGAACCCACATAAATGCCATACCAGGATTGATCTTTCTCTGACCCCCACAGCACATCTGGACTCGGTGGCGTCATGTACAATTGGCAATAATCACTATTTCCAATCACGCCCCAGTGTGTTTAATGGCCAAGAGTAAGGATACAGTGATAGGCTTGAGACACTGGCGACTGGACCCCTTCATCCTTAAGGGTAGCAAGTTTATTGAATTATTTTCTACTGAGTTCAGGGATTTTTTAGATATTAATTCAGCCTCAGCCAGTAGCCCATCCATTCTCTGGGAAACAGCTGAAGCCTATGCTAGAGGGTTGATTATCTCCTATTCAACCAATAAGAAATGACAGATGGGTGAGCAGCAACGCTTGCTCGAGACGTGTCTGAAAGTAGCTAAAAAGGCATATTTTGTTGGTTAAGCTGCAGAGGATCACATCGCTTAGGCCTACACTGAACTCCATGCTCTCACAGACAGCCAAGAGGGAGCTGGCATTTGCACGTCAAAGGCTTGGGGATAAACCAGGCAAGTACCTGGCTTACCTTGCTAGGAAAAGGAGTGCCCTCCAAGCCATTACCTTGATCAGAGAGGACACTGGAAATTTAAAAGGATTAATGCAGAATTTCAGAAATTTTACTCTGAATTATACCATTCTGAAAGCTGTGAAAGTGGGTGGGTTAGGATGGAGTTCTTTTTTAAGAATTTGGGCCTTCTGGCAGTGACCCCTGAAAAAGGGTTTCTCCTCAATGCCCATTGTCAGAGCAAGAGATGCAGGAGGCTGTGAGGCAGCTCCAGAATGGAAACATGCCAGGTCCAGACAGGCCCCCCAGTGAGTTCGATAAGGAATTTATAAGTATATTGTCAGGGCCGATGCTTAGTATGTTTAATGACTCACGTAGTTGTGGTCTTCTCCCACCATCTCTCAAAGAGGCGAACATCTCTCTTATTCTTGAAAAAAGGAAGGCTCCGGAAGACAGTGCTTTCTGTAGGCCCATTTCACTCCTGAATATCAACTTCAAAATTCTATCCAAGACTCTGGCATTAAGGCTAGAAACTGTACTGCCCTCTATCATTAAGGAGGACCAGACAGGGTTCATAGAAGGTCATAGATAGATGGATAATGTCAAGGGATTACTTAACATGATCCAAGTATGTCACCAGCGATTGGTATGGGGATTGGTGATCTCCTTAGATGTGGAAAAGGCATTTGACAGGGTCAAGTGGCCATATCTTTTTCATACTTTGAAGTGGTTTTTCCTCGGAGAGACCTTCGGCAGGTGGCTGGAGATTTTGTGTAGTGATCCTCTTGCCACGGTCCTCACCAATGGTGAGGACCGTGGCAAATTTTAATTTTAATATTTGTTGGGGCAGTCGACAGGGCTGTCCCTTGTCATCATTGCTTTTCACATTGGTGATTAAACCGCTGGCACAGGCAATACGCAGAGATCCCAATATAACCACTGCAGAAGTGGGGACGATGTCACATAAGATCGCATTGTATGCGGATAACACTCTTGTCTTCTTATCAAACCCAACAGTCTCAGTGCCACACCTGAAACAGTGCATTAACTTATTTGGTGGCTTCTCGGCTTATAAGATCAGTTTTGCAAAGTCAGAGGACATGCCTATGGGTGGTCTCCCAAGAGTGCATGATCCTGAGGGCGGATCTCGGTTCCCCTTTAGATGGTCGCAGGAAGGCTTTCTCTACTTAGGTATATTTATTACTCCCATTTTTGATCAGCTATTTAAAATCAATTTTGCCCATTTATTCGACAGAATCAAGCAGGACCTTCGTAGAGGGGAGGTGCTTCTGATCTCTTGGTTAGGTCGGATAGCCCTCATTAAAATTAACATTCTGCCCCGTCTGTTGTATCCTATACAAATGCCTCCTCTGCTTTTTACTAATCAAATGTCTAGAAGATTGAGTGGCTGGTTTAGTTCTTTTGTCTGGTATCGCAAGCAGCCTCTAATTAAATGGACTAAATTGCAGTTACCTAATACATTGGGAAGAGTGGGCATCCCAGATAACAAAAACTATGAGTTAAGCTCATTGCTGTCTTAGTGAATGATTGGGCCTGGGGGGGACCCACACTCACTTTGGTTGGACATCGAAGCATCTCAGGCGAGATGCCCCTTTGTTAGCCTGTTGTCTTGGATAAAAGGAGAACAGTTAAGGAATATCGCCATAGCCCAATAGTCATCAATACAGTCAAGGCATGGAGGGCAATGCGTTAGGGTGAGGGCAATATTGTCAAACCATCATTTTGGACACCCATAGTTGGTATGCTGGGCTTTCAGCCAGGGATGATGGACTCTGGGTTTAAACCCAATGGGCAGCTAGGGACGTGTCTTAGTGATTGGGTCTTGTCTGGGTGATTTATTTGAAAGGGACATACTGATGTCTTTTGACCAGTTGGCTCAGAAATATGAATTGCCCAGTAGGGATCTCTTTTATTTCTTTCAAATTAGAAACTTCACACAAAAAGAGACCACACTTCTAACTGATCCTTCTAGATCTGACATGGAGAAGAGGATGTTGAGTGCTGAGGGTACATTATCTGTTAGCAATGCTTATCATCTATTGGGAGAGGGCCCCTCGGACAAGACAGAATTGCTGTGTGGGATATGGGAGAGACGTTGAGATCTCTTCTGAAATATGGGAGGATATCTGGGAAAGTTCAAGGAGAATTTTGATTTGCAACAGGACCCATGTCTTGCAATTGAAGATTCTCCACAGGGTCCATCTAGCCCCAGACCACCTCGCTAAATTTAAAGCGGGAGCACCTCCAATGTGTCCGAAATGTAAAGTGAGCATGGTCAAGCTTACTCATTGTCTTTGGTCCCGCCACAGATTGGGGGCGTACTGGAGTGCTATAGGAGGCGAAATAGAGAAGGCCTGGAGGTTGGAGGTGGAGATGGACCCGGTATCTTTTCTTCTTGGCTTTGTTAATTCTCACGCATTGGATGCACACAAAAAAGGCTTTTCAGTATCCTCACCTTTTGTGCCAGAAAGAACATTCTATTAAGGTGGGTGTCAGACAGTCCCCCAGGGCTGGTGTAAGCAAGTTATAGAGCACATCCCCTTGGACTTTCTGATGAGTATGGTGCACCATAAAACTGAGAATTTCTATAAGACATGGCGGCCCTTTTTGGACTACCTGGGTACAGATTTGTCCACCATACTAACAAGAGGCTTTATATAGCCATGGCAATTCTAAGTAATGGGTTTGGCATCCAGAGGGGAGGAATTTCAAATGTATGAACACGTATTAACTTATGTGCTCAATGATTAAGGGCTGTTGCTTTGTTCTGCTGAGCTATGTTACGGTTGTTATCATTATTATTATTGTTAAGGTTTTCCTTTTGTAGCTTTGTTATTAGTATTTATTTAAGTAATTACTGGTTTTGTTTTTTTAATATTGGTTTGAATTGTTTGGTTTTGTATTTGTTGTAATATTCAAAAGGAAAAAAAAAAGTTCTTCTTAATAAAAATGTTAATAATATGGTCTTAATGTCTTTCATATTGCCCAACTTTAGGCACTGCACAACAAAATGTTTGCGTTTTTGATGAGGGAAGTAGTTTCTTTATTATCCATGTTCTACCTTTTCAGTGTACTCTGCTTTGATTTCAGTTGTTCACTCATGCCCTCATGTTTTAAGAGCCCAAGTTAACAAATGGGCTCGAATTTGCATCTTGCATTATTCCTGTCAGAATATAAAAAAACTTGGCAATGTCCCCTTCATTCCTCTTTTGTGCAGTGTAGCTGTTTAGTTTCGGGAATGGTTTCTTCAACCTCAGAAACTGAGTCCTACTTGTAGCTTTTGTATGGATTTTCTCTGAACCATCAATGTCTAGATGAAGGTAATGTGAGATGTAAAAAGGCACAGCATGTTCAAATAAATACCTACAAAGGGCTGATGCAGGGTAAACGCTTATTGACTTGTAGTCAACTGTTCATGAGGTACCCCTAGTGCATGACCTATTTCTCCTGATTGAATGCTTTTGATTGGGCGATTAATAATCACACCCAGTCCTTCTTTCAATCATTCCTAATGGACCTGGTTTCATTGTGCACAGATGTTTTCTGTTTCCTGTTCTATTTGGCATTACCTTCTGTTGATCTGGTACATTTAAAATCCATCTGCTTTCCCTTAGCCCAGTTGCCATTAATCCTGTGGGTATTAATCTTTTCAAATCTTGTGTGGAATACCACTGGTGACTTGTGAAAATGTCAGGAAATTCTCTTCACTGGACAGTATTCGGACAATAATTATATATATATTAAGAATTGTGGATGCTTGAAGTCTGAAATTAAACACAATTGGTAATATCTATGGAGAGAAAGCAGAGTTAATGTTTCAGGTCCTATGACCCTTCTTCAGAACTGATAGTAGCAAGGAAAAGGTAGGATATGTGTTGATGACTGGATGTTTAGAGGAGGGGAAGGACGGTGAAGGATTGAGCAAATTGGCAATCAAGCCCAGGGGAAAGAAAGTTAGAAAGGTAAAGGGATAGTTGATAGTAGGTCAGGGAATGGAAAAGTTCATAACAAGGACAATGAGTAGGTGAAACTGGATTGTCTGTACTGAATGCAGCCCACATCATAATAGGGCCCTGGGGGTGTGTGTGTATGTGAGGAAAGGACATGGAAAAAATTGTTGAAGTTCTAAAATTATTGAACTTAATATTGAATCCTGAAGGCTGCAGGGTCCCCAAGTAGAAAATGAGATGCTGTTCTTCCAGGTTGCACTGAAGTTTGCTGGAGCACTGCAGTAAGCCTGAGATAGAGGCATTGGTCAGGGAACATGGTGGTGCGTGGAAATGGGGAGCAACCAGAAGCTTGTGGCCACTTTTTAAAAACAGAAAGTAGGTGTTCTTCAAAGTGGTCCCCTAGTCCCTGTTTTGTCTTCCCAGTGTACAGGAGACCATGTTCAGCTAGGACATTGAGGAATGGAAGCACATTTTACGCTCTATTTCAAAGATGAACTTGAGCTTAGGTTGAAGCCCATTAAGACATAGAAAGAAATTCTGACATGTAACTGGATTTAAATACAGCAAAAGTATCATCTATACAGCAGAAATATACAAGGATTCTATCAAAGATACTTTTCTCATGGAACCTGTAAGGACAGCCCAAGTTTGAAAGATGCAAAATGGCCGACAAGGGTTAAACAGAATGAAACCGCCTGCTCCAGCATTAGGACACAAAATGGCTGACAAGGGATAAGTAGAATTAAAGAGCCTGCTTCAGCATTTAAGTAAAATATAAAGGTACCTTTGAACAGGGCTACTCCAAGGTGAATAGGAAGCCTTACAAGCAACCATCTGAGGCAGTTTGATAAGTGGATGCCTAAAGATAGATAAGTAATTGACTCCAGCCTCATTAATGAAAGGATGTTATCCCATTAGCTGAACAGCACCACTTAGAACAAGGGGTGTAAATCTCAGTCCGTGAACCAGTCAGCTTAACTCATTAAGCAGCTATGAAAACAACGGCTGAAGTTATTTTACAATAATCACTTGTTTCTTTGAAGTTATTCACAATATTCAGACATAGGTTCAAGTTAAAGATTCTTCTGATAATCATAGGGATAGATTTCAACTTAAGTATAGGTACATGTTTAACCAAAGTATAATATAAGCATCAGGGGAAAAACATTTAAACCTAGATGTGAAGATAATTAGTCTCAGGAAACGCTTTCCTTATCTCTAAAAAGACACCTGGCATGTCCTGAATGAAGTAGACTGTTTACAACTTATTAGTTAAACAGTACATATAACTTTATAATGGGTAATTAGTACTATGAATCTTTTAGCAGTTAGTTAAAACCAACTGTCTTTAAAACAGAATTTGATAGAGATATCACATGGAATACAATGAATAACAGAATTCAAGCAGTCCTGAGAGATAAGCAAGTCTGGGATAGACCCGAAGGAGTTTAACCTGTAACTTTGGAATGCAAATTAATAGGATGCGTAGAAAGATCCCAAGGCTTGGCGATTGCAATGTCTGTTAAGCACCATGAGATTATGGGAACCGAGAGCTGTCCGTAGGAATCCCCATCATTGATTAGATGTTTCACAGGATTGGTATGTGGAGTAAGGGGAAAGACACAATGACCACGTTCTGTGATGATTGTAACTCAGAATGTATAAAAATGCTGTATTTCACTGTAAAAATCAGATTGCATCATTGATCTCTCATCCGATTTGAGCTATCATTAATGACTAGGTTCTCACGTCGAGCCCAGATTCGGGAAGGTCTTTGGCCCTCTCCCTGCGTTAATCAGTTGTTGCTTGAATAAAAGTCCGCAACTTGCCTGAATCCTGCCTGAGTCATTGTCCCTGGTCGGCAGAGGGTTACACTTCCACAGAATCCAACAAGGAAGTTAGTGTGAGCTGGACCTATCAGGACTTGCATGGCAACACCACCTATTTAGGTATATGTGCTGTTGTTAAAGTGAGTTACCGAATTGATAAGTTCAATATTGATTCATACAGTGGTGGGATGCTTAGATACCCACACCTGTGGCTTCCTTGAGGAATACACTGGTGAATGTCAAATGAACACATGGGCACTGGGTAACTATTAATATTATTGATAAGTCCTGCACAGTTCCAACAAATGTTTTTTTTCCAGCAACTACTTAAAGAAAGTTTTATTTTAGCTTGTCGTTTTGAAACCTTGCAGTAGATTTGTGAATTAATTTGTTAATTCTGAATCCACGTTGATTGTTATTTCTTTACTCTCTGCATCATCAATCAGCATTGATAACAACTCATGTAATGCTCTTCAAGCTTTTCCTTACCATACACAATCAATCCTGATATTTGGGTAGGATGTATTGTTTTCTAATCCTGAGTAAACTCCCAGTTTTTGTGGAATTCCTGAAACGCAGTGTTGGAAGAAAGCTAAAGGTATTTTGTTCAATCACATACTCATGCTCGACCTGGTCTGGTAATGTTTGATGGGGCAACATGTAAGGAACACTTATAATAAACTTCTAAAGCTATGTTCCATTTGTTGTTACAGCTGATGGTGCTTGCCAGGATTGCCAAGGTGAATGTTCTCCTGGATTTAGCCTCCTCCCCAATGGGGTTGACTGTACAGGTAAATATACCAGTCTCTCTTTGCACCAAATGATGATTCCAGTGTTAAGATCTTTGCATAGGTCATGGCTGACTACACATATTCCGCTTCTTTTTCTCCTAAATTAATCTTCACTTACACTAAACATTTGACAAATCTTAGAATCTGAAGTGTCACGTATTCACGAAATCTGAAGTATACTGTGCCATGGAAAAGGTAGTGGTCTGTGCCTGTGAATTGTTCTGTTATGTTCTCAGATTTTGGTGATATTGCTACAGAGGATTTCCAAATCGAGGTCAGCATTTCTTTTTCAGGAGGACAAGAATGTAATAGGTTGCAGGTCAAACATATTTATTTTGCTATCTTTCAGTGGCTTTGTAGAAGCCATGACATGACTAGATCAAATTTATTTTCATTTGCATTTTCTGAAAGTTGGCAGCCATCCTGGGAAGTATTTTTGTTTGGGAAGGTCACAGAGCCTATAATATTTGTTTTCAAATTGCTGTTCCCACATCATTTTTACGTCTTCAGTTCTTTTTGACAACATTTTTAAGGTGACTCGGCACTCACAAGGAGGGATGTTTGTTTCTGGGGGCTCAATGGAATGAGGATAATGTTTGCTCATTTCAAAGACATATTATGTCATTTCAGGTGGGGAGCTGTGCAGTACAGATTCTGTTGTATGTGGGTTTCTATGAGGCCAAAGGGGTCTAGTGTGGATTTAGATATCTGCCTTTCTGGTCTAACAAGAAGAGTTTGTTCAGTAAGCAATAGGAGGTCTATTGCAATACAATAACTGTATACAGGTTATATGCCTATGTGCTACATTACCAGGAGATGGTAAGAAGTATACAAATCAAAACACAATTCAAGTCAATTTAAAGTACAGGAAATGTTCATATAATGCAATTTTAAAATTACTCGTGTTCGTAACTAAGTCAGGCTTTTGTAAATCGGGGATCCTGTATACATCTCATCTTTTTTACCCTCATAATTATTAAATTATATGATTGTTTGTATATTTACACTTACCAGTAACCCACTCTCCCTCTAAGTCTTTGATTTTGCAAATTCAGGTGATCGAGAAGTTTGCCTTATTCTCCATGAATGTGTTCTATTTGAAGTGTTTTTTTTCTTGGGTGGAACATAGTTTGTTGGGACTTCGTAATGGACCTTTCCAATTGTCTTCTGTTTCCAGGATTGCCATTGGTTAATCCCAATAAATTATCTGTGGATGACTCAACTGTAATGAGATGAGGTTCCATGTTCATTATACAATCCTCTTGGCAATACGAGTAATGTGTGATCTCTGTTGGTATCTGTTAAAGTTTGTACTTTACTGTTGAATCCCTGATTCAACCGTATTCACTAAACCCACCACCAGAGTTTGGAGATATGAAAGGCCGGATTTGTTTGTTTTTGATGCAGTCTTATTCTATTGCCATTAATTGTTTCTCCTATTGGATCAAGGTTAAGCAGTTATATATGATGATCATGGATGCAGTTATTCAAATCTTACATGAGGTTTTTGTAATGTGTGTCCTCCATTCCTAGTTATGGCACATTCCTCACACAGTGGGTTCTGTGAGGCATGATGTGGGCAATAGAATTGCTCTTTATCGTGTACTGCTTAGTAATCATGAAGTATTGTGTGGAACCAATTCCTTACCTAGGATAGGGAGTTGACTCTTCAGTTTTCTGCCCATCGATAATTCTGATGTAAGATTGTCTTGGAGAGGGGTGAATCTATACTTCAACTGTGTTGTGTAGAAATCACAATTCTTCTTCAAGGATGTTGCCAGTGTTGGAGGATCTGAGCTATAGGGAGAGGCTGAACAGGCTGGGTCTGTTTTCCCCGGAGCGTCAGAGGCTGAGGGGTGACCTTATAGAGGTTTACAAAATTATGGGGGGGACACGGATAAGGTTAGTAGACAAAGTCTTTTCCCTGGGGTCGGGGAGTCTAGAACTAGAGGGGAGAGGGGAAAGATATAAAAGAGACCGAAGGGGCAACTTTTTCACACAGACGGTGGTACGTGTATGGAATGAGCTGCCAGAGGAAGTGGTGGAGACTGGTACAATTGCAACATTTAAAAGGCATTTGGATGGGTATATGAATAGGAAGGATTTGGAGGGATATGGGCCGGGTGCTGGCAGGTGGGACTAGATTGGGTTGGGATATCTGGTAGGCATTCATCGGATTAGACCGAAGGGTCTGTTTCCTTGCTGTACATCTCTATGACTCTATTTTGAGGCTGGTTTGACATTTCAGAACTGAAAGGGGTTGGAAAATGGTTATTTTCATTCTTTTGACAGAAGCACAGGGGAGGAGAAGGGGAGCAATCTCATATTATCTCTGTTGGATCCAAATACAACAGCTGTCACATGATTCGTCTGACCTGGAAACTTACTTCCTCTTCATACCTGCTGTGAGCATGTCATATGGACTTAGAGATTGCTAATCAATGTGTCTGACTATGTTGTGGCATACCTTCTGTGGGCATCAAATCCTAAGGTGGAATTTGAACTCCGAGCTTCTGGCCCAGATGTAAGGACACAAGCCCCTATGTCTAAGGACCTCTTCACCTCTGGAAGCAATGTGGAAAGTGACTTCAGCACCTATTGTTACCTTTTCCTTAGACCTGGCTTGAAATTGACAAGACTCATTTTTATACTGGAGTCATTGTCTAATTGTGACTTGAGCTGTTATTAAATCTTAACTGAAATGGTGATGGCTGTTTTCTCTGGGTGGGATTTCAAGCAGCCTGTCCTCATTTGAAATGTGAGACTACATGAAAGATTGAAATGCATTCTTTGTGTAAGTCTCCGGGGATTTGGCCACTTTCGAGCACAGTATCTTGTTTCCCCTGTATTCTTTGACTTCCTCATGATGGCAGCTGTTGATAGTTTTCATCAGCGGTCTAACTTAGCACTTGAAGCTGGAACAGGTATTTCACACTTCAATTCGCTTTGAGCTTTTAAATCTTCTCGGTTCCTCCATGAAAGTGATGTCATAGTCTGTTAGATAACATTATTATTATCTTCCCTAGTAAACACTTCCATGAGAAGGTCATAGGAGCTTAATTTTGGGTTGTGTGCTCTCCAGAATGTGATTTCCCCGTCCATTATAATAAATAGAAACCGAGAAAATAAGAGTAGGAATAAGCAATACACCCCTTTGAGTCAACCATTTAATATGATCATGGCTGATCATCCAATTTAATAGCCTCTTTGCGCTTTCTCCCCATTCCATTTCCTTTTAGCCTTAAGAACTTTATCTAACTCCTCCTTGAAAGCATTCACTGTTTTCACCTCAAACATGCTGTGTGGTAGAAAGCTCCACAGGCTCACCACTCTTTGGTTCAAGAATTTCTTCTTCATCTCTGTCCTAAATGTCCTATCACACATCCTGAGACTATGACCCTAGTTCTGGACTCCCTGGTCATTGGAAACAGTCTTCCCACATTTAGCCTGTCTAGTCCTGTTTGAAGGTAAAAACAATGACTGCAGATGCTGAAAATCAAATACTGGATTAGTGGTGCTGGAAGAGCACAGCAGTTCAGGCAGCATTCAACGAACAGCGAAATCAACGTTTCGGGCAAAAGCCCTTCATCAGGAATAAAGGCAGTGAGCCTGAAGCGTGGAGAGATAAGCTAGAGGAAGGTGGGGGTGGGGAGAGAGTAGCATAGAGTACAATGGGTGAGTGGGGGATGAGATGAAGGTGATAGGTCAAGGAGGAGAGGGTGGAGTGGATAGGTGGAAAAGAAGATAGGCAGGTCGGACAAGTCAAGGAGACAGTAACTGAGCTGGAAGTTTGAAACTAGGATGAGGTGGGGGAAGGGGAAATGAGGAAGCTGTTGAAGTCCACATTGATGCCCTGGGGTTGGAGTGTTCCGAGGCGGAAGATGAGGCGTTCTTCCTCCAGGCGTCTGGTGGTGAGGGAGCGGCGGTGAAGGAGGCCCACGACCTCCATGTCCTCGGCAGAGTGGGAGGGGGAGTTGAAATGTTGGGCCACGGGGCGGTTTGGTTGATTGGTGCGGGTGTCTTGGAGATGTTCCCTAAAGCGCTCTGCTAGGAGGCGCCCAGTCTCCCCAATGTAGAGGAGACCACATCGGGAGCAACGGATACAATAAATGATATTGGTGGATGTGCAGGTGAAACTTTGATGGATGTGGAAGGCTCCTTTAGGGCCTTGGATAGAGGTGAGGGAGGAGGTGTGGGCACAGGTTTTACAGTTCTTGTGGTGGCAGGGGAAAGTGCCAGAATGGGAGGGTGGGTCGTAGGGGGGTGTGGACCTGACCAGGTAGTCACGGAGGGAACGGTCTTTGCGGAAGGCGGAAAGGGGTGGGGAGGGAAATATATCCCTGGTGGTGGGGTCTTTTTGGAGGTGGTGGAAATGTCGGTGGATGATTTGGTTGATGCGAAGGTTTGTAGGGTGGAAGGTGAGCACCAGGGGCGTTCTGTCCTTGTTACGGTTGGAGGGGTGGGGTCTAAGGGCGGAGGTGCGGGATGTGGACGAGATGCTTTGGAGGGCATCTTTAACCACGTGGGAAGGGAAATTGCGGTCTCTAAAGAAGGAGGCCATCTGGTGTGTCCTATGGTGGAACTGGTCCTCCTGGGAGCAGATACGGCGGAGGCGGAGAAATTGGGAATACGGGATGGCATTTTTGCAAGAGATAGGGTGGGAAGAGGTGTAATCCAGGTAGCTATGGGAGTCAGTGGGTTTGTAAAAAATGTCAGTGTCAAGTCGGTCGTCACTAATGGAGATGGAGAGGTCCAGGAAGGGGCGCGAGGTGTCAGAGATAGTCCAGGTAAATTTAAGGTCAGGGTGGAATGTGTTGGTGAAGTTGATGAATTGCTCAACCTCCTCGCGGGAGCACGAGGTGGCGCCAATGCAGTCATCAATGTAGCGGAGGAAGAGGTGGGGAGTGGTGCCGGTGTAATTACGGAAGATCAACTGTTCTACATAGCCAACAAAGAGACAGGCATAGCTGGAGCCCATACGTGTGCCCATGGCTACGCCTTTGGTCTGGAGGAAGTGGGAGGATTCAAAGGAGAAATTGTTAAGGGTGAGGACCAGTTCGGCCAAACGAATGAGAGTGTCAGTGGAAGGGTACTGTTGGGGACGTCTGGAGCTGTTTGAATACTGTACATTTCTGCTTGGTCCCCTCTCATTCTTGTAAACAATGAGAATGGAATGAGAAATAATCGTGTGCAGGTACATGCACAGACTGAAAACTCTGGCTCGCAGTTTTTAATTTGCCACCTGTTTTGACCATATTTCTGTTATTCAGAGTAAGATTGGGGCTCCTGTTTTCAGGGTGACCTTTCAGTTAGCCAGCAAGCCAGAAAGGGATGAGATGTTGTCTCTCTCATTGCCATGCGGAAGCAATAAAGAGTTGCCAGGCTCTGAGGTGGAATTAAGATCGGTGGATGAACTGTCTGCTCAAACAGAAGGCCGACATCTCTGGTCAGTGCTATGAGAGAGGTAGTCAGTGCTGAAGTGATGAGGAGAATGTCAGAACATTTCCCTTTGGTATGAGAACTAAATATATTTCTGTGTGTACCAAGAAGAGAAGTAGCAAAGGGCGGCAAGGTGGCTCAGTGGTTAGCACTGCTGCCTCACAGTGCCAGGGACTCAGGTTTGATTCCAGCCTCAGGCGGTTGTCCGTTTCCATATTCTCCCCATATCTGTGTGGGCTTACTCTGCGTGCTCTGGTTTCCTCCCACAATCCAAAGATGTGCAGGTTAGGTGTATTGACCATGCTAAATTGCCCATAGTGTTCAGGGATGTGTAGGTTAGGTGCATTAGTCAGGGGTAGATATAGGGCATGGGGAATGGGACTGAATAGGTTACTCTTTGGAGGGTTGGTGTAAACTTGTTGGGCTGAATGGCCTGTTTCCACACTCTAAAGAGTCTGTGGTTCTATGAAAGGGGAACGGCCTGCAGGACAGTGTAGCAGCTATAGTGGGCATAATTTATTGCTGGCAGCCCTCTTCCTGCGCAATGGAGTCTCTGGCTCTAGTGGCACCTCCAAGAAGCTCCTGAAAGGCAAAATGCTAACAGCCTGGGAAAATTGTCCTTTACCAATTCATTAATTCTGCAAATTACCCATTATTCCTGCTGCTCAGAAAGCTCGCCATGGGAGGACTGTGTCAGGGAGATGTCCTGACACAACTCCTTGGTGTTTCTCAATCCTTCTATTTCTATTTCTCCACTGGAGATTGATAACATTCTGCCCTTAATCTTATTTTAATAGCTTTCTTGCTGTTACAATACTTGAAGGATGTCCCAACATGCATTTCAATTATATAGCTGCCCTAAGTTTTATTTCTCTCTTATGCCCTCATGGTATCTATTTTACAATTTTTGTAAGTAACGTTTACACCGTTAGCATTGGATTTCCTTCTTGTTTTATTTCTACGCTTTGTATCATATGTTTTTCATTATGAACATTTTCATATTACTTTATCAATTCATTTATATTCACATTCCTTCAATTTGTATGAACCAGTCCTTGGTCTCGAATTATTCTCTGTACTCAGTCATAATTACTCAGCATATTCTTGAAAATCACTGTTGTTTTCATTTCTGTATCTCCATGAAATGATTGAAGTGCTTCCTGATTGTCTTTGTCTTTGAGTTGATTGGTTTCAGATTGGTACCCAAGAAGACCAAGCATCTATTCATTAACATTCTATATTTAGGGTGTAGCTTATAGTGTTCCTTACACTTTCAGCCCAAATACTCCCAAAGTAGTAATGAGAAGTTCAGACGGAAACTGCTTGACCATTTCCTAATAGCACGCCAATTTGATTTTTCTGTTTGCCAAACCTGTCTCTTCATAAACTAACCTGTTTTTGCCAAACCTGTCTCTTCATAAACTAACCTGTTTTCCCATTTTTGTTGCCCTCGTTGTCTACAGCAACCCTCAAAAGCTCTTTATCTTACTCTTTCACTGTGTACTTCAAACCAGGTTATCTGGTTAGAAAACTTCTGTGCTATTAACTTCTATTCTCTGTACTGTTTAGGACCTGCCCAT
Organism: Chiloscyllium punctatum; assembly: GCF_047496795.1. Classification (NCBI taxonomy): domain Eukaryota; kingdom Metazoa; phylum Chordata; class Chondrichthyes; order Orectolobiformes; family Hemiscylliidae; genus Chiloscyllium; species Chiloscyllium punctatum. The sequence goes on along the minus strand of NC_092760.1, from coordinate 37,124,486 downwards.
CTTACTAAGCTTCATTATCCTCCATTGTCCCAATGTCTGTTTTTTTTTTCCAAAAATGACCAAGGAATCTAAAATTCTCCCTTCCAACCCATTTCTGAAAACTGAATTGCTATATCTAATTTGTCAGTTTGACTGGTTCAGCTCGCAACACCATATTTAGTCCTGAGATTTTTTTGAATGACAATCTAGATCTGAGCTATTCATGTTTCCTTAACAAGGTTTCTATGTTACAATATGAATTATGATCCCGAGAATTTATGACCTCTGGAATCTTTATTTCTTTCATAAAGGTTTTTTGCCATTTTCTCCATTATGTTCTTTAATTTAGCTTGGAGGTTACTACACTGTTTGAAGCTGTTTTAACTGTAGATATTGGATTAAACTATGCCCCTTTAATGGATTATTAATTTCTAAGGTACATACTAGGAGCAGGAGTAAGCCATTCTGCTCCTGTAGTCTACTCTGTCATTTAGTGGTGTCATTTCTGATCTAATTGGGGCCTCTACCTCTCCTTTCCATTCCTGATAATCTTTGACTCCCTTAGTAAACAAGAATCTTGGCTACAGGGATATTCAATGAATCTCCTCCATTGCTGTCTGGGAAAGGGAATGGTAAAGTCTCATGACCCAAAGAACCTCTAAACAATGGAAAGAGGCCATTTGGTCCATCGAGTCTGTACTGACCATCCGACGAGCATCTCACTGAGACCCACCCACCACCCTATCCCCATAATCCTACATTTCCCATGGCTAATCCACCTAATTCTGAAAGACCCTGGACATTACAGGGCAATTTAGCATGTTTAATCCACCTTAGCTGCACAACTTTGGACTGTGGGAGGAACCTGGAGCACTCAAAGGAAACCCACACAGACACGGGAGGGTGGGGAGAGGTTGGTGGGGAGCAGTTGTGCAAATTTCAGGGTGGAATTGAACCTGGGTCCTTGGTGCCGTGAAATGACAGCGTCAACCACCAAGTCACTGTGCAGCTGTCTGAGAAAAGCAAATTCTGCTGCAACATCTTTATGAAAGGGACAGCCTATGGAGTTTTAAGGTATGTCCAAATGTTTCCTATGCTCATGAATGGTCACTCCTCAGACTGTCGGTAATTTATTACTCCACAGTGCCATTGTGTTAACTATCTCCCCTGCGGCTCTGACCTTAAGCAGATCGTAGATATAAAAGCTTGTGGATGATCCAGAGAAGAAAGGTTTGTGTTGCTACTTTCAGCTGAGACATTAAACCAGAGGCTTTACTTTAGGTAGACTTCGACATTTTCATGACATTATTCCAAAGAAGAGAAGGCCCTCCTACTGCTCTGAACAATACTTATCTCCTGATACACACAGTAAAACACAGACTGTCTGGTTATTATTATATTGCTGTTTGTAGGAGCTTACTGTGCACAATTTGGTTACTGTTTATCTGACAGTGACTGCAGTATTTTGTAAGTATTTCATTTACTGTAAAGCACTTCAAAGTAGACTTCCTTCCCTTCCCTCTTCCTCTCTTCCTGTCTTTTTCTTTCTTTGGTTTCTACTTTGTTTTTTTTTCTTTTCTTTCTTGTTCTTCATCTCTCCCCGTGTGGATTGTTACCTCCTTTCCCAATTAAGGCTGAAACATAAGAGAGTTCCTGTTCTATTGAAGTAAAGAAAGTAGACCAGTGGGAACAACCGATCAGGAGGTGTCAGTGTTACCTTCCCTCCATCAACTAACAATTGAGGCAAAATGCTTGTTTTTGTGCTGTTTAGGTACAGATATTGCTGGACAAAGTGACCACTATGGATCTCTTTCCCAGGGAGACTCTTTGTTTATTTATTCAAGGGTGTGGACATTGCTGGCTATATCAGTGTTTAATGCCCACAATGTCAACCACCTTGCTGTTGGTCAGGAATCACAGCTTCCTTCCCGAAAGGATGTTAGTGAGCCAAGTGGGTTTTTCCCCAACAATTGCATGGTTGTCATCAGGCACTTAATTCCATATTTTTATTGAATTTAAATTCCACCATTTGCTGTGACAGGGTTCAAACTTTGGGTCCCTATAACATTAACTGGATTAACAGACTAGTGATAGTACCACAAAGCCAGCACCCCCATGATAGATAAATGCACACCTACTTCAATGCTAAGATAAGCATCCACTCCAGCTGCCGTTTAAGAGTATGAAGTTAGCTTTCTCTTTCTGTATGATTAACGTTGATGTCTATTGATCATCCAGGCACTTTGCCAACCAGGAAATATTCATAATTCTCAAAGACCACCATGGCTTTTGTGTGAAAGCACTGGTCATTCATTAAATCTTCCGTTGATTAATCATCCATTGATGGAATATTTTCTGGCAGAATCTTACAAATGTTTTACTCTGACGCCCCTAAACCCACTTCAAAGAGGGAGTTTTATCGAGGGAATGTTACTCTAGGCACCCTGTTGGAGCTGTGAGTGTTAACATCAGCATGTCACTAATCCCCAAGAGTGTCTGGCTGTCTGCTCATTTGGATTTCATGGAGACAAACATTTCATAATAACCAGGGTAGTCTGAGTACGTCTTCCTGATCAATTTATTGCTGCACAATGACAGTTCTCTGTAGGAATCATATGTACACAACCAGCATGTGTTCAGCATTCTCTTTAGATTTCCTCTGAACTTACTTGAGTGTTTCTGGTGATGGAGAGGTGCTTTCCGGAATCGCACCTGGTTTAGTTCAATCCTGACTGACGTAATTTTGAAATGAACTAGCCTGAGTTCTAAATACTTCAGTGAATTTGCATTTTTCTAGCCTTCTTATGTCCTGTTAATTTTCACTCTGTACCCTTAGGCTTTCTTCTGGTGCTTAGTTTATATTGGCAGCTGAGGCTTTGGTTGAGCTGTAGATTCTGATCTTCGTTCTCAAGTTCGCAGTTGGCCAAACATATGCTTTGACTTGTGGTGGACTGTAAACTGACCCCTATGCAGTTTCCTCATGAATGGAAATAAAATGACGGTTGGACTCAGGAGCAAATTGGTTTGCTGCAACTACGTAGCAAGTGTACAGAGTGTGCCATCATGTGTCTGCAGATTTACCTGTGATTAGGGGGGAAAAGATAATAATTGGCTCAGATCCAACCTGGCTGTTTTGTGCTGGAAAGCAAAGTATTAAATTGACGTTCACCCATGGTGTGATCAAAAAGAATCGAACCACAAGATATGACAGCAACCTCGTTTCATCCTGCTGCTGTCCTGGTGAAAAAAAACAAAGTTATTGTAAGTGACTTTTAATTTGCATTCATCATAACTCCGCAGACATCAATCCAGTTGATTTCAATATGGGTCGCATTGAATGAGCTGTTCACTGTCATCCAAGTACAGCAGGCAGGATCAAGTGATTGCGAACTGAAGCTCTTGATTCCCTGGGTTTGTCTGTGTTGGAGGTGTGGGGTAACAGGGAGGGGATGGGATGAAGGCCATTGCTTTAATTGCCTGGCTACTGGCCCAGACTTTGGTTTAAGTTCACTGAGTTAAGGCTTGATCTTTAGCATACTTCAGAAGCAGGATAATGCAGTGGCAGAGCTGTAAATCTAAGGGGGCTAATGGATAAGATGTGTGGTTCTGAATGCCGAGTGTAACACTCCTCCTTGGCAGGACGATGAAAGAGGTTGTAAATACCAACTGTTAAGCACACCTTACAGTTAATTATCACTATTAGATTTCTCTTGCATTTCATAACGTAAACCACATTACATGCAATTAATCCTTGCAGCAACATGAAAATGGAAGAGCTTGAAACATTCAATGAATGTGCAGACAGACATTCAGATGTACAGTTGCAAGGGATTTCACTGCCAAAACATTGACTGGGATTTGAAGGATTACGTTGTTCTGTATTCAGCTCCCTCGCTGCATTTGCTGCTGGTTGTTGTTCAATTCAATTCCTATTTGTATGAATCAAGCACATTGAAAAATATCCATGTCACCTTTTACAAAACTCATTTATACTGTGAAGCTGTCTCTACCTGAACATTTGGGTCATTTTTTTTCCCAGAGTGTGGATTCACCACAAACAACAGCAGGAAATGTTAGCGGTATTAATCACTCCAGGCCACTTCTGTGTAGACAGAAGTAGAGATAAAAAGGTAAAAACAATGACTGCAGATGCTGGAAACCAGATTCTGGATTAGTGGTGCTGGAAGAGCACAGCAGTTCAGGCAGCATCCACGTAGCTTCGAAATCGACGTGAAGGGCTTTTGCCCGAAACGTCGATTTCGAAGCTACTTGGATGCTGCCTGAACTGCTGTGCTCTTCCAGCACCACTAATCCAGAAGTAGAGATAATGGACAGACCTTTCTGAACTCAGTCCCTGAAGGAGAGGTTGGGCTATCTACAGAAGTGAATCCAAATGATGGGACAGTTTCTATTGAGGCTCTTCAATAGAGTCAAGGTATTAGCATGACACCTCCACTTTCCGCAGCCAAACAGGGATTGTGGGCAGGATAATGTCCTGTAAAGGTTTCTCATGAACTGAACCATGAGTTACAAGGCTCCCTGACCACTCTGACTTTAAGTTGCAGTAAGCCATAGAACTGGAGAGGAGACTGAGGGAAGTAGTTTTATGAATTAACAGATAAAAAAATTATCTTGGGGATTGGGCAGATTGATTGAGCTGGATGGATGTTTTGTCAGGTGGGAAGTGTAGGCCAAATTACTTGCACATTCGGAGTTTCACTCAGGGACTGCAGGTCTATGGTTCTGTTTTGAGGTGCTTCCACTTTCTTAGGTTATTTTAAATTTAAATTATTTTAAATTCAGGAATGTCTCAAATTGGGTGCATTGATCTTTTCTGTTATCACTGCATTGCGCAAGGCCACAATTCAGAAGTAGACTTTCGCAGCATTTACACTCTTACTTCTAGTGTGGCCTTGTGCAAAAATACTCTGGTAGTAAATTCAATGATTGCATACTTCAGTCTGGATATCTGCCAAGGTTTGAGAGCTCTTTATATTTTCTTTGTTTTGAGTATTTCAAAAGAAAAGTATGCACCTTGAAGTTGGATGAGATAAATATCTCAGTTCTGGCTACTGGTCTTCAGATCAGTGAGAAGGCCTGAGGTTCGAATTAGTAATACATTGGAAAATATCCTAAAGTGTACAACCTGAAGTAGTCTGAAAACTCCATTTCATCGATAAATTTCATTCCAAGGAACTTCCAAAGGAAAGTTTACTAATCCTTTTTTGGCAATATTCTAATCCTCTGATAGTTATTATTCATTAATGTATCGAAAGCTCTTTGCATCCATATGCCAGTCTATTGGTAAACGAGCCTAGAACACTAACGTGGCCATGTTTCACTGTTGTTTTCTTGTTCAGATTTACATTCTACTCAGTCTTGGTTTGCTGTTTGCTCTGGATCAGTTTAATTGTTGAAGTCTTCGCTATGTTTTCCCAGATAGAACAGGAAGTAAATGTAGAGGACAATTAGTTTTCTTTTATGTTGCCCAACATTGCAATGAAGGTTCAAACCACCTTCACGTGCAGGCAGCATTATAATTTCTGGGTAAGCTGAAGGCAAATATTCAGCTAATGGCACAAGACAAGGCCATTATGTAGGGTTCAGAGGAGTAGAATTGCTCCTTCTTACTCTACAAAAGTCTTCAACTAATCTTTAAGAAGAGGCTTCCATTGGTCAATAATTATTGGCACATAATTCCTCGACAGTTGGGACTGGACATGTGCCTTCACCCTTTTCTTACTAATAGTTTCAAACATCCCCATTCTTAATGATGAAAGAGCTCAGCACATCAGTGCAAAAGTTAAAGGCTGAAGCATTAACTTACATGAGGAATAAGAAAATGATCAGAGAGAGGGTAGAGCTGATCAGGGATACTGGAGGGAACTTGTGCCTGGAGTCTGAAGAGGAAAGGGAGGCCCTAAATGACTTTTTTGCTTCAGTATTCACTAGAGAGAGGGACCTTGTTGATAGTGAGAATACTATGGACCAGGTTAGTAGGCTTCAATATTAAAAGGAAGTGGATGTGCTGGAAAGTCTGGGAAGCATCAAGATAGATAAATTCCCACGGCTGGGCCAGATATATCCAAGGTTACTTCGGGAAGTGATGAATGAGATTGCTGTGCCTCTGGCAATTATCTTTGCATCCTCACTGTCCACGGGAGTAGTACCGGATGGATGGAGGGTGGTGAATTTTGTTCATCTGTTCAAGAAAGGGAATAGGGAAATCCCTGGGAATTACAGACCAGTTAGTCTTACATCTGTGATAAACAAAGTACTGGAAAGGATTCTGAGAATAGGATTTATGACTATTTGAAAAAACACAGTGTGAACAAAGATAGTCAGTATGGCTTTGCGAGGGGCAGGCCATGCCTTACAAGCCTCATTGAGTTCGTTGAGGATGTGACGAGACAAGTTGATGTCGATCGAGCAGTGGATGTGGTGTATATGGATTTCAGAAATGCCTTTGATAACGTTCCCTACGATAGGCTCATTCAGAAATTTAGGAGGTATGGGATACAGGGAAATTTGGCTGTCTGGATACAGAATTGGCTGGCCAAAAGACAGCAAGTGGTAGTGGATGGAAAGTATTCCACTTGGAGGTCGGTGGCCAGTGATGTCCCGCAGGGATCTGTTCTTGGGCTTCTGCTCTTTGTAATGTTTATAAATAACTTGGATGAAAAAGTGGAAGGGTGGGTTAGTAGATTTGCCAATGACACAAAGGTCGGTGGTGTTGTAGATAGTGTCAAGGGCTGTTGCAGGCTACAACAAGACATTGACAGGATGCAGGACTGGGCTGAGAAGTGGCAGAAGAAGTTCAACCTGGATAAATGTGAAGTGATTTATTTTCGAAGGTCGAATTTGAACACTGAACACTGGGTTAAAGACAAAATTCTTGGCAGTGTAGAGGAACAGCAAGATCTTAGGGCTCATGTACATAGATCCCTCAAAGTTGCCACCCAAGTTGATAGGGTTGTTAAGAAGGCGTGCGGTGCTTTGGCTTTCATTAACAGGAGGATTGAGTTTGAGAGTTGTGAGGTTATGCTGCAGCTCTATAAAACCCTGGTTAGACCACATTTGGAATATTGTGTGCAGATTTAGGAAAGATGTAGATGCTTCAGAGAGGGTGCAGAGGAGATTTACCAGGATGCTGCCTGGATTGGAGGGCTTGTCTTATGAAGAGGGGTTGAGGGAGCTAGGCTAGGACTTTTAACACGGTACAGAAGAAGGAAGAGATGTGACTTGATAGAGGTGTAAAAGGTAATGAGAGGCATAGATAAAGTAGATAGCCAGAGACTTTTCCCCAGGGCAGAAATAGTTGTCACAAGGGGTCATAATTTTAAGGTGATTGGAGGAACGTATAGGGGAGATGTCAGAGGTAGTTTCTTTACACAGAGTGTGGGTGCATGGAATGTACTGCCAGCGGTGGTAGTAGAGTCAGAGACATTGGAGACATTGAAGCAACTACTGGACAAGCACATGGACGGCAGTAAATTGAGGGGTGGATAGGTAAGGTTGATTTTAGATTAATGCTCGGCACAACACCATGGGCCAGAGGGCCTCTACTGCTCTGTACAATTCTATGTTCTATTTTCATTCGTAACTATCTTCAGCCACAAATGCTGAGTACATAATTAATCTTGGCCTCCTCCAGTGGTCCCCAGCATTATAAGTGCCAGGCTTCAGCCAATTCGACCAACTCGGGTGACATCAAGAAATGGTTGGAGGCACTGGATACTGCAAAGGCTACAGGCAGTACTGAAGACTTGTGTTCCAGAACTTGCTGCTCCCCTGATCAAGCTGTTCTAGTATAGCTACAACACTGGCATCTACCCAACAACACAAAGTTGCCCTCTGCACAAAAAAGCAGGACAAATTCAACCCAGCCAATTACAGCCCCATCAGTCTACACTTGATCGTCAGTAAAATGATGGAAGATGTTTTCAACAGTGCCATTAAGCAGCTCCTACTCAGCAATAACCTGCTCAATTACACCCAGTTTGGGTTTTGCCAGGTCCGCTCAGCTCCTGATCTCATTATTGCCTCGGTTCAAACCTGGACAAAAGAGCTGAATTCCAAAGGTCAGGTGACCGTGATAGCCATTGACGTCAAGGCTGCATTTGACCGACGATGGTACCAAGGAGCCCTAGCAAAACTGGAATCAATGGGAATCAGGGGTCAAACTTTCTGCTGGTTGGAGCTGATTGGAGTCTCACTTCCAGGACATCTCTGCAGGAGATCGTCAGGGTAGTGTTCTAGGCCCAACCATCTTCAGCTGCTCCATCGTAAGGTCAGAAGTGGGGATGTTTGCCAATGATTGCACAATGTTCATCACCATTCCTGACTCCTCAGATACTGTGGTTCAAGTGGTTCATAACATTTGCACTGCACAAATGCTTGACAATGACTATCTCTGAAAGAAATGATCTAACTGCCACCCCTTGATTTTCATTGGTGTAACCTTCACTGAATTCTCCACTATCAATGTCCTGGGGTTACCATTGACCAGAGACCCAATTGGACTCACCGTATAAGCACAGTGATTACATAGTAGGTCAGTGGCTAGGAATACTGTGGCAAATAACTCCCCTCCTAATTCCCCAGAGCTTGTCCACCATACATAAAGCATAAGTCAGGAGTGTGATGGAATACTGCCCACTTGCCTGGGTGGGTGCAGCTCCAAGAAGCTTGACACCATCCAGGACAAAGCAGCCTGCTTGATTGGCACCACATCCACAAACATCCACTTCCTCCGTCACCGCTCAGTAGCAGCAGTGTGTACTATCTCCAAGGTGCACTGCAGAAATTCACCAAAGATCCTTAGACACTCCTTCCAAACCCATGACTACTTCCATCTGGAAAAACAAAAACAGCAGATAATGGGAACACCAAGATCTTCAAGTTCCCCTCAAAGCCACACACCATCCTGACTTGGGAGCACATCGCCGTTACTTCACTCTCACTGGGTGAAAATCCTGCAATTCCTTCCACCAGGGCAAAGTGAGTCAACCCACAGATGAGTACTCACTGTGGGCTTCCATTGTGTTTGAATTTGAAAGGACACAATGGGGAGGAAATTGGCAGCCCCTACATCTGGAGTGGGTGAGGTAACTGTCTCAACTTGTGAGGGAGGGGGCTGCCAGACCCATCGATGTGATGCCCTTTTAATGGAAAACAATATTACACACAGCCCCATGCACTGTACTGGACACAAGGCTGTAGGATTCCTAATCCATAGCCGTCCTATTGCATTGCCCTCCCCTGCCCCCCTCCCAGTCATCCCTGACCATCCCGCTATCATCCCCGTAGCTCAGACTGACCCCTTGATGGGAACTCGTGTTTCGAAGGTTTGGAAGTCTGTGTGGGCACCAGGAATGCTGGTCTTTTGGCAGATTTCTGGTGCGTGGTGAGCTCTGTATTGAATAAGTTAAGAGGGATGCAGTCGGGGTGGAGTACTTAGCTAATGAGGACCGTTTGATAAAATACAATGAGAAATTCCACGAGGCGGAAAACAAGGTGGAAAACAAGTCACATTTAACCAAAAAAAATAAGGTTCAGTCTGCAGTCTCTCTCCTGTCAGCCCCCTGCAGATATGTCTGAGCTACAGACCATTTGACAGAATACTAAACTCAGAGTTGATCAAAATCAGCACAGAGCTTTTATCAATGACAGCCTGATTGGATATTGTACAAGTCTGGATGCAGATCTCTGGCAGATCGTGACTCATAGCTGATGGTTTATGTCCACTTTAGCTCAGCCAGGTTTAATTGCCATGGTGATGAGCCAAGCACCACATGTACTCAGCATTAATTTGCTTCACTTCACACAGTTTGTCGTTTTTTACTGCCAAACACAGTGAGAGGGGGAGGTGATCATGGCCTGCAATTTTATCAGCAAGCTCTTAGCGAGATATTAAGTATTTCGCTCAGAGATGTCTGATTCAGGTCTTAAGGAGTACTTTTCCAAAGAATGATCTCAAGTGGCTGCTAAGAGGTTAACAGGCTACTTGAATTGGCGGACTGTCAGGAAGACAGCTATTCATCTCTCTCCTCTCCTGAAGGTGTACATGTTTGCAATGTGGGTTATTCTAGACTACCTCATCTCAGTAGTGATTCTTCATGTGTGAACACAGACATTGAGTGTTGTCAGCCTCACAGCCAAGTGTGCTTGTTAACAGAGTGTTGAAAGGAAAAGACATCAGCAGATAGAAAGGGATGGTGATAGTGTGCCAACAGGTATCAGGCAGTGTGGGCTGGCCAGTGTTATGATCCTAGCTGCATTCATTTCAAGATGGTTAGCTTATAAGAGGAGGGTTGTACTGCTAAGGTTTTGTAAGGCTCTGGTCAGATCACATTTAGAATATTGTGAGCAATTTTGGGCCTTATGTCCAAGGAAGGATGTGCTGGTGTTGGAGGGGGTTCACAAAACTGATCCCATAGATGAAGGGTTTGTCATCTTAGAGTGATTAAAGACTAGATGGAGCTTAGAAGGATGAGGGGGGAATCATTAAAATGGAAGGAATACTGAGAGGCCTGGATAGAGCGGATGTACAGAAGATATTTCCACTATAGTAGAGACTAGGACTGGAGGACACAACCACAGAGTGAAGGAATGACCCTGGAGAACTGAGTGAGCAGGAATTTCAACCAAGGAATGATGAATCTGTGGAACTCATTACCACAGAAGACTGTGGAGGCCAAACAATTAGTGTATCAAAGATAGACATAGATCAGTTCTTGATTAATAAGGAGGTCAAGGGTTATGGGAAGAAGGCAAGACAATGGGGTTGAGCAACATATCAGCCATGATTGAATGGCTGAAGACTTGATGGGCTGAATGGCCTAATTCTATTCCTGTTATGGTCTTATGATGATATTACTGGATAAGTAAGATCCTAGACAGAAATCTGACTTGATACACCATAATTTGATTTTGTGTTTTGTTTTAAAACAAAGGTGTATCATGTAAAAGAAATGAAGACAACAAAGAATGAACCAAACCATTTACATGCAATGCACATTGCAAAATTAAGTAAAATACAATCGCATTAATCCTAAAAACACTATGTACAACAGCAAATTTCCTAATCTTGCATGTTGGTAGGGCTCAGTTTAACCATGGCTTTCTTCATCCTGAGAATCTGACAGCTCTTCCTGGAGTCTTCATACAACTGAGCATGGGTATTTTCACTAAAGACTTCTGGTCTGGAACTTTTAAGCAGAACATCTTACACTGAAGTGATCTCTTTCTTAATAGGACTACACTACCTCTCTTTCTCAGGAGTAACTGATTCAAATTCAGCCAAGACCCTATTTTCTGGGGTTACTGGCTGCTTTGGGAAGGAGGGTCAGAAGCAGGGTCAGTTGAGTGGCTATCAGTGGTCACCATCTTGCTGTAGGCCCAGTCCCTTAATTGTGCTCACATTGATGCAGATTCATGTCCCTGGCCCACCCACTCTTCATCATAATTGCCTGCATTGGTTCACCAGTCAGGTGGGACTATTCTTTCTTTGTCCTGCTTGGAACTGGGATAATTGTAGCCTCAGCAGGGTGTTTACTCTCTTAAGTGTTCTTTGGGAGGTCTCCTATGACCACTTATGGGTGGGAAGACCCTAACTGGGGTGGAAGTGGGAACACACTAGGATTCCACTTCCAAGCCTACCACGTCCAAGACCAAATGGTTTCAATTTTAGCTTTAGGCTTTGGTGTTAACAGGGATTTATTTCCCCTCTTTCTGATGCCATTTTCATAGAATTTATGTGATGCAAAAGGAGGCTGTTGAGCCCATGTTGTCTAATCAGCTATCTGTACAAGCATTATAACCTGATGCCATTTTCCTGCCTTTTCCTGATAACCCTGAAAATTGTTTCAATTCATATAATCATTCTGTGCCCTCTGCAATGCCTCAATTGAACCTGTCTCCACCACTCTTCCAGTCAGTGCACTCCAGACCCTAACTACTCACTGTGTGAGTATTTGCTTATTTTGAAAAAAAATGACTGTGCTCTTTTATTCTCGATCCTTTCATGAGCGGGAGCAACTTTCACCCTGTTTATTCTGTCCTGCCCCCTCATGATTTTGAAAACTTCTGTCAAATCTCCTCCTTGCTAAGGAAATCATCATTGAGGTTGTGTGCCTTTGTATGAAATATCTTTCACATTCCTATCAACAAATTATCTTAATTGACTCTCTCTGTTACCTCTTCAAAAAAAAATCTCCAGTAAGTTAGTCAAACATGTTTATCCCTGAAGAAATCTGTGTGGCTACTAATTCTATTCTGGATAATTGTTTCAACACGTTTCTCCAGCACTGAAGTTAAATTGACTGTTCTGTAATTGTCATTAAACCTTTGTTGAACACCGAATCATAGAATCCCAATAGAGTAGAAGTGGTCCATTCGACCCATCGAATCCACACTAACTCTCCAAAGACCGTCCCATCCCACCTCTGAAACCCTGCACATCCCATCACGAATCCACCTAGCCTGCACATCCCTGGAAACTATGGGTAATTTAGCATGACAAATCCATCTAAACTGCACATCTTTGAACTGTGGGAGGAAACTAGAGCACCCGGAGGAAAACCATATAGATACAGGGAGAATATGCAAACTCCACACTTATCAGTTGCCGAGGATGGAATTGAGCCCAGGTCCTTGGTGCTGTGAGGCAGCAGTGCTAACCCCCGAACCGTGTGCTGTTCTGCACTTGTGTTACATGTTTGTAGCACAGAACCCACACTCCAACCTTTCAAATAAACACAGACGTGGAAAGGAGGGATGTGAGCATGCAGTTCATATACTCAGTAAATCTCTGTTACAGCATAAGAAACCTGACTAGTTCAGTAGGACCATCCAGGTGGTGGAAGGAATTTCTGCCTGTCCATCTCCTTCCTTTTCTTGTGCCTTGCAATCTTGTACTTGCCTGAGTGTTTGGTTGACTTGAGTTGCCAGTGGATTCTGAATCAATTATTACCTTGTGCCTGTCATTTTTATTTTCTCAGATATTGATGAGTGCCTGTCTAACCCATGCTCTCATCATTGTGTTAACACTGAGGGAAGCTTTTACTGCACGTGCCCTGAAGGATTTCACTTAAACATGAACAACACCTGCACAGGTAAGCAGGAAAACAGTGACGAGAGAGACAATGCAGACAATGTTAGAGTAAAGGGAATATGGACAGGAGTTAAGGCAATGATAACGATTTGCAGTGTTATGCTTTGGAACTCCAATGTGTTGCTGTACATCTATTTCACATCCACCAAGGATTGTTTTTTATTCATTCTTTTACATGTATATGTGTGTGTATATAAATATATATTTTGTTTATATATAAATATAAAGAACATTTTGAAATATACCCACACCTATTTCTTAATCCACGTTTCTTCTGATTGACTTAGGGGACAGAGTCAGCAATTCCCTAGTGCATTGACACAATGACTGTTCTTCAGTCTATACCTATGGTAGACTGCCCTTCCTGGCTGTGTTCCATCAGTTTTTGTATTTTCATGATCTATTCTCTCATGTTGACAGCTCAAGATAGTTTCTGTAACCAGCTTGAATCCACTTCCAAACCAAATCTAGTTTTGTAAACCTATCATTATGAAGTGTGTGGCATGCATGTCATTAACCAAAAACCCTAATTTTATTGTAAACTTCATTAAAAGCCATCTGGAGTGCCTGGTACATTTTAAATGCTTCTAGATGGTAAGATCATTTGCTAGATTAATGCATAGAGGATAAAACAATTAACTAGATTTATTTACAAGTTAACCAGACAGAATTTATATGATATGCTGAGGCAACAAACTGCTAAAAATGTTGGCATAATTTTAACCCCTATAAAGTCTGGTGGGTTTGTAATGGGTGGGAGGTCAAAATGCAAAAAAATTGAAATGTGCTGCCAAATCACCCAGTTTTGGTTTTAGCTGGAGATGGGGAAGGCCAGCAGCAAATCTGGAAGCAGGCTTCCACAAGGCAGTGCTTGTTAAGTTTTCGTTTTGATGTTCTTTCGCCCAGATACTTCAACAATCTGCTTTGTCTTTGTTGCAGCCTGGAACCTTCTGGAGTTGAAACAATTGATTTTCAGTTTAAATAGAAAGGGTCACATTCTGCAGATTGATTCGCACTAAGTTGTAATATGTTATTTTCCAGAAAATGTGCCCGATTTGGCTCCAGCGATGAAGTCTCTGAAGCAGCCTCTACCAGCCGCGATCTTTGCCACGCCCTGGAAGCCACTGACATCCTGTTGGCACAATGGGACCTTGCATCAGGACAGTGCCACCTGGATAGTGTCTGAGTGTGTGAAGTGTACTTGCCAGGTAAGGAGATGCAGGTGTTTACTGTTGTGTTCTCCAGAGCTCTGGTATTCCCACCTTCCTTTTCAAGTTCACCCATTTCCCGAACGTATCATTGAGGAGTTTCTTTAAATTAAAGAGAAGTCTTTGTACAATATATTCCAATAACCCAAGTAATTACTAATAGACAGATGAAGATCTTCAGACAGGCTGGTCCCCAGCTGTGTCACCATGCTTCTCACTAGTGGCATATTAACATTTCTCCCTAAACCAACCAAATTAAATCAGATTATTTGGTTATTATCAAAAACGTAGTTCATGGGAGCTTCCTGTGTTCAATAAGGCTAATGTGATTTCTACTGTACAATTATGGCTACACTTTGAAGGAATGTAAATGGCTGTAAAATGATTTGGAACAATCTGAGGTTACTATGCATGTTTGCATTTTCCCATTTTCCCTTATTTCCCTCTTCCCTTTATTCTCTCTTAATTCGATCAGGTAGTAGATCACAATGGAACTGATTGTTGTTTTTTTTTAACCTTTGGTTTTCTTCCTGTTTGTATTTATCAGCTGGGAGCAGTCTCATGTACCACATGCCCCACACTACCTTGTAGCAAGGTAGAGCTGGTGCCAGGGCTTTGCTGCCCAATTTGCAAGTGTAAGTATCTTCCTGCAGCCGAAGGTAAGGTGTTAGATTAGTGCCATGAATGCTTCAGCAATCACTCTCCTTTTAGTACTTCTCCTAAAATATTTGAACCTAATGGAGTGCTACATCATGGGCACCATGTACCCCTTGATATGTTGCTTGACGGGTATTTATTTCATGCAGGGGACATCACAACCTTCCAATCTGAAGCCAAGAATACAGACAGCAGAGAGTTTAAATTATTGGATGAAAAATCAGGATGACTCCTTTCTGGGCATCCTATTAGGTTTTCCGATATCTGCTGTGCACAGGCATCTATCCGGGTGCAAACCAGGAACATCTCTCCTTAGGTGCCTCTGCACTTGTGTGCTTTGCAACAGAGGTCACTGCCTAGCAATCTGGAACATGAACTCTGACTGGTTTTTCCCTCCTAAGCTCAGAGTTGCTGAAATCAATTGTAACAGCCAAATTGCTGCCTTGTCTGAATAAGGTGAAGGGGAGGAACCTGAGGCCAGGAAATTGGAAATTGTGGAACTGACACAAAGTATTGCAAATGTAAGTGGGAAGAGGCTGTATTAGAGGAGAAAATATACAATCAAAATAGGATAGGGGAAGTTCAGTGGGGCAGGAGCAGTCTGAAATGATATGTTTGCCAAGGCAGTCCTGTATATAGCTTGAGGAGGAATGTAGAAGGTGCTCCACAAGGTTATAGGTTTTTGAGTTGAGAGGAGATCTCTAGAGGATGTGGGATCTGTGAGCAATCAGGAAGCATGATAGTCAGTGGTGGGGTCCGAGTCTCTGGGAAGATAGCAAGTCGTGCCTGAGATTTGGCGCTCAGCTTCTGCAAGTTAGATGTTGGGATATCAGATGATGACTGCAGCACCCTTGCTGACATGTTTGATAGCAAAATCAGGGTTATATCTCCGAGCAAATCCAGAGAGAAAAATGTGTGTGGGGAGGAGGGAGATTGAGGTGACCAACATCATGTTGATTGTTACTGATGAAGAGATCAAGTGGAGGTAAGGCCTGGGGAAGGGGTCCAGTTGGAGGGAGAGTATTGGAGATGGGTGAAAGGATCTTTGGAACAGGGAGAGGATACCCCATTTTACAGCATCGTAGCCAATGTTTATCCCTGAACTAGCACCATTGAAGGTATTTGTTTGGCTAACTTATTTCAGTGCTCTGGACTTTGCTCAACACAAACGGAGTTTCCCTATATATTAACAATTATTAATTAGCTTATTATGAAATACTTTTAGGATACAGAATCCTATGGATGGTGAAAGATGCTACATAAGTTTATAAGGTTTTTTAACCTTAGCTGAGAATGTAAACACAAAGCAGCTTTTGCTTGTGGTGTGTCCCATTAACACATGAGAATAATTAATGAACAATATTTTGAATTGTTGGCACATTAGCCTTTAGTTTGTTGGTGTATTTTTGCAATGTTGACATTTCTTAGATTTTGTTCTCAAAGAAAAATAACAATGGATTCTTGATCAGTAGGTGGGGGGGCATCATGGATTATGGGGGAGTAAGAAACATTGGATCAGCCATGAACCTATTGAATGGTAGAACAGACTCAATGGGTTGACCAAGCCTACTCCTGTTTCTATTTCATATGGCCTTATGGTAATGTCACTGGGCAAGTAATCCAGAGCTCCATGCTAACGTTCTGTCGACATGGGTTCAGATCCCACTATGGCAGAGGGTGAAATTTGATTTCCATAAAATCTGGCACTAAAAGAAAAGCTGGCCTAATGACAATCCTCTCATCATTACTGGGTTGCAAAAAAAAACCTTTCCTGGTGAAGGAAATCTGTTGTCCTTACCTGGTCTGGCCGACATGTATCTCTAGATTCACAGCAATGTGGTTGACTGTTAACTTTCCTCTGAAATAGGAATGTACATTAATAGTTGGCTCAGCCAGCATCATTCACATCCCATGTAAGAATAAAAGAAAATTAAGGTTGAGTGTACTGTTATTTGTAACTATTCTGGAAAAGGTGGTTACATTTCCCTCTGTTTGGTTAGCCAGTTTGCTAGTATTAAATAAAAGTCATATCTACTGATATGTACACACACAGACACACACAATCACAAGTTAATTCAAAGGCATACCCACACGTAATGGTGTAAGTACTTGAGTGGTGTACTGGTATACAATACAGTAAATGTGTGTTCTAATCTGGGGAGCCAGTTGATGAAGGATAGCATAAGCCTTAATATTTACTTAGTCTTGTATTTATTTGCAGAGTGAAATGTTATACCTTCTAACTCAATCATCCCACAGTTTCAACAAGTGTCACTTAAAAAAAAACTTTTAAAATAACAATAAAAGGGAGATTTAAACAATCCTTGGATAAGCACATGGATGATGATGGGATAGTGTAGGGGGATGAGCTTAGATTAGTTCACACGTCAGTGCAACATTGAGGGCTGAAGGGCCTGTTCTGCGCTGTATTATTCTATGTTCTAAAAGAAGTAAAGATCCAAATCAAACCAAATTGTACATTAACAACCATGACAAACATACTAACAAAAACCAAAAGCTCAAGACAAATTAATAATTTAAATTAAACTGACATTGTGGCTGGAGATAATACACTCTGCAATGCTCACTGGTCATGGAAGGCTTCAAGCTTGCTCATGTACACCATGTGCTTCCTTTCCAAGGATAGCCATGCAGACATAACCACAGAAGAGAGGCAGGCATTGCTGTATAACAACCCTCTTCATTGCCTGAATCTGGACCTGTTATGATTACATTGGCCAGGCTCAGGAGGAGATCCTTGAAGAGATCCTCTGATCTATCAACCCACCCAACTCCAGTTGGGACTGAAGTGCAATGGGTCATTAAGTAACAGCCCTCTATAAAAATTGAAAGGGGCTGTGATCTTGTGCATCAATGTATACTTGACAGAGTGACTCCTCAAGACCTCTGAAAACACAAGCACCCAAGTTAGTTTTAATCAACCTGTTCGAACATGTTATAACATGCATTGAGGGCAAGTGGGACTTGAAGCTGGACCTCCTGGCTCAAAGGTAGGAACACTACCACTGCACCACAAGAGCTCTCAAGATAAATATTTTATAATTGACCTATGTAGAGATATTATTACTCACCTCTGGAACAGGTGGGACTCGAATCTGGGTGACCTGGCTCAGAGTCATGGACACTACCACTGCACCAGAACAGCGCTTAATATATCTGCCCAAAGCCATTTTTTTAGTCAACGTGTTCAGAGAAATGTTATTACATACCCCAGAAGAAGGTGGGACTTGAATTCTGATCTCTAGGCTCAGAAGTAGGAACATCACCACTGCATCACGAGAACCCTTGATATGCAGCAAGTAAACCTGTACTTTCCTGTCAGCGTACAGAAAAAGATTGCCTGTGAACTGAGGCTCAATATTTTTTTAAAAAAGCAATCTGTTTTGTAACAATTCTCTTGTACAAATTTAGTTAATGCTGAAATCCTTGAAAGACCAAGTTTTTGTGATAGTTATTGGAAAGCGTCAGATTTTACTCATAGTTTGAAAAACTGGTGTCCGTATTATAATTGCAGAGTTGTTGCATGCTGTTGAGGAACAAAGTGAAGCAATGACTGTTTAACAAAGCCCATGAAGGATAAGTTCCTGAACACGGGAAAGGCAATCATACTGTGCCAATCTGCAACAAAAAAGAGCAAATTCATCATTTACAGAGGAATATGCTCACTGAGTATATGCTGAAAAGCATTTGCTAAAGCATTGCATTAGTGAAGGAAAAACCAGGCAGCAGTGGTAGTTCAGAAAGGCAAGTTGGTTTTAGACCTGGACAAAGTGCAGAACTGTTCATGATTAGAGAGACTTGTAGGACACTGCGTTCATTGTACTAACCACTTCATTTATTTTAAATGGAGTTTAAATCAAGTTTGACCAGAAGGATATGATTATGGCTGAGGTTTCCTGAGAATTTTATCAGTTTAATAGTAAACATCGATAATAAGTCCCTGAACGTACTTACAGCGGAAAGTGTTGGTTTAGATTATGAGTTGGCCTGAGATAAGAATTCACACTGTCACTTCATTGAGTTATCTGCAACTGGAAGCAGTCAGAAATCTTTCACTAAAGCACAATTTGACATCTGAAAACTGTGGCTACAAAAACAAGTCAGAGGTTGGGAATTCTGCCACAACTTCAGTCTCTGAAAGTCTGTCCACCATCTAAAAAGCAAAATTCAGGAATGTGACTTGCTTGGCTGAATTCGGCACCAACGACGTTCAAGAAACACAACACTATCCAGGACAAAGCAACACTCACTCCCTTCGTGGTTGATGTGTTGTGCCAGCAATTTGTATCATCCACAAGATGTACTGCAGCAACTCACCAAGCTTCCTTCACCATCACTTTCTGAACCCATTACTCCAGCCATCCAGAAGGACAAGGGCAGAAGATGCACTGTCCAAATCTTGCACTGTCCTGCCTTGGACGTTTATCACTGTCCCTCCATTATTGCTCTGACAAAATCCTGAAACTCTTCCCAATGGCTTAACACAAGGATTGCAATGATTTTGAGAGGTGCCTCACCACCACCTTCTGAAGGACATTTAAGGACAGGGGGACCAAATTGCCAGAAATGCCCACATTCAATGATTATATCAATGGATATTGAATGGATATTGAAGGGCTTTTGCCCAAAACGTCGATTCTCCTGTTGCTTGGATGCTGCCTGACCTGCTGCGCTTTTCCAGCAACACATTTTCAGCTCTGATCTCCAGCATCTGCAGTCCTCACTTTCTCCCTGAGCCATCATTTATGGCAAGATTTTAATAAAAATCTCAGATCTGCAATCGTATTAATTTTAGAGCAGCATCAAAAATAGCTTTGCAGAAATGACATGATACTCTGTACATGAAGAGTAGACAATTTGGATGACGTGTCAACCAAAAGGCAAAGGTCATTTTATTTTGGAGAAAGAGTCTTATCATTACTCTTAAGAGGAAATTCATTATAATCAGTGAAAATGTTTTGTACTTTTGAATTTGTGTTAAAGACTTATGAAAACTTAAGAAGAATTAAATATGATTAGATTACTTACATGTGGAAACAGGCCCTTCGGCCCAACAGTCCACTCCGACCTTCCGAAGATCGACACACCCAGAATCATTCTCCTAGATTTACCCCTACACCTAACACTATGGGCAATTTAGCACGGCCAGTTCACCTGATCTGCACATCTTTGGATTGTGGGAGGAAACCAGAGCATCCAGAGGAAACCCACGTAGACACGGGGAGAATGTGCAAACTCCACACAGACAGTCACCCGAGGCAGGAATTGAGCCCAGGTCTCTGGCGCTGTAAGGCAGCAGTGCTGACCACTGTGCCACTCGCAAAGAAATTCTGCAGTTTATTTCCAAGATATATGGAAGGCTGAAGACATATTGGTGACAATGGACTCAAGTGGTCACTAAGCGGCTGTTACTCCCTTATCTTTATGTAGATCTGAGTGTTGACATATGGAAAGGTATTTAAGGAAAATATTCGAACATCAGGAATCAGTAGGTTGAAAGAGTTGGTAAGATTGTTCAGTCTTCACAAAATAGAAACAACTAGAATATCTTTCATGGATTTGTCAACTGTGTACAAAGAAAGAGAATTTCAGTAATGATCAGAGTGGCTTATCACAGTTGACACAAGAGGCCAGGCTGGTTCAGAACTAACAATGGAGTTAATTCACTTCACCCAATAATTACCATGAGCTGAAAGATAGTAATTTATCATTGCATCATATTTAAGCACCCAACTGATCAGCTGAGAGCAGCTAAAAGGACAATTATATGTTGCAACAGATAGAATGTAATATTCACTCAGAGTTAGCAAAAGCACAACTTCACTGCATTCTCACATGGATGAGGGAGAGGATGAGATAATGGCCTAGTGGTATGATCATTAGACTATTATTCCAGAGACCTAGGTAATGTCCTGGGGACCTGGGTTCAACTCCTGCCATGGCAGATGGTGGAATTTGAATTCAACATCAAATCAGGAATTAAGGTCGTGAAATAATTGTTGGAAAAAATAATCTGGTTCACTAATGCCCTTTTCAGAATGGAAACGGCCATCTTTGCCTGGTCTAGCCGACATGTGAATTACAGATGGGCAATAAGTGGTGGCCTAGCCAGCAGTACCCTCATCCTGTGAATGAATAGAAAAATAATTTATATTTTGCAACAGATAGAATGTAATGTTCATTCGCTGATTTAGTAACAGCACAAGTTCTCTGTACTCTCCCATGGATTATAAAAGGAAAAAAAAATGAATGTTCAAAACTTATATTACAAAAATAATGCTGTACGGATGTTATGAAATGACCGTAAAGCATAGGTGCAAAAGTAAGCCATTTGGTCCATTGAGTCTACTCTGCCATTCAATGATAAATTGGCTGATCTGAGAATCTGCACCTCCACTTCCCTGTCTAGAACACAGATTCTAGCACAGTTTTTCTCTCTCTCGTGCTTTCTGTCTGTCTCTCTCTCCCCGCCTCTCCTTCTTTCTGTTCTCTCTCCCTTCTCTCTATCCTCTCTCTCTCTCTTCCTTTTCTGTCTCCCTCTCTTCCTTTTCTGTCTCCCTCTCTCTCTCCCTTCACTCTCCGTCTGTCTGACTCTCTCTCTCTTTCCCCCCTTCTCTGTCTGTCTGTCTCTCTCTTCCTTCTCTCTATCCTCTCTCTCTTTTTCTTCCTTCTCTGTCTCTCTCTCTCTTCCCCCCTTCTCTGTTTCTCTTTCTCTCTCTCTTCCTTCACACATTCTCTCTCTCTCTCTCTCTCTCTCTCTCCCGCCCCCCCCCCTTCTCTCTCTCTCTGTCTCCCTATTTCTCTCTCCCTTCTTTGTCTGTTTGTCTCTTGGTCCCTTCGCTGTCTCTCTCTCTCTCTCTCTCTCTCTCTTTCCCTTCTCTTTCTCTGTGTTTGGCTACAGCATCAAATTTCAACCCTTACAGCCTTTCATGTAGGGTGACATTTCCATTAGAGTTTGCAATGGTCCAGGATGTGCAGGATTGACTGAGTTAGCAATTTTTTCGATATGAAACCTGATTTCTTTATATGCTGTCTTGTAATTGCTCATGTCTATCAAGACTTGAGGACACTGTCTGACACATATTTGGTTTTCCAGATCTTTGAGGTCTGTTTTAGCAGCCTTTTTAATAACTCTGTTTTGCCATTTCTTGTTAACACTGGCATGCCCGTTCCCACCCCTCCCACTTCTTGCCTCAAAGAGATGATAAAACTTGGGTAAAAGTCTGCCCACTGTGTGTCAATAAGGGATGTATTAGACTAAATGAGCAGGCTGCTGGAAACTCTAACCTACGTCAGAGGTATTACTTGAATTTGTAAGAAAAACTCATTTAAGGCATCAAACCACTAAATAAAATATTTCCTTTCCCTGTGGGAGGTGTTCTCTTGATCATCTCCCTCAGGAAATTATAAGTGCCAAGTTGAATTCATTAGAATAAATTAACTACTTGGATGAATAGACATTACCTGCTTCATTTTTGAATGTACTGAGCAAAATCATTTTGCTTTGACTTCCTAGCCTGCCTTTACAATGGAAGTGTCCATACACATAACAGCTCATGGATTTCAGTGTCCCAGCCCTGTTTGACATGCTTCTGTCAGGTAAGAATTAGTGCTACAAGTTACAGACATCTAAATCCAAAGTCTCTCTAAATCTGTGATATATCAGCTAACTGAGTATCACTGCCCTCAACTCTATTTATTATTCATAGATCAGCACATTATTCCTTTGTTGTCTGTTATCTGGTGACCTGGATGGAACTTTGTTTGTTGCTAATACAATAATATCACCATTAAGAAGCATACTCAGGTGCTGTGCCAATGACGTTGGTGAGATAACTTAAGAAAGACACAGCAATCCACTGATCATTTGAAAAGAACAGAAGTGAACAAAATTGTAGTGAGGAATGCACTTTCTGTAAAAGAGATTAATGCAAATGTGTTTCTGTTAGTTCAGAAAATCCTAGCTACCATATACAAGTCTCATCATTATCAAAAATAATGACATACAACAGAGAGGGGTTTTGACAGTTAGACCACGTAAATCTTGTTCTGAACAAAGTAGTTGTTACTTTAAACGAGTTGCTTGGAATAACTGACGACAATTTGGACAGCATGCACTTCTCATCATCTGGAAAAGGGAGTTAGTTAGAGCAGAGGTTGGAAAATGGGAGGGATTATGGGCAACTTTCCACTATGTTTTTGGAACATCTAGTCTGTTCCAAATGGACAAGTCTGCTATCGTCAAACAACAGAATTCACAAGATACCAGGTTATAGTTCAAGAGGTTTGTTTGAAATCGAAAGTTCAAACACATACAACTTAATAATCATTATAGACAATAGTCAAGCTCTAAATTTATCTTTCCATCATGCACTGGGAGAAGGCCATAAGAAATGGGAGCAAGAGTAGGACATTCAGCCCCTTGAGCCTACTCTGTCATTCAATAAGATTATGGATGATCCAACATAAGACACATTGCGTGGCCAGCATCACGCTGCTCCTCAAGATATAGCCCTTCTCCTCAGTGACTGGGGTCCCCTTCCTCAAGAAATGCATTACCATCCATTCTGCACAATCAACTAGTCAGAAGCATGGATGTTAACACGTACTGATCTATTACCCACCCAGTGAAAAGAGGCAATCAGATGGCTCCTATTCCTTCCTCCACAATAGAAGTTATGTTTGTCATTTTCAGCTGGTGGGCAGAGAACATTGCCTGAATGATCAAGGTCTAGCAGCTCTTTCAGTGTAATAACTACTCTTTACAAAGTCACATTTACATCATGTAACCAAGACATTATGTTACTTTTCTCAAATTTAAAATTTTCAAGAAACTTTTCACATCAGAGGGGGTGTAGTGAAAATCAAAAGGAATGATGTCAAGTGTAAACACAGAGAACCATACGGTGAGGCAATGGCCTAGTGGTATTGTTGCTAGACTTTTAATCCAGAAATTCCGCTAATGTTGAGGGGCATGGGTTGTATAATTTGAATTCAATAAAAAGAATCTGGAATTAAGGGTCTAATAATGACCATGAAACCAACTGAGTGTCGGGAAAAAAAATCATCTGGTTCACTGATGTCCTTTGGGGAGCGAAACTTATCTGATCTGGACTATGTGAAACTCGAGACCCATAACACTGTGATTGTTAACTGCCCTCTGGGTTATTAGGGATGGGCAATAAATGCTGACCAAAGAGTATAATATGGGAATGGGAGTGGGGATGGAGGTGATAGGTCAGAGAGGAGGTTGGGGGAAGGTAGCAATACCTCTGACCTATCACCTCCATCCCCACCCCCATTCACCTATTGTACTCTTTGCTACCTTCTCCCCAGCCTCACCGTCTTCCCCCACCCCCATTTATCTCTCCACTCTGCAGGCTTCCTGCCTCTATTCCCGATGAAGGGATTTTGCCCGAAACGTCGATTTCCCTGCTCCTCGGATGCTGCCTGACCTGCTGTGCTATTCCAGCACCACTCTGATCTAAACTCTGGTTTCCAGCATCTGCAGTCCTCACTTTTGCCTAGGGAAGACAATAGGTAAAAACAATGACTGCAGATGCTGGAAACCAGATTCTGGATTAGTGGTGCTGGAAGAGCACAGCAGTTCAGGCAGCATCCGAGCAGCAGTACTGCTCCTTGGATGCTGCCTGAACTGCTGTGCTCTTCCAGCAACACTAATCCAGAAGAGGGAAGACAATAGACCAAGGAATTAATTAGGAAGTGAAAGAACCAATGAAAGTAAAAAAACTCATGTGATCTAATTAGGATCAGATTTTTTTTCCTAAATTTTTAACAACTGGTTGGATTGTGTTATATTAGTTCTGATCACTATAATGTAAAGAAAGTGTGAATTATCCTTCATGATCTGAAATTATTCCCCATGCTCTTGACCTTTCAGGAAGGGCAGGTATTTTGCCAACCTATTGTCTGTGAATCTTCTTGTAGCCATCAGGTCCGTGAGGAAGGACAGTGCTGTGGAACATGTGACAGTGAGTATTATATACTATTCCAAAGAAATCTCACTGGGTTAGTAAGATTCAACCGATACATTCGATGCAGTATTTACAGAAAGTAGGCCAGTTTACACTAATGTCAGGAATAATCTGGTAAGACTATGTAAGTCATTTTGTTGATGAATTTTCATGCTCCAGTGTCAGTGAAATGGAAACCCTTTCATTTTAGGTACCAGTGTCATTATTAAACAACCCTTGGTCAGTAGTAAGGCAAACTAAACTTAATGTGTCTAGCCAAGTATTCCATGGTTTGATTTGGATAACAGATGAAACATTGCTAAATGTTGTGGCAAAATATCTTCATGGAAACCCCAGCAAAATTCTCTAAAGGACAAGCAGAGATTTTTCTGTTTCAAACGAAGGTGATTAAATTTGTTCCAGTGAGTGATTTGCTGTTAAGTTCTTGGGATGTGTGTGGGGGAAAGGCAGATGCTTATTCCCATTCCATGTCAGCCAGTTGATGTGATGGTGGTGGTTAGCCGTTGTGGTGACAGTGTTCCGACTCAGCACAGGATGGAAAGTTCCAGAATTGGGACTTGATGAAGGAACAGTGATTAGTGTCAAAGTCAGGGCAATGAGTAGTGTAACTTGGTAGGGATTTTGGATGTAGTGATGTTCCCACAATGCTATTTCTCTTACTATGCTCAGTTTTAGCAATTGCAACGGAGTGATGAAGTAGATTTGAGAATTTTGAATCTTGTAGAACATGTGAACTGCAACCACAATGGATTTGAAGTGGATTTAAAATAGAAAAATTCCCTCCTCACTAATTCCAAAGTGAATCTTGGCTAGAATGTTCTGCACCAAGCCAGGCCTCTTTGTTTGATCTGGTACATAAGATACAAATTATCCCAACTTGTTTGTTGCAGTGAATGGGAGACAAATGGTGGTTTATTAAGCACGGAAGTGCAATAGCCTGACCAATGTAGGAGCACTTTGTGCATTAATTCCTACTATTGTGACTGATATCTCTAACCAGATTGATCCTGGAAACAGACTAATATGGAGATTTCTCACATTGTCCCAGCAGGAAATCGGAACTCTGTGGATGATCAGTGATTTCCATCAGTTGCGTACAAGATCACAATATCATCATTGAATCCCTACAATGTGGAAACAGGTCATTTGGCCCAACAAGTCCACACCAACCCTACGAACAGCAATCCACCCAGACCCATTCCCTTACCCAATTATTCTACATTTACCCCTGACTAATGCATCTAACCTCGACATCCATGAAAACTATGACGTAATTTAGAACGGCCAGTTCATGTAACCTGCACATCTTTGGACTGCAGGAGCAAGAGGAGCTCTAGTTGCTGACTGTTATGTTCTGCAACAGATTGTTTAACCCCATTTTGTCCTAATGTCAGTCTTATTACTTAATGCTGCTTAAATCCAGAACCTTCCTGTTATTTGACTTTCCTGAATTAATTGAAAAATTAAATAAATCTAGTAGATTTTGCTGTAAAATTCCGTCCAATGGGATGGTCATCAGATGATGCAGCTTATTCAGAGATTACCCAGGCAACCCTAGAGTGGACATGTGTTTCTCAGGGTTGTGCTGAAATATATTGCTTTTATAACCAAAGCCTGATCCTTCCTATATATTTGGCTGGTGATATGTGACATTATTTTTGTTCTACCATTCCAATGAACATTCTTTTTTGATATTTCAGAATGTCTCTATGAAGGCATGGTTGTGAACCATGAGGATGTATTCTCTCCCACCAGTGACAATTGTACCCTTTGTGTCTGTATTGTAAGTAGGATTTCCTGTTTGTAATAGCCTGTAAGTATGTAACAATAGTGGCAATGTGCCTGACTAAGATTAGCAAATCCATATTAATACAAAATGAGTGATGGCTTAAAGCACCACAGAAGCTCAAGAAGTTTTCTAGGTTTAGGACTACCTACAATATCTGGCTGTATTTGGAAGAGAGGCAAAGCATGAAAGTACTATTTCTCTAACGTCTTTTTACATTTGTTATACAGTTCAAAGCATCTTAGTCAATTAATGGCCTTATACATTGTATGTAGATGGGTGTGGTAATCTAAATTCCAGATAGCAAAATCCCACCAAACACAAATGATGGGTGACCACTTAATTAATGTTTGGTAAATACAAAACACTATGGATGGCAAGAAAAATTGCATAGAAACAGGAAGTGTTGGTTATACTCAGCAGGTCTGGTGACGTCGAGAAACATAGTTAAAGTTTCAGAATCCATCTTTGGTATGCTGGCTAACATACCCAGAGGACTCCCTGCTATTCTTCAAATTTAGATTTATATTTTATTTCTCACATGTACTCAAGTACTGAAGTACAGTGAAAAGTGCCTAATGTTGCCACACATGGCACCATTTTAGGTACAAAAAGCTCAGGTACTAATTATGGGTTAGAAGAACCAAAGTTTAAAAGTTAAGCATTACCGTCATAGAATAAGTAGAAAAATAAAGAAATAATAACCATTAAAACCTTTCTTAAAATAAACTAGAAAAATAAAGATATAAAGTTAAAATTTCCATAATCTTTGATGAGTACCTATGTAACAGTATAAACAATACATAAAAAGCACTTCCCTATTCAATAAACGGCTAATAATGATCAGAGCTAAACCTTTTCATTAAGCTCACAAAGGGTTTATTGTTGCTCTGTAATTGGTTCAATTGATTTGCCTGCTAAACTAACTCTTAGGTTAGTGATTCCTTTTTCATTTACACCAACTACCTTCTGAGTTCTTGTACAGCAACTTGTACAAGCGTTGCATTTCAGCACGCATTTCTTTTGACCACACTTCCTTCATTCTACCTATATTTTTATGTCCAGCATTCACTGTCTTTTGCACTATCACTAACTCTTTAATGTTTGAATCCCTGCATCTCCAGTACTTTGGTGAACGTCTTCCATTTAAACCATCACATGGTCTCTCCCTGCAGCTCCAATCCTTCATTGTACCTGTCCCACAATGGTCAATTTTTCAATGGAACACTAAGTCTTCAATCCCTCTGCATATCTGTTTCCAGTCTTCCAGTGCATCTCTTCGTCCTTCGCTTCCTGCTAAATCCTTCCCTCTCATACAGACCAACCCTGAATAAATATCCTTTCTGAGAGTTAGTTTCCTCAAATTAAAATGTAAAATGCTAATTGTAGGTGAGTATGAAATTCATGTTAAAAAAAACACTTTAGCGCTGGCAGATTTCCAAGCTTGAGGCAAAAGAAAATCTGTATATATAAGTGCTTTGATTTAAATTTATTTATAGTTAAAAACATTTCATGTAGATACAGGGGTCAAAATAATTTCTTTATTGAGTGGTCTTCATGAGATGTTATTTTTGAGGGCTACTTTCTGATTTTTGGGGCTATATTTTCATTCTCATTAACTCCTTCCTTAGTTGATGCAGGAATAATAACTTATGTACCGTATATACTCTGGTAAGAGTCAATCTCATGTAAAAGTCGACTCCCTATTTTTGGCCAATAACCTGGAATTTTTCAAATATTTCGTGTAAAACTTTACCCTAGTTCTTCACAGGAAACAGATCAACATTTATGAGTCAATGTGCCGGCTGTCATGTTCCGCTCCAGCTTTCCAGTCTGCCGGTTGTGCTGCTTCACTCCCGTCTTCCAGTCCACTGACTGGTGTGCTCCAAACCGGGTTTCCAGAATTACCACAATTTGTTTTTTTTTCCGCCCTTTATTCATTTAGAAATCAATTGGGCTTCTGCTAATGATACGGTATGATTTTTGACGGGTATGAATTTCAGCCCCTCAAAAGTAGTATCCGTGTAATAGTCGACTCCATAAATTTAACCTTAAAAAGTAGTCAAAAAATTTGACTATTACTCGAGTATACAGTATACAGTGTATGGTATACCAGTATTTGTATTGTTCTTTTTTAGAGTTTCTTCTTTAGATTGATAAACGAATATATTACTAAACCTTTTAAATTGGAATCCAAACATAAGAATATTTTTTGTTAATTTATAATAAATAAATCTCCCATGCTCCATATCTTTTTATGCTTTTTCCAAAATGTGAAATGCATGCTTTACATAAAAAAATGCAACCTTAATGCTGATTTTACAGGTATCATTATTTCAGTAACCAGGAAAAATGAGGATATGGCGCCAATCCAATCATTTGTGAGTGAGTTGACACTGAGCCTGGTGTCTATTCTGTTCCTGACCCCCACAAGCTGACACTCTGGCCTGGCTGTCATTGATACACTCTCTTCTGAATAGCCCATTGTTCCAGGCTGCTTTAACTCTGCTGTACAGTGGCTCAAAGATCAACCAGATTAACTCCCTTAACTCATCGAATTATAGTTCGTTCCCTCCCTCCCACTCCTCCTTAGACTCTGTCTCTGGAAGAGCATCAAGATTATGAGAGAGGGTACTTGTGGGTGTGGAGCTGGAGCAGCAAAGTTAAAAACAGCATGTAATTGGAGGAGCAGCTCTGCACAGCTTCTGCCTCTAATCTGTACAAACATGACTTTTCTCATATAGGTTACAGACATGAGCAAATTTTTTGCATGCATTTTGGTGTTTTTCAAAAACGAATTAGCTCATTATTCTTAGTATTTTAAGCATTATGCAGATAGAAAATAATATTACGATTGAGCGATCGAGTTCCCAAATGTGATCCTTTCGTAATAGTACCACATAGATGCCTTCATTGAAAGAAGCAAGTTCACGTTGCTGTGGCCTTTTTGGTGTTTGGTCACTTTTTAGCAACAGCAGAAGAGTCTCCTTCTTGTTTCACTTTTCAACTGGTAATCTCGAGGTGGGTTTCTTTAAACAGTGTCGAGGTAAAGTTAGGCAAGGGACCTCCTTGCAATTGTCCAACTCAGTTGCAAATCTACGTTTCAGCAGCCCAACAGGTCATTGGGGTAGCTCAAAGAAATGTCAAGGACAATTTGCACATAGCAAAATGCTTAATTTGAATCTTGACCTGTCTTTCGTAGCTTTTGACTGGGGACACTATAACCAGTCAATTCTCTTTATTTCTTCCAGTCTGGGAATGTGAAGTGCATTACCCCTGAATGCCCTCCAGTCACATGTGAGAAACCCATCCTCCTGGATTGTTGTCCTACTTGCCCAGGTTAGTATATCCTCTGGGAACAACTGTGCACCAGAGCTTCCAAAATTGATCTTGGATTGGTGCATTCAGAAGAATTCGTCTTCACTTCAAGAAGTTACATCTCTATATATTTCGGCTGTATAATTCCCCACAGAGAATTGGCTTAGTTGATAAAACCTCAAGCTGGCCAAACTCCAGCTATTCGGTTTGTAGGAAATGTCATGTGATGCTGCTGCTCCTTTAACAAGGTTATGTTGTTTTTTTCAAAAGGAGTCGTAAAGGCAGGGGTTCCGATATGTCTGGACAAATCTACTTGAGACAGCTTTTATCTCTTTCGTTGAAAACACTTGTACAATGAAAGGGGAGTGGCTAGTTCTCCTAGTTGAGGTTTTGGTTTAGTTTTAGCAAGCAGTCAGTTTGGAGCTGACGGTTAAAGAAAACTGCTGGGAGAGGCAAAGGTTCCCGGATTAAACAGGGTTTTCTGGTAGACTCTCTCTCTCTGACATCACTCCTGTAAGACCCTGTGTTTGATTTTATCTTTTTTTTTGCCAAGGGGCTGTTGCGAGTATTTGGAACAGCATGAGTAAATTGTGATAGAGTCGTTTGGGTTTTCAGATAAGATAAGATTCTCTTTTGTCTGTGTGTCAACAAATCCTGTTTTGTTTAAAACCTGGTGGTGGGGCCAGCTGCATTGCTCCTGCAATATCTACTCTACACCTGCTTAAAACAACTAACAAAGTTAGGGTCTGGGCAACCTTTTTAAAATGTTTTGCGGGGCATGGTCTTTAACAGTCTAAAACTAGAAAGTGTTATATTTTCTCACAATGAACTATATCCACTTTGCCTCTTCCTACCTTTAGTTGAGAACTGCTCCTATCAAGTCTGTGCTTAGAATTCTGATCATTATGTGTCTTTCCTTAAACATGCCAACAGTCTTTGCCATTACTATTGTTAGTGCTACGAGAATACATTCCAAATTCTTATTTTGTTGCAGATGTAAAGTTCCTCCTGAATTCCGTCTTGAATTTCTTCACTTTTTTAACTGAGCAGCTGTATGTTCGAAGAGACCTTGTCTTTTGACACTTCAGTGTAACTTGATCTAGGGCAAGTCTTACAACATGTGTTACTCTGGGAACAATTTTAAAATAGTGACCAAAAAATTGTGATTACTTGTAATTTTGATTCACGGCGTTGTTGCAAATACAGAATCTGTGCATGTGTTGTCTTTAACCTACAGAAAAATGAGACCTGAGTAAGTGTTAAAAAATGTCTGGTTAAATTAGTTAATGTCCCTCTGTAGTCATTGTTGTCATTTCTGTTTTCCTCAGCTGAGTGTATTGACCAAGGCATAGTATATCCCCATGGCACAGAATTCACAAGACCTGGTGTTGACTGCATCACTTGTGTATGTTTGGTAAGTTTTGAATGTCCTGAATGCTGAGTTATCTGGAGTTGCTAGGTCACACAGCAATATTCCAAAAATATCCAATCTCCCAGCTGGAAAGCTCAAGCATTTTTAATGCTATCTCCATTTGATCTCTATCGGCAAAAGTATTTTTGAATAGCTTTACTCCTTCCTGTGCTGTAGTCAAGATGAGCTCAGTTGATTGCATGGTTGGTTTGTGATACAAAGTGATGTGAACTCCATGAATTCACTTCCTGTGCTTCCTGTACTGTTTGAGGTCATCATGTAACATTCTATCTTCTCAAACTCACCCCTCACCTGAGGTTGGTGACCCTCAGGTTAAATACACCACCAGCGCACGCTCTCTCTTTCTTTCTCTCTCTGATGAGAGATGGGAGACTGTGGCCATTTTGTGTTTGGATTTGTGAGTTTCCTTAAGCTGCTGTTTTTGTAGTGAAGAAGTCTCTAAATATTGGTTCAGAAATAGCTACTGAATTGCATAGGTAGTTAGAGCATTCAATGTTTTCGTGCATCCAGTTGGCTATAACTCATGGTCGTTTCAAAGCAGTCTCCGAGAACACAGTATTCTCAAGACATGGGCTACCAGCCTCAAGTCAAAATCCAGAGTGTTTAAATTATTGTGTTCATCTGATCCATTCTGGTCAGATGTACAAAGTATTTCTTAAATGTTGAGAGGTTAGAAAGTGTAGGTGTGTAAAGAGACTTGGGTGTCCTTGTCACTATCTACCATCCTCACTATCTCCAATGCCCTTGTCAGTAAGTCATAGAAAGCTAACATATTGATGCAGCAAATTATTCAGAAGGCAAATGGAATGATAGCCTTTATTGCAAGAGGATTAAGTGCAGGAGCAGAGAAGCTTTGCTTCAATTATAGAGGAGCTTGGTTAAACTGCACCTGGAGTACTGTGTGCACTTTTAGTATCCTTATCTGAAGACAGGTGTATTGCCAGTGAGTGAGAAGGTGTGATAAAGTTTACCAATCTTGATCCTTGGATGACAGGACCTTGCTATGAAGAGTGATTAGGTAAATTGGGCCTGCCGTCCCTAGAATTTTGAAGAATGAGAAGTAAGCTCATTGAAACCTAAAAATACTTCGAGGGATAGGCAGGGTACAGTTACAATACTGGGTAAACCCCTCTGCTAATTTAAACTACCAACACAGATAAAGATTCACCCCTTCCTGTAATCTATTAAAATTCAAGAGGCAAAGAACTATCCCAAAAGTCACTATTTAAAGTAAAAATTGTCAACTTTTTAAAAAGTCTAACAGAGAATATTAACTAACAATTATTTACAACTCCTTTCTCTTAAACCTATCTTTTACCTCCCCCTCTACAATGCTAGTCCAATTTTTAAAAAATCCAGATTACAACTTACAGCAAAACAATCACCTTTCAAAACCAGTGAGTTTTGCTAAGTTTCCTCTGTAGATTTTCTCTCCAGGTCAGTTTTGATGATTCTTTCTGTGCAATCTCCTTCTCCAGACAGGTACCTCTCAGAGAGCTCTTACAAGCAGCCTACATCTGTTGGTCTTTTGGCAGTTCTCTTTGTCACTCTGGCTAACTGTTCAAAGCGTCTGATATTTATAGCCCAAAACATCGGATCGTTCCATTGGTTCAAACTTGATT
This sequence comes from Chiloscyllium punctatum, assembly GCF_047496795.1. Classification (NCBI taxonomy): domain Eukaryota; kingdom Metazoa; phylum Chordata; class Chondrichthyes; order Orectolobiformes; family Hemiscylliidae; genus Chiloscyllium; species Chiloscyllium punctatum. The sequence goes on along the minus strand of NC_092760.1, from coordinate 37,091,354 downwards.
GGGGTTTGGTATCCTGGGGCATAATTTAAACTAGTTGACTGAATTTGAACTTGTTTTTGTCTTATGGCAATCCAGCTACTCTAGCTGTTTCAACCAAATGTTACATTGTTAACTTGTTCTGGACTCTCTGCTTCTCTAAGTCCTTGCTAGCTTTTCAACTGTCTTAAAGTTACAGTACACCTTCATAACAGGAGAAAGTGAGGACTGCAGATGCTGGAGATCAGAGCTTAAAAATATGTTGCTGGAAAAGTGCAGCAGGTCAGGCAGCATCAAAGGAGAAGGAGAATCGACGTTTCAGGCATAAGCCCTTCTTCAGGAATGAGGAGGGTGTGCTAAGCAGGCTAAGATAAAAGGTAGGGAGGAGGGACTTGGGGGAGGGATGTTGGGAATGCGATAGGTGGAAGGAGGTTAAGATGAGGGTGATAGGCTGGAGAGGGGGTGGGGGCGGAGAGGTCGGGAAGAAGATTGCAGGTCAAGAAGGTGGTGCTGAGTCTGAGGGCTGGGACTGAGAAAAGGTGGGGGGAGGGGAAATGAGGAATCTGGAGAAATCCGCATTCTTCCGCCTAGGAACCCTCCAGCCACAGGGGATGAATGCGGATTTCTCCAGCTTCCTCATTTCCCCTCCCCCCCCCATTTTCTCAGTCCCAGCCCTCAGACTCAGCGCCAGCCTTCTTGACCTGCAATCTTCTTCCCGACCTCTCTGCCCCCACCCCCTCTCCGGCCTATCACCCTCACATTAACCTCCTTCCACCTATCACATTCCCAACGCCCCTCCTCCCTACCTTTTATCTTAGCCTGCTTGGCACTCCTTCCTCATTCCTGAAGAAGGGCTTATGCCCGAAACTTCGATTCTCCTGCTCCTTTGATGCTGCCTGACCTGCTGCGCTTTTCCAGCAACACATTTTTAAACCTTCATAACAGTACATGTTTCCCTTGTTAGGGAGTCTAGGACCAGGGGCAGCACTTAAAAACAAGGTGGCTGCCATTTAAGCCTGAGGTCAGGGTTAACCCAGAGGTTTTACTCAGAGGAAAGTCTGTTCTCTGGAGAGCCGTGCAAGTTCAGCCTCTGGGTACAGCTTGGTAATTTTTGATTATCAGTGGTGTAAAGGGTTATGGGGATAGTGTGGGTAAAAGGCATGAAAGTGTTCAATCAACTGTGCTCGTATTGCATGGTGGGACAAACTATTCCTCTGTTCCTATGATATTAAATACTGGACAGAGAAATTCATAGGTACGTTATGGCCTGCCTAAATGATTCCAGACAGAATTCTTGATTTGAATTGCACCACTGCTCAACATTAGCAGCTCTATGCTATGAAAGGGTCAATTCTCATGAAGTATCATCCAAGGACAGTTCGGAAATTGACCATACAGTTGACATAGAGCTAGTTGCTGGAGGCACAACTATAGAGTCAATAAAGTGTGGCGCTGGAAAAAGCACAGCAGGTCACGTGGCATCTGAAGAGCGGGAGAGTCTACTTTTCGGGCTTCATCAGAACTCATGAAGGGTCAAGCCTGAAACGTCGATTCTCTTGCTTGTCAGATGCTGCCTGACCTGCTGTGCTTTTTCCAGCACCACACTTTATCAACTCTGACTTCTCCAGCATTTGCAGTCCTCACTATTTCCCAGTTGGCACAACTATAGACTATACCTGAACCAGGGGAAAGGACTATGAAGGAGAATTAGATACAGATAGATTCAGAGACTAGTTTATGGCAAAATGGGTATGTTCACCATGTGTGCAATCCATCTTAGTACATTGTTGATAGATTGTTCATATATTGTGGCAGCATGGGCCACTCCAAATAAATATGTCTTATTTTCAGTCCAACTTTGCAATTATCTGTAAGTCATGTTCCACAAATCCCTCAATTGTTTACCCATTTCTTCTCCTAATCTCTCATTACAAAACCTACCATCCCAATATCCACCATCTAAAATCTCGACCAAACACAAATTTCGCTCACCATAAATTCATTCCAACTCCCTATTCCCTAATCATTGCAAGCTCCTCTTTCCTTTCTGAACCAGTTTGGTCGTATAGATGAAAGTGTTTTATTGTCCTATCCAGTTCTTAGGAAGGATGACCCGAGAGTCCAACCTGTGTTTGGGGCCAGTGTAGTGGAGGCTTTCGGTCTAGACCTGAATGCCAGCTTAGTTTAGGTAAATCTAACCTACACGCACCCACCCTGCCCCATTATGTGCCCAGTGGATATCATTCTAACTTAAAATCAACACTTCCATATGAATTACACTTCACTCTTCTGTAGTAAAGAGAGGCACTAGTGTGTATGAAATATTAACAAAGCAAACACATTGTCATCTGCCCCTTATTCAAGAATGATGTGTACAGGATGGAGAGTTTCTGCTATTATTCTTCATGTGATTGAAAAGGTTAATTTACAACTCTCACATCATTAGGCACACAGGGCAGTGCACCCCATGAGCTGGTGGGATCTGGAGCTCAGGATTTTCTCAGCTTCCAATCTGCTAAACTCCCTGCCATATTAGTTAAAGGAGTTGGACTTTCAAAATGCCACTGACAGGCATTGTTGTTGCCATTTTGAACGTTTGGTTAAAAAAAAGAGTGGTACCAGTAATATCAACAGAAATAAACTGAGGACTACAACTGATTTTTGTTTTTCATTTTGAGAAGTATTGATCATTTCTCTTTTAACCATTAAATTTGACTGATTGTGTCCTCAGAATGGTGAAGTGGAGTGTTCCTACAGCCCTTGCCCAGTGTTGCACTGTGCCAGAGAGAATTGGTTTCTGGAGCCTGGCCAATGCTGCTTTACTTGCCGTCAGGATAAAAACATCAAAGGTGAGCTAGGGTTTTGAGAAATATACCGGGTGCCATTTTGGAATGAATGTATCTGAAAACTCCTTACAGAGCTAAGACAGAGGCAAAAACAGGAATTGCTGGTAACATGTAGCTTCCCCAAACTCCAGCCTATTCTGTCTCTTAGCCACATGTGCATTTTTCACTGAATACCTTCTCACTTCCTCACGATCATTTATGTCGTATCAAGTAGTTACAAAATGCTGCCAGTTTCCATGCCGAGATTGAATATCGGCTGTTTCTCTTCTACAACTCACTTTTTATCCAAACAATTTTGCTCAAAGGTGAATATTTCAGATTTGACAAAGGGTTATGTTCAAAATTGTAATCTGCCTTTGCTGCTGAATGATCTATGTCTTTTCGGTGTATGCTTTGATTTCCACCATTAATAATGCCTTGTTTTTTCAGTTAAGTGTGTTAATGAGTTGGTTTCAAGGTGTTTCATGTTTGATGCTTAATTATCTTCCATTATATTTTGAATGATGAATTCACAGTGGTACGAAGTTACACAAATTTTAGCTAATCGATTGCATATTACTTATCCATATTTGTTTTTAATAGAACTTGAATTTCTCTGATTCTATTTTGTACCATTTCTCCTTGACAGGTTGTTTTATAGATGACAATGGCATTGAGTTTCCAGTCGGGCAAATATGGTCACCTGGCGACCCTTGTGAAGTATGTGTGTGTCAGGTGAGTCCAGCCAGGAAAGAGAAACTCACATTACCAACATATGTGTTGCAGTGTCTCAGAAGAAAGCCTCTCTACCATTTCCTCTTGGATTGTTTATTTGTGCTATTGTTCCTTGGTCTTATTGTCTGTTTCATTTCAGGAAGATGGTTCAATTGTCTGTAAGAGGACAGAGTGCTTGGAGACCTGCGCACACCCAATATTGGTTCCTGGACAATGTTGCCCAGATTGTTCTGCAGGTAGTTTACTAACTCTCGGTGTGTCTGTATGGCAAGCAATTATTGCTGATCCCTAATTTCACTAGCGAGGTTGATGAAGGCCATCACCTTGATCCGTTGTCATCCATGTGCTGTAGGTACACATAGGTTGGTTTGGGAGCTTTGGAATTTTAGTGCAACTGTGGTGAAGTAATGCATATTATTCCTAAATCAGGATGATATGTTACTTAGAGGTATCTTGTAGATAGTACTATGTCTATGTAGTTGATACCTTGTCCTTCTCGGCAGTGGAGTTCTCAGTGTGAATAATGAATGCTGGTCTTGCCATTGAAGCTTGCTTCTGTGAATGAATCAATTAAATAAAAGTGTAACAAGAAAGCAGGACTCAGTTATAGATTCATAAATTGTACTCTCATTGTGTTTTGCAGCTTGTGCCCTAATCATAACTACCTGACATTCTTTTCACAGGGAAAGGCCAGTCCCCATTGGCCTGGCCCTAATTATCTCGATCCCTGGCACATCACCACTTAATGCAACCATAATTGACAACATTGTCAACAGTGGAAGAGCATGATGAATACAGATGAACTAAAATGAAAACAGAATAGAATAAGGTGAACATCCCACCTGTGTAACCTGTGTTGCATGGTGCTATTAAACGAGACTCGGCTAGTTACTGCAGTACACCTTGTAGATGGTACAAGCTGCTGCCATTGTGCTTCAGTGTTAGAGACAATAAATGTCAAAGGTAGTGAATGGATTAACAATCAAGCAGGCTGCTTAGTTCCACAAGTGTTGAGCTTTTTGAGCATTGTTGGAATGGCATTAATTCATTTAAGTGCAGAATACTTCAGCACACTCCTTACTAGTGCCTTTACAATAGTGAATTGAATTTGGGAGTCTGGAGTCAAGATTAGAGTGGTGCTGGAAAAGCACAGCAGGTCAGGCAGCATCCGAGGAGCAGGAAAAATCGATGTTTCAGGCAAAAGCCCTTGATTTGGATGCTGCCTGACCTGCTGTGCTTTTCCAGCACTCCTCTAATCTTGACTCTAATCTCCAGCATCTGCAGTACCCACTTCTTCCCTTTGGGAGTCAGGAGGCGAGTTCCTTGCTGACGACTATGCAGGCCTTGTATGCTTGATATTAGGTAGTTGATCCAGTTAGGTTTCTGCTTCGTGGTGAACTTAAGGATATTTGCTGATTGTAATGCCAACAGATGGATTACTGGGCTAATGGTAGACTACTTGGTAGAGTGGAAGAGCAGAGGGATCTTGGTGTCCATGTACACAGATCTCTGAAAGTTGCCACCCAGGTAAATAGTGCAGTGAAGAAGGCATATGGCGTACTGGCTTTTATTGGTAGAGGAATTGAGTTCCGGAGTCCTGAGGTCATGCTGCAGTTGTATAAGACTCTGGTGCGGCCGCATCTGGAATATTGTGTGCAGTTTTGGTCGCCATACTGTAGGAAGGATGTGGAGGCACTGGAACGGGTGCAGAGGAAGTTTACCAGGATGTTGCCTGGTATGGTAGGAAGATCCTATGAGGAAAGGCTGAGGCACTTGGGGTTGTTTTCTTTGGAGAAAAGAAGGTTTAGGGGTGATTTGATAGAGGTGTACAAGATGATTAGGGGGTTAGATAGGGTTGACAGTGAGAACCTTTTTCCACGTATGGAGTCAGCTATTACAAGGGGGCATAGCTTTAAATTAAGGGGGGGTAGATATAGGACTGATGTTAGGGGTAGGTTCTTCACTCAGCGAGTCGTAAGTTCATGGAATGCCCTGCCAGTAGCAGTAGTGGACTCTCCCTCTTTATGGGTATTTAAGCGGGCATTGGATAGGTATATGGAGGATAGTGGGTTAGTGTAGGTTAGGTGGGCTTTGATCGGCGCAACATCGAGGGCCGAAGGGCCTGTACTGCGCTGTATTGTTTTATGTTCTATGTTCTATATGAAGAGAATGGGGTTATAAATATCTCCTGTTGGAGATCATCATTGCTAAACATATATATGGTTCAAATATTACTTGGCATGTACAGTCAAAGACTGAATGTTGTCGTGTTTTGCTATACATGGACAATTGCTGGAACATCTGAGGAACTGAGCATGTGAAATCCTGAGTGAACATCTCCACTTCTGACCTAATGATGGCCATTGAGGAAGCATTTGAACACCGATCAGTTAATGACTATGATCCTGGGAGGGTGATGTAGTATTTTCAAATTGACCACTCCTGGTACCCTGTGGTCTTTTTCCAATTCTTGGATACACTACTAGAGAGTGTGCAGAGAAGAGTCACCGACCTGGATCACATGAAGATTTATTGCATGATCACAAAAAGTACAAATCCATTGGGTAAGACATAATTAGAAGCTAAGCAATTTGGTGCAGATACACCTGCTCCCTCTAAAGGCTGGAGCGAAATTCTTTGTCTTCACCATAGACTGTGTGCCATCAGTAGAATGGATGGAGGCCATGTAATATGACCAATAACCCCATCAGAACTACCAACTTCTGCTACTGGAGATAGCCAGGTCTCTTTCAACTGAGGTTAGCTTTGAGGTGTTACTAAAGGGGACGGATTAAAATCCTATGGTGGTGGTGAGAGGATCGAGCTAAGGGTGGAAGATTGGCTTCTGCTCCCTTGACTCCAGAAACCCTGCAAACCAATACCTGAACAGGTATTTAACTGCAGCTGAACAACAAGAAGGAACCTTTGCCAATATTCTTTACTGGTGGGGTCTGTTCATTCCAGCTACTTAAATACCTTCAACACCTTTACACTGTGAACTCACTCTTATTCTTTCCCTTTCCTTTAGCTTTACTTGTTGCATTCTCTGTCACCATGTCCTCTCTCCCCTCTCCCGCACTCCAGTGAGACTGTCTGTTCTTTCCAGTCTCGCAGTTCGACACATCATTGTTCTGCCAATCTCATAGTCCGATCATTTAATCTGCACTATCAACACCCTTTCTCCCCCAGCATTCCACCAACCCTCTCGCTCTCCCCACCCCCCCACCCAGCATAAACGTTGCCAACTCCATACTTCGCATTAACTCCAATGAAGAGTCATCGAGACTCAAAATGTAAGCTTGTTGTCTCCATGGATGCTGTCTGACCTGCTGAGGTTTCCCATATGTTTTTGTTTTCAGTAAGTGCCTGCTCATATTCACTTGCCTCTAGGCCTTGCCTTGGTTACCCTAAGCGCAAAGCTCTTCAAGCTAAACTGACCATGAGGAAAGACTCAAAGACTCAAAAATTGGCCGGTGCACATTCTGCAGCACTTTGATTTGGGGATTTTTAAACACGACTATGAATCTCCCTGAGTATCTTGTATCCAGCTAATGTAAAGCACAATCACTGAGCTCATAAATTTTGAAACCCAACTCCACTTGGTCAAAATGTAAACGCTGTTTGAGGATGTTCTCTGAATGGGGTGCTTTTGCTCTGGGTTGAAACTTGACTATCCTTGTATATTAGTGTAAAGTCAATCTGGTGTAAAAGTCAACACTATGACTTTGGCCTAAAACCCCCAAAGTTTTGATACAACTGTGTAAAAGTCAGTCTTCAGATTTCAGGGATTTAAAGCCCAAAAGGTTCAGAACCAAGCAATATTCCTGGAAACGTCAATGATTTGATTCCAATGTAAATGTTTAAGTACCAATGAAAAAGAATGCTGTTAAATAAACAACTGTTGGAAAATAATATGGAATAGCTGTTTACAGTTTGTAATTTTGTGAAATAAATGTTAGATACTGAACATAAATTATTTATATTTTTATTATTTTTTATTCCATTGCAGTGGGCCTTTTTGGATTTCACTTGGGGCCAAATCAAGCGCACGCATCAACCCTTCATAACATTATCCTTGTAAAAGTCAACCACATGAATTTTGATCCAAAAAAATTGACTTTTACTCCAGTATATACAGTAGAACTGGACAGTTTCATTTTGAGTACATAAACCTGTAACAAAAACAAATAGCTGGAGAAGCTGAACAGATCTGGCAGCATCTGTGAAGAATAAAAATCAGAATTAATGTTTCGGGTCCGGTGACCCTTTCTCGTTTAGAACATTCAAACTTCCTCTTTGTTCCTGATTTACAGCATCCTCAGTTCTTTCAGTTTTTACATAACCCTGTGAGATATGCTCAAGGTTTGCTGTTGCCCTTTTGGAATAACATGGCAGTTATCAATTTTTCTAATTCAAGAGATAATTTTAAAAAAAACATAGGTAATTGTCTTGTATATTAGACAAAAATTATAGTATTGCAATTTCAGCTATTAAATATGTGGTGCTTCCAGCTTCAAGGGGTAATAGTGGGCCTGCTTGTTTCTGGTCTTCATTCACTAATTGGTTTCTGAAGTGGATCCGTCAGTAACCTATTTGTTTTCTTTGAAGGTTGTACCTATGGTGGGGTGACCTATCAGAATAATGAGAGCTTCCCATCAACATCAGATTCTTGCCTCACCTGCATCTGTCTGGTAGGTGTGTATGGGTCTTTAGTATTTCAGACTACAGCTCATTGCTGTTAAGCTGGGCTCAGATGTTTGAGGAGAAAGTCTGGGATTTTTATTTGCAGTAAGGTTGGTTATGACGTTTGACCTGTGTCTTTGCCTCTTGGATTAGTTATGACACAAGATAAATTTCCAAGTTCTGTTCTTACTTCTAAAGGATTCCTTCATTTTGTTACCAATCATGTCCAAAAGGACTCTAATACCCTTTAATATTTTGACCATGTCCTTTTCTCCTACAGTCAGGCTCTGTTGCTTGCTCCCCGATGGAGTGCAAAGTTGGCTGCACTTACCCTTTCCATTCTGAAGGAGAGTGCTGTCCTCTTTGCATTGGTGAGTACATCAATGATTTCGACAAGCCCTTCAGATGTGAGCAGTGAGCACTGAGTTTTATCACACTAGCTGTTTAACTTCAATGATTGTTATGATTGTATTTCCTTGCTTGGTGTTACTTGGGAGCCAGAAAAATTCTAATCTCCTTGTCACTGTTCGCTCACTGTGTCTCACTCACTGCACTAATACTGATCCCACTGTTTGTCGACCTCACTGTGTTAATCATTCTCCCACTCGCTCTCTCTCCCTCACTGCACTAATCAATGTCCCACTGGAGGAAGCAGCAAAACATTTCATTATAAAGAGGCAACGGATGGCGATGTACATACAACTTCTTTTCTCAAGTGTGTCTTATCTCAGAAACTTCACTATATGGAGATATTTCGGAAAAGGGAGATCAGCTGCATTCTTCCATGTCCCAGACTGTGGGATGTCCCAGGGCAGTTCACCCATCTGCGTTCTCTGTCATTGATGTGTAAGTGCATAGCTTCGCTCAGATGGAACCAAACATCGTTATCAAGAGATAGGTGCCCATCAACCTGATGTGCTATGAAAGCTGACATTAATCAGTGGCGAGCAGTTACTGACAATGGATAATGCCTAATTAGCGGGTTCATCTGTGTTGTGGCTGCATTCACGTATTCACATGGTCCTTGTTTTACAGATTGCAACTATGAAGGGAGGAAAGTCACGAATGGCCAGTCATTTCAGCCTGAAAATAGACCCTGCTACCAATGTAAATGTCAAGTGAGTGTGGCTTCACAAGGTGATAATTCCTGATTTTTGGCTAGACGGAAAGAGCAGTGAAATTTATTACAGGACAATATCACACACCATGTTGGAGGGTGTTGTGTGTGTGTGTGTGGGGCGGGGGGTGGTGGTGGTGAATGGAGGAGGAGGAGGAGGAGGGGGAGGGGGAGGGATGGATGGACCTTAAACATATAGTGAACAAGAGGGGATTGCAAGTCAAATAAGGCTGCGGTTCAATCGCAAGAAGTGAATGTTGTTATGAGCTATATATTGAGTGTGGTTGATAGACTGATTCACTGTGTAGCCAGCCTGTGTTATGGCTGAATGTTGCATGGAACAAAGTGGCTGTTGTCCCGGATAGAATTGGTGTTCTTAATGACCACGATGAAGGTGTTTTAATCTGAGGTTTATATGTAAATTCAGAGTGGATGTCCCCAGTTTAAGTCATTCTAATAGCAAGCTTTCTGTGTAAATTCTAAAACAAAGAAGGTTATTTGTTATTACAAGCATTGCCTGGATGTTTAAAAATGCAACATCTTACTAATTCAATTTGCACAAAGATTAGAACATAGAACATAGAACATAGAACAATACAGCGCAGTACAGGCCCTTCGGCCCTTGATGTTGCACCGATCAAAGCCCTCCTAACCTACACTAACCCACTATCCTCCATATACCTATCCAATGCCCGCTTAAATACCCATAAAGAGGGAGAGTCCACCACTGCTACTGGCAGGGCATTCCATGAACTTACGACTCGCTGAGTGAAGAACCTACCCCTAACATCAGTCCTATATCTACCCCCCCTTAATTTAAAGCTATGCCCCCTCAAGATTAGATACACTTGAAAACAAAAAGATGCAATTACAGCATGGAATTGTTTCAGTTTTTGTATCAGATCTGTATTTTCTTAGATGTGTTGAAGTTTTCATTGCAGTGAAGGACTTGTAGAGCTTTTTCAGTAAGTTGCAATGTTTATTGTTGTCAATGCCAGGAGGTTGGTTCTCACGTGATCTTGACGTTGGAACAGATTGGAGAGAGGCCTTCTCCTAATTTTAAGGTGCTGTTGTGAGCAATCTTGGTTGCCCAGTTGGCCAAAGTAGATTCAATGGTTTTGTTGATGGTTTCTCTATTTCTGAAGAGCTGCTTTCTACTTTAAAAATAGGCAACAAACATGATGATCTGACCCAAATTATCTTGTTCCAAGTTCAGCCCATGTTGTGGGCTTTTATTTTCTAACCATTTATGGGATGTGGACATTGCTGGTTGGCCAGCACTTATATTGCCCATCCCTAGTTGCCCTTGAGAAGGTGGTGGTGGTGAGCTGCCTTCTTGAACTGCTGCAGTCCACCTGCTGTAAGTTGACCCACAATGCACTTAGGAAGAGAATTCCAGGATTTTGACCAGGCGACAGTGAAGCAATGGTGACACTCTGCTCCATCTTTAACCAGGTAATGGCTACGGACTCTTGGCCCACAGTGCCAATGCAAAATGTCACGTGGCATGCTGCAACATTTTGACAGCCTTTTGGTTTCACTTGTTAAAATGGAGCTTTTAAATTTGTAATACCAATGTGCATGGGCAAGCAAATATTGATCTGATGTTGATGTCAAAGTTTGGTTGCAAATGATCATTTTGTTTCTAGTTACCAACTACCAGATTAGTGTCAGAGAATGCTAGTCCTATAAGTTTTATTATCAACACCTTTTTTAATAGAGCTATTTGAATCAGACAAGGGAAGAGAGTTTAAGTTCATATGTTGACTTAAAAAAAATCTCGGACCACACAAAAGTTTCAATACCGAAACACACTTTATTTAGATTAAGCCAGTGAGAGATGAAGTCTATAGTCCAGAGTATCAAATAAGATAACCTTGGATGGACTAATGACAGATCTCTGATTTTTAGCAAATAAAGCAGCATATTTTATAGCCCTTATGTGCGTAACAATTTCACATGTTTCAGTTCCCTCACAATGTAATGTTTCTACCTCTAATTAAGTTGTTGTAATTAAAATTAGATGACTAACACATTTTAGTCTTGTTCACATATGTCGAAACAAAGTTATTGATTTAAATGTTTCTACATCAGGTGCCATTCTCTTGTGTCAAAGCAGATAAAGCAAAAAAAATTATCAGTATTTTATTCATTGGAGGTGATGACAGTTCCGTCTGAGAAAGAACAGCTACAAGGTTATGTCAAGAGTCTTACATTCTTAAATTAATTCTCACGGTTGCTGTGACTGCCATTTTAAAAATGTAAGACAAATTATTATTGCAAGATGGAAACTTTAAATGGAGGCTTTTAACTGTTGGTTCCCCAGTACTTTATCACATGGTAATGTTTTGTGATGTTAATGATTCTGTAATTTTTTTCATATTTCCTGTGATTTTTGGAAAATGTTGATCTGTGAGTTTCCATCTTCCCAGTACCCCCCCTTCTCCCTGACTCCCTCCATCCCCCCACTTCCTCTCACCCTCCCCCCTCCATCTCTCTCTGTCTGTCTGTCTCTCTCTCTCTCACACACACTCTCTCTCTCACACACTCTCTCTCTCTCTCTCTCTCTCTGTTACTCCATCTGTGTTGGTCTCTTTCTCTCACATTCTGACTCCACATCTCAATCTCCCTACTCTGTAACTCAGTTTCTCCGTATCACCCTCCTCTTACTCTCTGTCCATCTCTCTCAAACAGTTTGGAGAAGTAAGTTGTGACATTCTGATATGTGAACCACCTTCCTGTGAAAACGCCTACTCCATGCCTGGTGAATGCTGCCCAACTTGCTCAGGTAAGATCCAACAGTGTTTCAGTATTTATAACTCATAGTGACATTGTGCCTGCATCTTCGTTTCCGTGGTTTACTGTGATCTTACTTGTAAACCATAGGTTGGCAGCCAGCTTTGTCAAACAGCCAACACTGACAAGGAGATTCAAGACCAGATCAGTTTCCATGGAAACGAGGATCTCAAGTCAACAAAAAGTCCAAGTTCACATAGCAGTTGGCATCACTGCAGTCCTGTCCCATGCTGAATATCAGCAGCACACCGAGCTAGAGAAATTTCATCAGCAAAGTCTCTGCTTTATCTTCCAAATTCTGTGGGAGGACCATTGAACAAATGTTAGACTATTTCTTGTAGTTAGCTCAATGAGCATCCAAATAAAGCTTCTGAAAATCAGCTTCACCGGATGGGGCACTGTGTACAGAAAGTCATCTCCACATCAGGTCCTGTTTTCCTAAATCTCGAATGGCCAGTGTTCCAGAGAGAACATGGATCCAGCACAGCATATTTTGAATTAATTTCTTGCAGCTGATTCTTTACTGTGTGACATGTTTGTTATGCATCAAATTGTGACTGACTGGTTATGAAGTGATTTTTTAATTCACTCGTGGGCTGGTTGGACAGCATTTGTTTTCCCTCCCCAGTTGCCCCTTGAGAAGGTGGTGGTGAGTTACCTCCTTGAACCACTGCAGTCTATGTGCTGTCGGTTAACTCAACAATGCCCTTAGGAAGGAAATTCTAGGATTCTGACTCACTGCCAGTGAAGGAACAGGAACATATTTCCAAGTCAAGATGGTGAGTGGCTTGAAGAGAAACTTGCAAGTGGTAGTGTTCCTATGTATTTGCTGCCTACAACCTTCTAGATGGAACAGATCATTGCTTTGGAAGGTGCTGTCTAAGGATCTTTGGTGAATTTCTGCAGTGCATCTTGTAGATAGTACAGGCTGCTGCTACTGAGCATCAGTTGTGCAGGGAGTAGATACTTATGGATGTGGTGTCAAGCAAGCAGACTGCTTTGTCCTGGATGGTGTCAAGCATCTTGAGTGTTGGTGGAGCTGCACTCAGCCAGGCAAATAGGGAGTATTCCATTGTTCTCCTAACCTGTGCCTTGTGGCTATTGGACAGGCTTTGGGAAGTCAAGGAGTGAGGTACTGTGTCGGGAGTATTCCAGTAAATGTAATGAACTATTGCAATTGCAGGAATTTTTACAGTGGCAATCAGTTTCTGTTGGGAGCAAACATTGGGTCAAGAATGCACAGTGCTGTCCACTGATCTTCCTGCATCTGCTTCTGCACAAGCTGTTTGTAAGATCACCAAGTGGACGATGCAAATTAGACTGAACTACAATTAAAATCCATGCCATTGGATTTGACCATTTTAATGCCACTGTTTTCTTGGGTCATTGTGCTCTATGTCCCTAACTTGGGCAGAAAACTGATGGAGAGATACAAATCAGGTTCTTACGACATACATAGGGCCACTGAGCCACTTTAATGACCTATTAAATGGAGCATCTGTCTTGCTGAACAAAACATGTGAGCAAAAATCAGTTACCTTTCCCATTTCTATATTCCTTCATGGGATGTGAGCATCACTATAGTAAAGCCAACATTGTAACCATTTCCTGATCGCCCTTGAACTGGGTGGCTCACTAGGTGAATTCAGAGGGCAGTTAAGAGTTAAGCATGTGGCTCTGGAGTCACATGTAGGCCAGATTAAGTTAGGTTGGCAGATTTCCTTCCATGATTCTGATGAACCCAGAGAATTTTTTTAACTTGTTCAATACCCAGATATTACCATGATACCATCATCTCCCAGCATGTGAGACCAGGATTAACAAAATGCTCCATGGGGCTTTATGGAACAGATAGATCACTGCTTCCTTGATCTTGCCTCCATTTCTGGATTTGAAAATTTCATCACAGTTTCTCCTGATAATATAGGGTCAAGGGTGTCCTGCAGGTAGGCTGCCTACAACATAGAACATGGAACATAGAAAAATACAGCGCAGTACAGGCCCTTCGGCCCTCGATGTTGCGCCGACCGAAGCCTACCTAACCTACACTAGCCCAATAACCTCCATATGCTTGTCCAATGCCCGCTTAAATGACCATAAAGAGGGAGAGTCCACCACTGATACTGGCAGGGCATTCCATGAACTCTCAACCCGCTGAGTAAAAAATCTACCCCTAACATCTGTCCTATACCTACCACCCCTTAATTTAAAGCTGTGTCCCCTAGTAACAGCTGACTCCATACGTGGAAAAAGGTTCTCACTGTCAACCCTATCTAAACCCCTAATCATCTTGTACACCTCTATCAAATCGCCCCTAAACCTTCTTTTCTCCAATGAGAAAAGTCCCAAGTACAATTTCAGTTTCAATCCAGAAAGCTACCTCTGGGCAGCCTTTTTTGGATAGGCAGCTTGCTGCATCAATTCTGATGAGGCCAATTTGTTAAAAACTATGTTTTCACTGTATCTTCCAAATGATCAATCCATTGTTTCAATGACTGAGGAGCAACCAGTGGTTGTAATACCATCCTCCCCTGTCCTCCTAACATGTGACTGGCTCAATGATTTTCATGTATGTAACAGTGTGGCTTAATCTGGTGTGTAACTGGTTCATTGTTGTTTGGTTTGGTTTGTGGTAAGATGGTGTCCACACTCCGCTGAGTGACCATGTCTCAGCTTTATTAAACCTAATTGCTTACAAATAATGGTAAGACAGGGCATATTATTGGATCTGAGAGACTCAAGAGTCTAGGTCCATGTGATCTGACAACACTATTGTATTGTTCCTTTTTCATATGCTGAGTGGCTATTCTTAAAGTAGATGAAGTCTTTACTTCACATCACTTCTCAATTTCTTCAACGGCTCAATTTTTAACCATCATGAAAAGCCTCTGAACTCCCAATTCCCATCTCTCCCACTCCACACGCATCTTTTTCACTTGAGGCATCAGTCTCCAATTAGCATTCTCAGCTCTCTTGGAGGTTTTACAGGATGCAAGGCCTCACTTATCATTGTCCGCAGCTCTTCAGAGGATGAAAACATTTCTGGAATGCTATCAGAAACGAGAAGTGCATCATTGTTGTTGGGGTAATAGACTTCAGAATAAGGAGGGGGAAGAAATTCCTGCGTAGCTCTGCGTTTGCAGTATTGCTAAGGTGTTTTCCACAAGACTTGCCCCTATTCTGGGGGTGATCTTCTTCCTTAGCAAAGGCTTGCTTCTCTCTGACGGTCTTCTTCAAACTTCAAGGAAGATGCCTGCTCTCTTGCAAGAGTGTCTTTTTTAAACATAAGATTAATTAACTACAGGGGACATTCATAGTTCCTCTGGAACGTTCATAGTCAGTTCATAGTTTGTAGTGATCTCTGAGTTCTGAACACCTCTGTGCAAATGAAACATTTTCCCCAAGCCTTTGCTGTGTTCATTGATTGAGAACAATGGCTGAGCTTGTAAGAAATTTGCAATAAGTTTTCCTCTTTGCACCTCAGTTGAAGTTCCTTTTTTGTGAGACAAAAATAGAAATATTGCCAGAAAAGCTCAGCAGGTCCAACAACATCTGTGGAGAGAAATCAGAGTCGAGTGACCCTTCCTCCAGAACTTTCTTTTTTATGCTTGATTTTAAGGTCTGTCAAGATATTCTGTGTCTCTCTAAGCTTTTTACCAATTGATCCCAAATTTGTTGAATGAGGGATATCTGATACATTTGTATGCTTTCTCTGCCAGTTACATAGCCCATTAATTTCTGAATGTTGACCGTTGGCATGGTCCAAGTTGGATTTAAGCACTTCCTTTTCCCTGCTTGGCTTTTTAACGCTGTTTGTAGTTCTTTAACTACTTGTTGCTGGATTATTTCATTAATTTGATTTTTTTTTCTCAAATAATGATAACTTTGTTTTCCAAGCTTTCTTATTTAACTCCTCTCTGTAGTGTGTCTATATGATGGCCAGGTTCTGGAAGATGGAGGATATTATATCTCAGCCACTGACCCCTGTGTCGTCTGTCTCTGTAAGGTAGGTGTTGTCACAGTGAGTGGATGTGATCGATGAGGCCAATTTGTTAAAAGCTATGTTTTCACTGTATCTTCCAAATGATCAATCCATTGTTTCAATGACTGAGGAGCAACCAGTGGTTGTAATACCATCGATGCAAATGGGTTGTTTCTCTTTCATTGAGAGTGCAGAATTTGAAGACAGAAGTTTAGAAATCACAAGCATTGAGTGATATGAAAATGAAAGGAACAATACTTTTCCAAGGTAATAATCCCACAGAATGAATTAACATAAAACACAGTTGTGGCTGAAATATTTAAGTCATTGATAAAAAGTAGTTGGTCAAATGAGAATGGCTATTGATGGGGTACACATGTATCTTTAAAAAACTGAAAGAGTTGCAGGTGCTGGAAATCTGACACAAAAACAAAAATTGCTGGAAAAGCTCAGCAGGTCTGGCACCGTCTGTGGAGAGAAATCAGAGTTAATGTTTCAGGTCCAGTGACCCTTTCTCAGAACTCCCAAGTAACTAGATTTCTCCTGTACTATTGTCCATGGCTGAACAGTGGGATTGTGAGGATGGGTGAAGGAACTTTGCTTTATTCTCAAACTTAAAGCACCGGTTACACAAAAATTTCCTCAGGAGGTGGAATGCAGTTCCCGATAGGTTACATGCCACTCAGAGGAATACTGATGTTTGGATAAATGGCTGCTCATGTTCTTACACAAAGTAGACAACAAGTGCTGGATCAGAGTTTGGTTTTAGGAGACATGAGATATTGAATAGAATCCGAATACCTGGAGGTCCTCATTTCGGTGATCTAGGCGCTACCAAAATGCACCATGTAATTGGTTGTTTCTGACCACCTCACTAGCTTTTCACCACTCTGTTTTGTCCAGTTATTACTCAAGCTGCATGTGGCTGAAGTGTATGTATGGATGGGTGTATGTCCTTGAATGTATGGGTGTACTTTATTCATCACCTATGTGGATTAAGTCGAGCACTAGACATGTGCACAGATGCTAAAAGTTGTCAAAAGGCAAGGGAGAGGGAGGGAGGCAGGCAGTCCCCATAATCAGGAGAGATCTCAAATGTAAGAAGCATTAAACGTATTCTGACCTGGGTCTATCACTGAATGAAAGATCAATGTCAGTATTGAAGGCAGAATGGTCAAGAAGACAATTATAGGCCAAACTGCATTTAGAATTTGTCAATATCTGCTCATAATGAAAGTGATTGCTATTTATAAAAATTATTGATAACAATATTCAGGGCAGCATGGTGGCTCAGTGCTTAGCACTGTGGCCTCACAGCACCAGGGACCTGGGCTCGAATTTCAGCCTCGGGAGACTGTTTGTGTGGAGTTTGCACATTATCCCCGTGTGGGTTTCCTCTGGGTGCTCCAATTTCCTTCCACATACCAAAGATGTTAAGGTCAGGTGAATTGGCCATGCTAAATTGCCCATTGTGTGCATGGACGTGTAGGTTAGGGGTAAATGTAGAGTAATGGAGAGTGGGTTTGGGTGGGATACTCTTCGGAGGGTCAGTGTGGACTTGTAGGGCTGAAGGGCCTGTTTCCACTCTGTAGGGATTCTATGAGTATTCACATTTAATGAATGTTTGCTGTTCATTATTGAAAAGGGGGCCTCCACTGGCTTAGTTGGGTCAGCTTGTATTTTGAGTCAATTCTGTAAAAATAAAGTTGAT
The DNA here is from genome assembly GCF_047496795.1 of Chiloscyllium punctatum. Lineage (NCBI taxonomy): Eukaryota > Metazoa > Chordata > Chondrichthyes > Orectolobiformes > Hemiscylliidae > Chiloscyllium > Chiloscyllium punctatum. The sequence continues at coordinate 37,073,529 of NC_092760.1, read as the reverse complement.
TTCAAATTGGCTACAGCGTATGAGGATATAAGAGTAAATTGTCAAACAGTTGTTTCGAGGGGGTGCCAATGAAGGTTGTTCAGTCACCACACATTTCAGCAAAAGGCCTCATCAAATTGGGTGACTATTATAGAAAATAAGATACCTAATTTTACTGTTTGTTGAATGGAGAAGGTCACAATGAGATGTGGTCTACTCTCGTAATCTAAGTTTAGCAGTGACCTTTAGATTAGATTAGATTCGATTCCTACAGTGTGGAAATAGGCCCTTTGGCTCAACAAGTTCGCACTGACCCTCCGAAGAGTAACCCACCCAGACCCATTTCCCTTCGACGATTGCATCTAACCCTATGGGCAATTTAGCATGGCCAATTCACCTGACCCGTACGTCTTTGGACTGTGGGAGGAAACCGGAGCACCTGGAGGAAACCCACGCAGACACAGGGAGAATGTACAAACCCCACACGAACAGTCGCCCGAGGCTGGGATCAAACCTGGGTCTCTGGCGCTGTGAGGCAGCAGTGCTAACCACTGAACCAACGTGCTGCCCTGTGATTTGACCATTCCATGTACAGTGTGAGCTTCTGTCCTGATTCCAAAAAAAATCAGAGATTCTAAACCCCCTCTCCCAAACCCTGGGTTGGAATAAAACTTGTGTCACAGACCAGTATTTCACTCGTGTAAGTTCTTAATTTGCACCTTGATGTTCACTTGAGGTTTTGTGCTAATATTGATCTGTTTGATGCTATTCTCATGTGAGATACTGAGATAGTTTTTCAATAGCATGACTCTCTGCCTCTCCCACCCCAGGAAGGCAATGTAGAGTGTGACTGGAAAGGAGATAGTTGTACAGAGCTGGAGTGCGAAGAGCCTTTACTTCATATCCCTGGCAGCTGCTGTCCCATGTGTCCTGACTGTAAGTACCCTCTTCAGTGGAGCTGGTTGAGGACTGGTCCTCATGATCATTAGCCTTGTCAATAACTTATCGGGGCACAAAATAATTTAAAATGTCAAGTTACATTTTGAAATATGATTTAATTCTAACGGGTATGGAAGGTTTGAGTTATAAAGAAAGGCTGGACAGGCTGGGGCCTTTTTCACTGGATTGTAGGAAGTTGAGGGGTGACCTGATAGAAGTTTATAAAATAATGAGGGGCATGGATAGAGGTAATGGTAGTTGTCTTTTCCGTAGGATGGGGATTTCAAGAGTAGGAGGCATGTTTTCAAGCTGAGGAAAGGGATTTAAAAAAGACATAAGAGGCAATTTTGTTTTACACAGAGGGTGGTTCACATGTTGAATGAACTTCCTGAGAAAGTGCTGGATGCTGATACAATTACAACAGTAGATTGATTCGTACATGAATAGGAAAGGTTTGGAGGGATATGGGCCAGGAGCAGGCATGTGGGACTAGTTCAGTTTGGGATTATGTTTGTCATGGACTAGTTGGACCGAAGGGTCTGTTTCCCTGCCACATGACTTTATGACTCCATGATCCTTGATCTTTGTCTGAGATGGGACCAAAGGGGCACATCTGAGATCCTAAGTGCAATTCCAAACATAAATTCCGAGCTTAATTTCAGTGTAAGTCCTGATGGTTAGTTTAAAGATTAAAAGATCTTGAGGTTCTTATAATCTGATGTAGCTCTGCTACTTCATTGGAAGTGCATCTGAAAAATAATTCCCACATGTCAGTGGATTTTTCAAGCACTTGCTGGGAATTATTGCTGGTGAAACAGGAGCTGATAAACTCCTGTGATAAACTACCATTTCAGTACTTATTCACCCAAACAGTGACTGGGTCATTTCATCTTAAAGCAGTGCAGACATAGACACATTGAATTTTTCTAGACGCAGTTAGACACTATGATATGCTGAAATCATATGGGTATGGAAGGATGATCTTGATGAAACTGATCAACTGCTTCATTGATATTATCATAAGAGTCATCAACAATTTTTGACCTCTGATTCTATATCCTGAATTTCCCTTCTTTTCCAGTATCTACTGAGAGCTCAGTGTTGTACCCTCCTATCACCGACAATATGATCCCTGAGAAACCGGCACCAACACGGTTCTCCCGAGGACATTGGAGAGCCACAGTTCAGCCTCATCCCTCTGGCCTGGATGGCAGGCTGTTATCTGTGTCTCCTTCAGCCAGTCCCACAGCCAGGCAGCACACCCTGCATCGGATTTTGCTGTGGCGTGTCAGGAACAAGCTAGCGCCGGGATTCACTGCTTCGCCTGAGAGGTCTGAGATTGTCACAACACAACAACCAGTGGTTGGACACGCCACAGAAATGGACAGGAGCACCGGCAGTATGGTCCAGGGGCACTCTGTGACACAGACTGAGCTGCCTTCACCAACAATGGCCAAAACCACTTCGCTAAATGCTTCCAGTTTTCAAGGCAAGATTTTCCAGGAAGACTTGAGTAAGCACAAAGGGAGAGGAAGAAAGAAAAATGTTCAGCTTGGGTGGTACATGGATAATGAGGACCTGAGTGAGGTCAGATCAGGCTACAGGTGTAGAAAAAAGTCAGAGATGGTTGTGAGCTGATTAATGCTGATAGTGAGCTAACTAGAACATACATTTAGACTGTTAATGAACCAAAAAGAAGTGTTCAGTTTGTTAAACACCACTTGCAGGAAATCAAGAGCACAATTGCCCAAACAAGATATTGCTAATATACCAAGTACATGTTTCGAGCTTGTGATAGGATCGTAATGTTGATTGTTTAATTAATTCATAAAGTACTAAGCACTTTCACTACCTGTAGATTCAAACACTGCAGATGACAGGAAAATAACCTTCACAAAATACCCACTGCTGCAGTCTCAGGCACTGAAGTGCAACACAGAGCAAGATACAAAACCAGACGTAATAATTTAATATTAAAAGAAGCACACAAGAAGAAACAATGTGCTATGAAGCCACTGACATTGGCTAAGTGATGCACTCCATGAGAGAGACGTGCATTGTTTGATGAGTACTCTCCCTCAGACATAAGAGAACTTCAAACCAAATTCTCTCAGAATCTCATCTGCAACTTAACACCACTTCCCCTCCTTTCAGTAATGCCATGTCTGCTGCACTTCTTGATGTTGACAGCCTAAATCCTCTGCTTCAAATGAGGCACTGTGTCCTTGATATTGTTTCCCTGTCTGCCCCCAATACTGCCTGTTAGATACTTAATGTGTGCTGAAAGCTGTCTGATATGAATATCATATTTGGAGTTTGGATCTTAGAATAGTAGCAGATGGAGTCGGCTGGTTACTTTTCTGAAGGGTTTAAAGGACATAACTAGACAGTAATTTAGATTATTGCAATCTCCCATGTGACTGAGTAGAGAAACCACATGGGAAACCTTAAAAATTGGGAAAACACAAGTCAGGAGACAGTATGTTCCTGTTAGGCTGAAGGACAAGGCAGGTAGGTGTAGGCAAAGCTGGATGATGAGGGAAATTGAGGGTTTGGTCAAAAATAAGAAGGAAGCATATGTCTAGTACAGAAAGCAGAAATCAAGTGATTCCCTAGAACTGTATAAATTCAGTAGGAGTATACTTAAGAGGGAAATCAAGAGGACAAAAGGGGAGACATAAGATAGCTTTGGCAAATAGAGTTAAGGACAATCCAAAGAGATTTTACAAATACATTAAGGACAAAAGGGTAACTAGGGAGAGAATAGGGCTCCTTAAAGATCAGCAAGGCAGCCTTTGTGTAGAACTGCAGGCGATGGGAGAGATATAAGCAAATATTTTGCATCAGTGTTTACTGTGGAGAAGGATATGGAAGATCTACAATGTGGGGAAATAGATGGTGACATACTACAGAGGACAAGGTGCTAGATGTCTTGAAATGCATAAAAGTGGATAAATCCCCAGGACCTGATCAGGTGTACCCTAGAACTCTGTGGGAAGCTAGAGAAGGGATTGCTGATGAGGTGCTGGAAAACTGGAGGTTGGCTAATGTAGTGCCACAATTTAAGAAAGGTAGTAAGGAAAATCCAGGGAACTATAGACCAGTGAGCCGGACATCAGTGATGGGCAAGTTATTGGAGGGAATCCTGAAGGACGGGATTTACATGTATTTGTAAAGATAAGGACTGATTAGGGATAGTCAACATAGCTTTGTGCATGGGAAATCGTGTCTCAATAACTTGATTAGGTATTTGGAAGAAGTAACAAAGAGGATTGATGAGGGGAGAGTGTGGAACATAATTTATATGGACTTCAGTAAGGTATTCAACAAGGTTCCTCAAGAATGAGGCCTCATTCCTAATGAAGGACTCCAGTCCAAAACGTCAATTTTGCTGCTCCTTGGATGCTGTCTGACCTGCTGTGCTTTTCCAGCAACACACTCTCAACTTTGATCTCCAGCATCTGCAGGCCTCACTGTCTTCTAGCAAAGAAGGTTACCTGTGAGTGAACGGAATCTTGATCAGATGGGCCAATGGGCCAAGGAGTGGCAGATGGAGTTTAATTTAGATAAATATGAGGTGCTGCATTTTGGAAAGGTGAATCAGGGCAGGACTTATACAATTAATGGTAAGGTCTTGGAGAGTGTTGCTGAACAAAGAGACCTTGCAGTGCAGTCCTTGAAAGTGGAGTCGCAGGTAGACAGGATAGTGAAGAAGATGCTTGGTCTGCTTTCCTTTATTGGTCAGAGTATTGAGTACAGGAGTTGGGAGGTCATGTTGCGGCTGTACAGGACATTGGTTAGGCCATTCTTGGAATATTGCATGTAATTCTGGTCTCCTTCCTATCGGAAAGATGTTGTGAAACTTGAAAGGGTTCAGAAAAGATTTACAAGGATGTTGCCAGGGTTGGAGGGTTTGAGCATAGGGAGAGGCTGAATAGGCTGGGGCTGTTTTCCCTGGAGCTTCGGAGGCTGAGGGGTGACCTTATAGAGGTTTACAAAATTATGAGGGGCATGGATAGGGTAAATAGACAAAGTCTTTTCCCTGGGGTGGGCAAGTTCAAAATTAGAGGGCATAGGTTTAAGCTGAGATGGAAAAGATTTAAAAGGGACCTAATTGGCAACTGTTTCATGAAGAGGGTGGTGTGTGAATAGAATGAGCTGCCAGAGGGAGTGGTGGAGGTTGGTACAATTACAGCATTAAAAGACATCTGTATGGGTGTCTGAGTAGGAAGAGTTTAGAGGGACATGGGCCAAATGCTAGCAAATAGGACCAGATTAATTGGGATATCTGGTTGGCATGGATGAGTTGGGCTGACAGGTCTGTTTCCACGCAGTACATCTCTATGACGCCATGACAATCTGCATAAGGAATTAATGGGCTCCAGCAAAGGTGCTGCTGCAAATAGTGAGGGATTTAATAAGATTTTTGAGTTACCTTCCTAGAATCAATCCATCATAGCTGTATGTTCACACCATCCAATAAAAAACGGAAAGATTGATCAACATTCCACAATTCACTATTGATGCTAAAGTAACTAACATGTTATCATGAAATAAGTGGCAGGAACACTTGACTGAATTTTTTCCTGACTTGATACAAGTCACAATCCAAAAAAATATTTACTTCACTTGAACAATTGTTTAGGGTTAACATGAACTCTGTCCATAGCTTTGCCTCTGGATCATTGTAGAGGAAGACGTGGTGTTCTTCCAGGAACATTTTCTGAGGCAAGTAAATGCTTATATTCTTTTACTTTTCACAGGCTGTTTATTTAATGGCGTGAACTACACCAATGGATCTCAGTTCATCCATCGTGATGAGCCCTGCCTTCAGTGTCAATGCTCTGTAAGTAAACATTGTGTAACTTACGCCTGATGGAAACTGATTTTGGGAATAATCAATTCAGGGGATGATAAAACATTAACTTTCAATCAAAGTTATATATACTCAAAGGAGCAATTCCATTTCTTCATTCCTGGAGCAGATCATATTCTGCCAGTTTCATCAAGTGAGGCTTCCATCGCTTCCTAGTACACACAGATTTGACTGAGTTGTTCCTGGCTTTGCTTCATTGAGGTTTAATGTGATGGACACAACTGAGGATTGTGGGAGAGCACATTGCAGTCCAGGAAAGTGGTTTCATCTTTTGCATTGCTGTGAATACGTTTTGGGTAGATATTCCCCTTCAGTTCAGCATTGCTGACCACTCCAACTAGTAGACCTCATTGTCCCTTACGGTCCATGGTATGACTGCTGGTTTTAACAGAGGACCCAGCCTCTGATCTCTTCTTTTTCAGATATCTATATTAATTGTGAACATGGACTGAAGAAGGTGTTGTGGGAGCTTTATGTCACTTTGCAGTAATGGTCAATCCCACTCTGAACATTCCAGCCACATAGGAGGGCACTGGGAGATCATTTTGTGCAGTCACTGGAGATGCTACCGCGTGAAGAGCAATGATACATTTAAGTTATGTCTGTTATTCAGAGCCTGTTTACTTCTGCACACAATTCCTTTAAATCACTGCAGTGGCTGTACACGCACAGCATCTTAAAGGGGACAGGTTGTGAACTGTTATTGAGGTATCTTCACTGCTTATACTGTGAACACCTAGAGGCAACATTAGCAGATAGAAAAGGCTAGCAATTCATGCAATGGGAAGAAAGGTGAGGGAAATGCTGCACAGAAACTCAGCAAGGCCTCTGAGCCTGTCCAATAGGATCCCAACACTTTTATAATCTCCTTCCCTCAGTCTGTCTGCTGTGCTGGAATCAGAAACAGTGAGTTGCCACGTTATAGTTCTGCGCCGGGAATGTGTGAGATCTCACTGGTAAATCCAACAAGGTGGATAGAGCAAGTTCTGAACCATGGTCAACAGTGTTTGCGGATGATATTGAGTCATTAGGTAACAATGAAGAACCTGAAGTCAAAGCTGTGAAGATCAGTAGGCCGAGGAAATGGACTCTGAGTTTGGGAAGAGGATTGGAGTTCTGGTGGAAGTTTATCAATCTGAACATAATGAGGGTCAGCTGAGGATTAGGGATCAGCAAACAACAAGCTGAAGGAGCTGGAAATCTAAAACTCAGTGTTTGTTCAATACCCTCAGCATTTGTTAAAAATCATACAACACCAGGTTATAGTCAAACAGGTTTATTTGGAAGCACTAGCTTTCAGAGTGCTGCTCCTTCATCAGGTGGCATCAGTGGAAGTTAAAAGTCATTGGACACCACTGATTAGAGATACAAGGCTGAATCTTACCTTGTTTGTGATAAGTCCATGTTGTGTGGTGGTTTTTGTTTTGGAGAAATTTCTATTCTCCAAACTTAGTGAGTTTTATCGCTTCATTAATTGCGCACTTTGTCCTATGATGTCTCTCACGTCTAATTCCAGTCCCAATCTTATCGTGTGTCATTCCCAGAACAACTCACCATCCACCAAAAGACTGTCATTCTTGGCAGTCTCACCAGCTTTGAAAGATGAGCACTCGCAATCCAGTGTTGCTCCTCACTGGTAATGTCATGGCACGGCAGTTCTGAAGCGCTGAGAATTCCTTGAACATTCTCTTCCTCCTGTCACTGTTTAACCACTGCGCCGCACACTTCACCTTAGCTCCATCGTTATGGACCACACCAGCCTCCATCAAAATATTTTAAGAAGGTAGCCCAGACCCTAACCTTTTGTTATATTAAAGGCAGATGTGAAGTGGACATTCCAGGTGTGATGTAGCTGGTCAAATTACTCAGCTTTAAGCAAAACATAATTTATTTAAACACTACAGTTCAAACATGTACAAAAGAAAACAGAATTCAGAATAATTTAACTACTTGAAAATCCAACCGACTTGGTGTAACAACTTCACTAAGGAGCTGTTCCAATTCCCGAAACATCCCACAAACACATCCCTTGGCAAAAGGGAAATCCCTACAGTGTGGAAACAGACCCTTCAGCCCAACAAAAACTCAGGTTCTTACAGTCAGAAGAGATTTCAGAGAGAAAGCCAATCAGGAAATATCTGCTGAAGCTTGGAACCTTCCCTGGACTACAACAGCTTCTTACTGTTACAACTAAAATAAATTAGAAAAAACCCGAAATGAGAGAACTGACCACTCCCCTGCCATTGTTAAACTAGGCTCTGCCCAGACGTTTTGACACCTCTGCCTCTATGACCCCTCTTTTAAAGAAAACCTAAGGACAAACTAACCCTGTTAAAATGACAGCCTCATCACAGCATCTTGTCTAAACACCCTGTACATTAGCATTGCCCTGTCCTCTGCCCACTGGAGACCTGTGGCTTGTCATTGTCCAGCTGAAAATGTAACATTGAGGCAAGTGTTCAGACAATGCTGAACATAAGCTTTTATTTCCAGAAAGCAAAAGTGACGACAAACAAAACCGGTAGAGGCTGAGGTTTGTCCCGACAGTGAAAACCAGATTTCAGCATCATGACCAAGAAATATTTCACAGTTTGCAATTCTCTACTGCACCCAGCTCTGATGTGCTGAAGCCGGGGATCACTGAGGTCCTGGCTGGTATGTAGCACCTGACTCCGCTGAGCTCTGTTATGCACAAGGAAAGCTTCCTCCTTCCCCAACACATCACCACCTTGCATGTTCCAATTGTGCAGAGCGGAAAGTCACACAGGCAGCTAGCAAGTGCTGTAGGTGTTAAACTGATATTTCCGAGCACCGTACATCAAGATGTCATCATCTTGTCCCACCCCAAACCCTTTCTTACTGAGAAACAGCCTGTCTGAGTCTTTGTGTCGAAGAGCTCCTTGATCTGGAAGCACATGCTCTGGCTGTATCGTCAATGGGCTAACTGGCAAAGGAAAAGTTTCTGAGAGTTCGGTGCCAAGTCACCAAGCATTGAGAGATCGAATACGCAGCTCTGAGATGCAGCTCTGGTCCAATCCTTGAGCCGGGCGCTGCACACAAGGCATCCCTGCCAGAACCTTTCAATGCTACTTGCTGGTGTGCCCTACAGTGTGAGCATGTGCTCCCTAAGCAGCCTACCAGTGTGATGGAGAGGTGTGCAATGAGGGATTGGCAAATCCCAGATGCCAGTATTCATGGATAAGGCGTACAGGCAGCTGAGATGCTGTTTGGCCATAAACAGTGTGGAGTTTGCTCAGAGCAAGCAGAGAGCTGAATCCACCTGATACCTGCTGTGATTTTCATGTTCAGTTCTCCTGACATCGAATTTGCTTGGCACATTTGATGAAATGGAAAAGGGAATATCAATGAGATGAGTTGGGGCATTAACAAGGTGTCTAACAAGCAATAATCCCTCTCGAGTGGAAATTTGCGGCTGTCCAATGAAAGTCCAAGTGCACTGCTTGTGAAAAGCATAAAAGATGGAGTGAGGTGCTCCCGACGTTAAGGTTAGCCTGGCCAGAGATCTTCTCAGATTCTGCCACAAATCTCTCAATAGTCCACATTTTTAAGACCCTTATGAGTATCAGTTATTTCTGATGTTACACTCCCATCTGCTGGCAGCAACCAGACACTGCGGCAACATTGTTAATTCCTTTGTTCTGTGCCTATTTTGACTGTTAGGTTGATGTAATAGGCAGATTATAGTTTGAATTGAGTTGTTTGAATTTTAAATAAATCTGGTGCAAAAGAAATGAAATTAGTTCTGTTCTGACTATTATTATATTTCCTATTTTCAGGAAGGGACAGTTATGTGCAAGTCACAGAAGGAGCAATGCCAGATCCTGCAGTGTGATTTACTGCAGCAGGAGACACCAGTGGATCAATGCTGCCCAGTATGTGTTGATTCACTGTGTGCGCATCGGGATCAAGTACATGAGGTGAGGCTGCCTGCTCTTTCCCAATAGATGTGAGGAAATAATTATCCCCTCGTATCTCCGCTGTTCATGATGTTTACTGATTTGTCACTGCAGTTCCCCTCCCGATTATGAATAAGAAATAACAGAGAAAGCTGGCAGTGAGGCCCAATGCTGTGTAGAACGAGGCAGCATTATCCATCTTCCTGGGCAAAAATCCCTGCTTCGAGCCTGTTCCAACATATAGGAAAATTACAGCTGATGCACAAGGAGTAGAGTAGAGTGATGTTGACTATCCTGGATTCTCCACTGGCAACTGTTCTGTCCATTCTGTCCACCCTCAGTCTGGCGTAGAATTTGGAATTTGATCAGAAATCAAGATTAACTTTGTGCTCCTTTAGTTGTCTGGCTGCTTCTTCAGGATCAGTAACGGTGATAGTTCTGGGACTAAGTTACTCCCCAGTCACCTTTGGTACAGGTTGAACACAATGTAGAACTCTCCCTGTATTGTCCACCAAGCACTTCCTGGCCAGGATTGCTATGGTTTAGACGTAGAGTTCCACATGTATCGTGCCTTTGGATTCACATTCCGAATTTTTCAGGAGCTAAAATATCTAAAAGTTAGTCCGTTAGATGGTGGGTGCTGGTCTTTTGTGATTCTCCCCATCCATCTCTCTCTCTCTTTTTGCTGTTTGTGACAGGGTCAGACTCACTGGCTGGATGGCTGTAACCTCTGTCATTGTAACAATGGAACTTTGGAGTGTCATCCCAAGCCGTGCTCTCCTCCCAGTTCCTGCCCAGCGCAGTCTGTCTTGTCCCAGCCTGATGGGGAATGCTGCATGAGCTGTGTCCTGACAACAAGACCAAGTAAGTCAGCATTAAATATATCAAAGCGAATCTTCCAAACACTGGTTTTATAAAGAGTACTTTTAAAAGGGTACTATATTCATTGTATTCAGGTGCTGCTGGAGTGCAGACCCGTTTCTGATAGGGATCCACTCTATTATTGTTGGCACTTTGTAAAAATGTAAAAATAAATCCTTGGCTCCAGTGTTTTGCCAAAAATTTAACCAACAATGCCACAAATTAATCGACTCTTTCTTTTCATAGAGCCATAGTGCACTGAAACAGACCCTTTGGTTTAACTCGCCATGCTGACCAAATTTCCCAAACTAAACTAGCGTTTGCCAGCTTTTGGCCCATATATTTTCCCTCAACTTTGGGAAAGGCCTTTGCTATTCATGTTATGTATGCCCCTCATGATTTTATAAACCTCTGTAAGGTCACCCCTCAACCTCCTACGCTCCAGTGAAAAAGTTCCAGCCTATCCAGCCTCCTCTTATACCTCTCACTCTCCAGTCCCAGCAGCATCCTTTTCTGAACCTTTCCAATTTAATAATATCCTTTCTATAGCAGGGCAACTAGAACTGTACACTGTACTGCAAAAGTGGCCTCACCAATGTCCTGTACAACCTCAACATGATATTCCAACTCCTACTCTCAATGGTCTGAGCAATGAAGGCAAGTGTGCTAAACACCTTCTTAATCACCATGGCTACCTATGATGCAACTTTCAAAGAATTATGCACCTGATACTCTAGGTGTCTCTATTTGACAACACTAGCTAGGGCCCGGCCACATTTCATTTGCCTACACAGCCACTATAATTGCACTTCAAAATAGCAATTAACGTGGTGGGAAAGACTTGGTTGTGCTCTGACCTTTTCCGAATGTGTTCTTCCATTGCTCACTATAATGCTATCTTCCTGCAGAGGGCGCTTCATGCACTGTGTTTGGAGAGTTGCACTTTACGACCTTTGATGGAATCATCTCTAACCTCAATGGAACCTGTGCCTATCTTTTAGCCCAGGATTGCGTGTCAAATCATTTCAATGTAAGTATCATTCATTTGACAGTTGTGCTACGTTTTGATTTTGCCAATTTTGTCCTATCTAAAGTGGACAAAAGCAATGAGTAAACAAACCATTTTCCTATCTAAGCCTACAATAAAGGCATCCATGGAGACACGCCACTTACAAGGGGGCTGTGGTATTTATGGTTGGGTTTAGTCCCACAGAATTAGCTATTGGTCTCAGGGAACCACACAAGCAGAAGGCAAACTGGCTCAGAAAAAGGAGCAACCCCTTTGTATGAGAGAGGGAGTTATCAGCAAGAAACATTTTATCATTCATGTTCAGCGTCATTTATTGAGGGGGAGACAGAATGTACCTCAGTGGTCAGTAAGATTGAGTGGAAGTGAGAGGCTGTAATCCTATTCTTGTTAGATATTGTAAGTTAGACCATACATGGTAGCAGCCACTTTACTCTTGGGCCAGACTCCAACCAACAGCAAAGACTTCTAATACTGCATCTTACACCTTGAAAATTTTCATCCAGTGATTCAAAAAATAGATGGGCAGTTACATTAAGGGAGACGTTTGGCTTGTGGGAATAGAGGAGCGAGGTTAATACAGTTTCATAGGGAAATAAATGTGTAATATTGTTGATCCATCTGACTTTGTTCTGTCATTTCTTTAACTGGAGATAGAATCAATATTATCTGGAAGCTCTGTCCATTTCTCTATCCAGTGTGTGCACAATATTTAGACAAGGCAGTACCCACACTATTTATTGGCAACACAATACGGAGCATTCCAGTGCTTACAGATCCTCACCAACTTGCTGGGGGGTGTAATTAATACAGAAGAAGACAATTGTATGCAAATATTTGGCAACGTACTTGAAAATTGAATGCAGGTAGAACAACGTGATATGTTTTGGTCAGGAAATTGAGGAGACTGCATATTTCTTGGAAAATCAAGAGTCCAAATGAGATTGAGGAACAGAGATCTGGGGATATTGTTGCACGAATTAATGAAAGTAGTGACACAATAAGTAAGATTATATATGTTTTAAAAAGCAAACAAACCTTTGGTGTTTATTTCTAAAGTGATAGAATTTAAAAGCATATAAAAGATATATTAATCCTGGTTAGATCACATAGAGTACAGTAAAAATGTACTGGAGAGGTGTTGGAGGAGGCACTAAAATTATTTACTGGAATGACACTAAAACTAAGATGCACTTATCGGGTAAGACTGAACAGGCTCACGGTCTCTAAAAGAGAAGTCTGAGAACTGAGGGGCTGGAACTCATTACAGTTATGAAATAGTTTGACATGGTATTCATAGAGAAGATGTTTTCACTTACATGGCAGATCAGAAGCAGGGGCCATAAATATAAAGTGCTCATCAATGGGGAATGAGGAGAAAATTTTTTGCCCACAGAATGGTTAGAATGTGGACCATGCCATCACAAGGAGTAATTGAGGTGAGTAGCACAGATGCGTTTTAGGAGAAGCAAAATAAATGTGGTGGAGAAAAGAATTTAAGCATTAAATGAAAAAGAATGGGATGATGCTTTGTGGAGCATAAGCTGCTGGGCCAGGTGCTTGGTCTTTGTGCTTTGAATGCTGGATATGTCGACCTGACTAGATGAGGATGTTCTGCCACATCCATGCTGTTACCAGGGCACTGCTGTCACTTGCCTATCAATGTCTGCCTGTATTCAAACCCTTTGCCCATTGCAGCCCAAACCTTAATCTAGCCTTGTTGTTGTCCATTGCAGCTCCCTTTAATGTTTTTTTTATCAATCTTGCCTCTGCCTTTCACAGTAAAAAACCCATTTGGAAGATTGTGACAGACAATGTTACCTGTAGGGAGTCCCATTTGCTAATTGCCCTGCCCTTGTCAAGCTATATTAACTGTTTGTGTTCAACTGAATTACTAAAACAATTTTCCAAACCCCTCACCTACCGTTCTCCCTAGAACCTTCTTCAGCTATGTGTCTCCACTCCGAGTCCCCACCCTGTCTATCCATATGTGTACTTAGTTTCTCTGATAATTGAGTTACTCCTTATTCTCCGTGGTCCCCCTGGCTGTAGCGGATTATTCCTCTGGAACTTCCTTTCTGGAACCAGTGCATTATATTCAGTACATGAAGAAAAGGATAAAGGAACAGCAGCATTTTGTAAAGGTCCATAGCACTGACAGGCACCTCTCCTTCCTGTTTGTTTATACCTGTTCCTAATCGTCATTCAAGGATCAATTTTACTGTCCTGCTTTTTTTCATTTCTCCTTTACGCATTTTTCCAGTTGCTCTATTAAAAGTGCAATGATCTCCAACACAACTATTCCTAAGAAATTTCTCCTAACATCTTTTCTCACCCTCTTGGTGACAGTTTGAAATTGACAATCTTAAACTGTGCTCCATAAGCACAGCATGTTCTGTCAAAACTCTAGCTGATGATAAATCCTTTAAAGCCTTTTCTGCTCCAGCATAATAACTCCATTATCTAAAGTCTTCCCTTCGAACTGTAGTTTCTTGTCTCTGGCATTATCTTGTAGGCTGCCCATGGCATTCACCTTTTTATTAATTGGCAGCCCGATACTAGACACAGTATTTTAACTTTAGCCAATTCATTGTTTTACACAAATCTATGAGGTGAAGGTTCTGGTGTTGGACAGGGCTGAAAAAAATCAGAAATCACACGACACCAGGTTACAGTCCAACAGATTTATGAAAGAGCAGTGCTTTCAGTTAAACCTGTTGGACTGTAACCTGGTGTCATTGTGACTTCTGATTTTTTACAAAAAACTACAATTGTGTTTTTATCAAGTTTCCTCCCTCCTGTATTCAAAAGCCTCCTTTAAAAGAAATTGCTGTTTTCTACCTCATCCTCCAAGTATTTTTTTTCCTTTTCACCACCAAGTACACTGTGTGGTATTTCTCTTCTTTCTGCCTTATAAGGCACTCTAAGAAGTCTCTGCATGGAAACCATTGGTTCCAATATGTTGATCTGCATTTTGCCACGAGGATCAAACACCCAGCGTCAGGGTTGTTTCTGAGATCAGTAAGTTGCCTCAGTGATTCACACTTCACAACTGCAGGAGGGCCTGAAGTGAAGGGTAGCTGGTAGCCTCCTTGTCAAAGCTGGGTGCTGCTCAGGTTCTCTGAATATAGCAGGAGAGCGCAACACAAGATCCAATGTGCTAATAATGCAACTGGCAGCCAATCATACCTGGTGGGCACATTGTTTTGCAGAGCTGTTGCAAGTTGATGGCCAGTTTGATCCTTCAAAATTAAAATATCACTTCCATCCTAGGGCATTTTGTCCTCCTGCGCTCTGCTGTCTGCAGTGAGTAGGCAAGTACAGAACGTCCTGCCTCTAGTGACTGTAACAAAGTCAGCTTACTGGACCTCGTAGAATACCATCACAAATATTACCACCTAGAACACTTCCCTGGTTGCGATTGTTAATCTGGTCCCATCAGGGAGCCCTGGATGACAAAAAAAGGGCGGGTGTCAGGGATATTGAGATGTGGAATGCTTGACTCAGGGAGAGGCAGTGTTGTTGCCAGAGGCTATGCAATTGTAAATAAAGCGTGACGGGATGCCAAGCTCCACAGAGCTATTTCACTGTCCACCTTCCATCAACCTGCAGACTGTTTGGGAGTTGCCTGCAAATTACTTCAATACTTGTGTTAACTATCTCCCATTGATGCCCAGCATTGGCATTACTGATGCACTCCCAACTCCGGGAAATGTAAAAATAAGGGGAATATATCAGGGAGTCATCCTGACACTCTATCATCCAAACTCATCTCCTCTCACACTGCCTCTACAGTGTGGGAAAATTCTACTCCTGGTATTGGCAGCATTCACAATGGGTTTTGTTGATGTTGTTGCTGGTGACACATGTACTATTGATGTTGCAGTTCTTGCTGTTGACAGTGTATTGTTCTGGGTGGTAATATTTGTGATGGTATGGTCACTGTTGCTATCCATGTTAATATTACCTTTGTTGTGCTGATGCATTTGGTGCTTGCTTTATTGGTGTTCATCCTTTTGCCCTTGTTGATGCAGGTGTACTTGATAATGTTTATGAAGTTTATCATCAATGAAATATCCAGTGCCCTTCAGTATTCAGTGATTATTGTTCAGAGTCAATAGGAACAATCTTTATCTTCATCACACAGATAATTGATGGAATTTATCACTCATCATAGGATCCATTCAAGTTTCATTCCAGTTAAAATAAATCACCTGTGTTCTATAATGGGTGTGTGTTGTACAAGAGATCTCTTCTATATGGCAAAGTGCAGAAAGCAGAAAGAGGGTTTGATCTAGGCAGAGTTAGATTTGGGATATCACAGAGGAATTGCAGAAGAATGGCAGAGATATCCATGGCAGATCATGACAGCACATCTCCCACAATCAGCAGCATCACTTGTACATCATCCAATAGGTTTCAAATGCGGCACCTCATGGAGTGAGTTTCTGATTTCTGCTCTATTATTACAGTGCAACTTCATATGTAAATAGTGATTTCTATACAGATTGCACAGATTATGGGAACGTGGATGCTTGCCTTTACAACTAAATAAAGATGTTACACAGAGGCATTACATGCACTTTCAAAATTGAACCCATTGAATTGCACCATTAGAAACTTGAAGCACTGACACCACCCCCCCATCTCATCCCGTGGCACTGTTCTAGGATTTGTTTCATTTTCATTTACGGCATGTGAGTATCACTGATTACACCGGCATTTATTGCCCATCCCTAGCTAATACTCTTCCTGGTACCTGCTGACTCTATTTCATCCCATAAAGACAGAAACTACTCTTGCTAAAGACACATTTTTCAACCTGCCTCATGTTGCCCTCCTTGGTCAGGATTTCCACAATTTTGGTGACACAGTAGAGAGTCCTCAACAGAAAGAAACCAGGTTCAGCCCACTGGTATCTCCGATACAAGAAAAGCTTCCAACAGTGCAGAGTTTCAGTGCAAACACTAAATACAGAGCATTAACAATAGGGAGGCAGCAGATAGCTTTGTCTACCTCACTCACAAACTGGATGGGCTGTATCGTGAACTCGGCAGATGGAAGAGAATTAATTTACCAACTTTAGCAATGTGGGTCCTGTGCGGGCTCATTACAGTGTTTGTGTTATTCAGGACTAGAAAGGTGATTTGGACAGTCATGTAGAATAGATAGTATGGCTTTGGCTGCCTGTTATACCCCATTACAGCCATTGGGATTGTGCATCGAATAGGACATAGGTCAGATGGCCAAGAAAATACCACCCTTTTGTATTACCATCCAAGCTGAGTGTCAGAAGATATTTCATGTGCTTTGTCAGAGGTGACGGCTGAGAATTCAATAGTTTGATTGAATCTGGGACAGAGATAATGTGAAGCAGATGAGAAGTCATCATTAATTATCTCTGTCAGGTATCTTTGGACGTATTGTCCCACTCGGTCACAAAGTCCCTATAAAGCCAGGCACTGAAGATTGGAACCAATGACAGGAAATAATACCCAATCCTTCCGGACGGGAGGATTTGGACCTGATCACTTGCCATCCAGTGACATTTGAACTGAAGCCATACAGTGTGTGATGGACAAATGACAGTACAAATTTCTGCTCCCATCAGTATTGTTCCTCGCATCGTGGTGGCCACTCAAAAAACTGTTCTTTTTTTAGCTTTTCCAATCTCAGCCTTCCTCTTACCATGAACCCCATAGCTCCCACTCAGCCATCTCTACCACCTACCTCTTGGCCAATCTCACCAGACGTTAACCCCTAGGCCCTGGCCTCAGCTCCACTCCCAATTATTGCGCCCACATTCAGTTCAGAGGCTTGGTCTCATGTAGAACCTCAGTTGCAATCTGCTTACTCCAAAGCGGTACAACAGCTAAATCTCAACTCAACCTCATTGAGCAAATATACCGCTCCCGTTGCCTCTGAATCTTCCAATGGCGAGTAACGAGTAGATTTTGTGTGGCTTTCTAATTTAAATTTAAATTTCAAATTTAAACAGGAGTTATGGTTGCTTCCTAATGATAACTTATTTTCCTCAGGTAGTTTATCAGAGTAAATGGAATGACAGTCTCACTGAGCCTGGGATAAAAGCGTTGATTGTAAAGATTGAAAATAGAACAATCCAGCTTACAGAAAAGAATCAAATTCGAATTGACAACACAGAAGTAGACCTTCCTTATGCTGATGCAGCAGGCATCTCCATCCAGCATTCAGGTATGCAGCTTATTCAGCAGAGAAAAGTTACAGAGCTGGCAGCTCCGAGGTATCTGCCTTACTGTCTCTGGAGCATTATCCAAAATTGGGTTAGAAAGGTTAATGTTTTTTGGTCTATAGCTTTAAATGATGTGTTCTCTCTCAATGAGTTAACTCAAGTGCGTTGCAGGTTTGGGAATGTCCTTTGATTTGACATGATACCTGGGAGAGGTGGTGCTGTCGTGGTAATCTTACTGAACTAGTAGTCCAGAAAGCCAGGTTTTGTTCTGGGTGAAAGGATTCAAATCCCATCATAAAATATGAGCTCAATAAATATCCTAAAGTAAAAGCTAGTTTAATATTGACCATGCAACACTGTTGATTGTTGTAAAAATCCACTTTGTTCATTAATGCCCTTTAGGAGAGGAAATTATGCCATTCTTATCCAGGCTGGCCTACATGCGACTCAAAACCCACATACAGCAGTACTGTTGATTTTTAACTGCCCTCTGGGTAATTAGGAATGGGCAATAAATGCAGGCCGAGTCAGTGATGACCTCATTCCATGAACAAACTACCACATTCTTGACTGTTTAACACAGTCAATATGTACCACTGCCTTTAATCCTGGAAGTTGGCTTCTGATGTTGTGCAGTCACTGAAATAAAGACTTGCATTTATAACCATCTTACAACCCTTTCCAACCATTGGCGGTCTCCAAGCATTTTACAGCTTTAATGTAGGAAATGTGGCAGCCATATTGTGCACAGCAACACCCCACAAACAGATAATAATCGGGTAATCTGTGTTGTGATGTGTTTGGATGGAAACATTTTGGACAAGCTACCAGGGAGAAATTCCTTCCCTTCAAAAAATGTCATTTGGGATCTTTTACATCCACCAGAAAGGACAAATGGAGCTTTGCATTAACATCTCATTCCAAAGACAGCACCTCCAACAGGTCAGTCGTCACACAGCACTGCATTGAAGTGTCAGCTTTGATTTTTGTGCTCAAATGTCATAATGTGGAACTTAAACCTAGAATGTTTTGACTCAATATTAACAGTAAATCAACTGAGCCAGGACTGACACTTAGCTCAGGTTGTACACTCAAGTTAATTAAACCCTTGTATTTCAGTACTGCCTTGTCAGAGATTTTGAAAAAGATTACTTACGTGTACTTACTTTTTCATGAGCTCAGGATACTGCAAAGTGTTTTATGGCGAGAGAGGTACTTTTGAAGTATACTCACCAGTGATGAAAACATTCATGATTAACAGATCAGCAGATCAGCCTCTAAATCACAGGGATGAAAGAAAAGCTGAAGTGGGGGGGGCGGGGGCTAAAGCCACAAGGTTGGAGCAATAGCCAAGGCTAAACATGAGTGCCATACTTGGGAATGCTAAGAAGCTTTGAGGGAATTCCACCTGCCAGGTCTGGGGTCTACCAATAGGGAATCGAGAGGCTGTGAGGGTGGGAAGTTGCAGGAAGAACCAGGCATCATATGGGTGGGGGGAGAGGGAGAAGTGCAAGAAGTTCAGGGGAGGGGAGGAATGCAAGGCTATGATGCACAGCAAGAGACAGACAGCACTGCATCACTACATCACTTAAGAAAATCAACACACAAATGACTAATGAGAAGGATATAAGGAGCAAATTTATCAGTAAGTTAGAGAGATGCAAGAACCATTTGAGTAATGATAGTTAGGGACTTCAATTATCTGAATAATAACAATGGTAATAGTGTAAAAAGATAGAGGGGGAAAGAGGTTCTGAATCTTTTTCGAAAGGATTTTCGTGATCAGTACATTTTCCAATGAGGATGGAGGCATTGGTCGACTGGTATTGGGGCAAGAGTCGGATCATGTGTACAGAGGGGAATGTTTAGAGATTAGTGATTAAATTCCCGTAAGGTTTAGATTAGATATTTAAAAACAGACCTGCAATCCAGACTAAAATTACCAAATTGTGGGAGAGGGCTAACTGCAACAGTGTGAAAAGAGGTCTGGTAGAGGAATAGGAATCAAAGATTGGCAGGTAAAACTCGAACGAAAGTTTTTTTTTAAGAATTTCAATCCTTTAAAGAGGAGATGGTTTGGGTACATTCCAACAAGAGGAACAGGATGAACAGAGGAGGAGCTTCATTGCACATCGGTTGTCAAGAAAGTGCTGATATCTGTTTTTAAGAATCTGTATTTAGTCAGGCATTGCCAACATAGTTTTGAAAAAGGGAAATTATGGTTGATATATTTATTAGCATATTGTGAGAACACAACCTTAGACAAAGGGGAGCCCGTGGATGCAGTATACTTGGATTTCCAAATGAGATGCAGCGTGGACAGAAAAGTGGAGTGATGGCATATAATCAACTATTAACATCGTAAATGGTGGAGCAGACTTGAGGAGCCATATGGTCGACTCTTCCTCCTGTTTTTATGTTTATACATTCTTATTCTATCATCCAAAATTTTCATAAATTTAACAGGAGGAATGCAAGTGTGTGTGATCTAGAAATCTGGAAAGCATTGTCATATTTAACAAAGTTAACATTAGTCTGGTATTGCACTGTGAGAGATTGTGCAGAAGTGTGCAGCAAAATCCAGCCAGGTTATTCTAGGTTCAGAGTTTGTGGTGCTTCTTTTCAACAGGAATCTATGTAACTTTAAACTTACTGGAAGATCTTAGCATCACCTGGTATGGGAAAGGTTTTGTAGAAATCAATGTCCCTGAATCGTTGCAATCAAGAATATGTGGACTGTGTGGCAACTGGAATGGAAATTCATCCGATGATTTTGTGTAAGTGTTGAAGTCCATTTGTACACTACAGTCTCAGCTTTACTGTTCTGTCTGCATGTCTGGTAGTGGGTGAAGGTGTTATTGAAGCAAAGTTCACCAGGATAGAATCCTAATACTGGTTTTATAGCCTGTACACTATTGTTCTCCTTTGACATAATACAGAGTAAGATCAAACTGAGTTTAAAAACTAACGTGCTATCCAATCTTGTCAGTTTCCTGATGGTCAAGTTAGATTCCAATTGTTCCCCTTGGATGAGTCATCAACTCCTACAACTTGAGAAAGTCACATTTTTGTTGCTAAAGTTGACTATCCCAGAGCAGCTCACACTTTCATTTGACCCAGCATTAAGTTATCTTTGATAATGTACAATGGCTAATTCTATCAAACCTTTATCCCAAAGAAGGATTCTGCTCTCAGGAAGTATGACCAGAGATCAAAGCTGCAGGCACTAACAGTTGCTCTCTTCAATAATGCCTTCCCCATTGGGAGCTCAGTTTGAGGTATTGGCTGCCTGATCATTTATAGTCTTCACCTTCTGCTTGAGCTTTGCATTCATGAAGCTTGTGGAATTTCAGTCCTTTGATAAAGTGCTTTCCTTTACTTATCCCTAGTGTTTGCACTGAATATTTCCTGCTTGGCAGTTTGGTATACAAATTTACGCTTTCTCTATATTGTTTAAACAATTATTCTGATATCAGTTGCAGAACAGATTATTACAAAGACACAGAAACTACTCTCGTCACAATCCTGGTGGAATTGTGCGAAACAGTATTTGCCCAGTGCTAATCCAGTTGAAGTTTATGGAGTCAGTGGGAGGGTACCGCACTTGCTTGATGTGGCCTGACAAATCTCCAGTCCTTGCCTTGTCTGTTCTGGGCAGCAATTCTAGTACCTGCTCAGGAGGTTGTCCAGCTTGCCTAAATTCTGACTAAAAACACTCATGGAGTTTATTTTGAGCATGGGGTCAATGCAGTCTTCCAGTAGGGGTCACATTCAGGCACATGGGAGGCATCATGACACCACTCTCACATTGTTTCATCCTGCGCTGATGTACCCCTGCCGTTGGGGTATGAGATCTCCAAGTGTAGGGAGTCCGTAACCATAGTAGCTTCCACTGACCATCATGTATATAGGTCTCCACTATTTTACTGAGTAACTGGAAGACTTTGCAGTCCAGGGTAAAGAATCTAATCACATCTTGGTGCCTCATGCAGCCGTGCTGACAGATGAACATTAGGGGGAGCTTTTATTCTGCCTTTCTCTTACATTATACCTAACCTCATTCAGCTGCTTGTGAAGTGAATAACTATTTGTCTGAATGGTGGTACTAAAACTCCCTTCACTGAAAATGCTGGTTGAATTTTCATCTCTAACTTAAGTTACTAGTTTTCACATTCATCTAGTGAAATTGCACCGAGACAATAACAATGGATTGTTTGTGTGGGACAGGTTACCAAGTGGAGAAAAGGCTTTGTCCCCTGTTGGGTTTGGAAATGTCCAGCCCATCAGGGTGAATAAAGAGAGACCGTGCATGATTGAAGATACTGAGGACCCGTGCAATGGAACAATACTTGCTGATAAACACGCAGCCAACACGACTTGCAGCATTATCATGGTAACCTTTTAAGGAATTACTTGTTTTTGTGATTTAACACCAGGCAACTCATTCAGCCAAAATAAAAAGCAATCCTTCACCAATTTTATTTTTTCCCTTATTGGTACATTCCTTGCTAACAGCTAATCTAATCAATTATTCTGGATTATCCAAAGTCTCTAGAATTCCACGTTAGTTTCTTTGTGTTATTCCAAACAGCCCAGGGTAAAGATTCAACTGACAGCAAGGAATAATCTTGGAGTTAGGGGCTAAAATGCTGTTTAATTGGATAATCCTTGATTGTCAGTCAGGCAAAGTAAAGTCTGTATATTTCCGAATTGTTGTGGGAAGACTGGCCAAGGAAATGCAGAGACGTGGGAATGGGGCATTTGAAGCTGAACAGTTATACGATGAAAGCTCCCAACAATAACTGACAGCTCCAGCAAAATAGGGTAATGGATAGCATGTCTTTTCGAAGTGTATAGGGTTGTGAGTAATGTTGAATAATTGACACACTTAGGTGACCATCAGCACAAAATGTTCCAGTGGCACTTGGAAGGAGATGGTCATGTGAATAAATCTCTCTAAATCCAGTCCAACCATAGGTGGCAATCATGCCAATACCCAACTCTTGCCAATCTCAGGTAAAAATAATCTCAGCTTGGGTAGTTGTCTGGGTTCAACACCATGAGTTGATTATTTACAATATTTCTGTTTCAGAATATCTAACCTATCCTTCCCTGTACCTGTTGCAATGTGTCCTCCTTTAATGAAAGGCACTTGGAAGACCAAAGCAAAATGTTCACATCTACAATTCTGTTTCTAATTCACCCTTTCCCTACTTTTTCACTTTTCTTCATGGTGCATCCTTTAATACTGTTAGTGAGATTTTCTTCACAACCCACCTTTCTCTCCACTACCCCCCCCCCCCCCCCCCATGACCTATGACCTCTGCCAACTGTGTTCCACGTAGAGGCACCTCAGTCATTCCTTGTGTTCGCTGCCTGATCATCTGTTGATTGTCACAGCATGGGGTTTGATAAAATATTACCACAAGTCTTTCTAGTTCCATTGTTTCTAAATCCCACCTTTCTATCATCAGGATGATCAAAACTGTGCTGCTCTT
This sequence comes from Chiloscyllium punctatum, assembly GCF_047496795.1. NCBI lineage: Eukaryota > Metazoa > Chordata > Chondrichthyes > Orectolobiformes > Hemiscylliidae > Chiloscyllium > Chiloscyllium punctatum. Next base: position 37,050,221 of record NC_092760.1, on the reverse strand, counting down.
TTCCAATATCGTTGCTCCTCGGAGTCTCTACCTAACTGGGTCATACCATGTTGGGGCGTTGTCTTGCCACTTTGTTGTATATTTTGTGTATCTTCAGGTAGTACAGGAATTACACTGTTCTCAAAGGGTGGACAGAGGTTATTAACAAGGCTTTTGAAATATCACTGCACATGCAATATGCCTGAACTATGCCTGATTATCCTGGCTTGCTTCATGGTCTTTTTCTGGGCTTTGTCCATTTATTTTGCTCTCAGTCATCACTTAGGCTTACTGAATCACACACAGTCAACAGAGATCTTACCAGACGAGCAATCACAGAAAAATCAAACCATTGACCACTGTGTGGGCAGTGCTGTGGGAGATCTACTGCACAGCTCAAAGCAGAGATATTGATTTTTAAACCTAACCTGTCAGAAACGGAGAGGTAGGGCAGCTAAAAAAGGAACAGACCACCTAGCTGCTCCAGTCTTTTCCTGTTGCTTCAAATGTTAAAGAGCAGATAGATGAAGAGGCTGCCCAAAGCAGATGGGATCCTCTGGAGTTTCTATAAGTCAGGGTCCCATGAGGTTAATTGGATCCCTGTGATACTCTGACTGGGGGCTTGACAGTAATTCTGTTGTATTCTGCCCCTCAGGCAGAAAGCAGATTGGTGCTCAGTGGAAAGTGGAAGCAGATCATTCCATGTAACTGAAACAATGTTCTTTAGTGGGGAGCAGCAGGAACAGAAAAGCCACGACTGACCTGGACTTCCCACCAGTCCACAAGATGCTCCAAAGCCTAGTGCAGCCTCCAAGTTGGACGTTGCTGGGGCTGTCCAATCTTGATCTGATGAAAACTGCTCTGTACGCTCTCTTCCTGCCCATTCCAGACAGAAAATGATCTGGGGTTGCTTGTAGTTGAGGGCCCAGGAGTCAGAATGGCCAGAATCTGTGATGTGGCTGCACATGTGTAATTCATAATTGTCTGGAGGTAGGTTTGCTCGCTGAGCTGGAAGGTTCATTTCCAGACGTTTGTCACCATACTAGGTAACATCTTCATTGGGCACCCGGGCGAAGCACTGTTGATGATTCCTGCTTTCTATTTATATGTTTGGCTTTCTTTGGGTTGGTGATGTCATTTCCTGTGGTGATGTCAACCAGAACCTCAACCTGAGCTACAAATCTTCTCAAAACTCATAATTGTCTGTTTGGGACCTGCCATGAGTTAAAATATATCCCATAATGTTCCTGCCTTGCTTCGATTTACAATACAGAGGCAACCTTACCCTCATCTCTTATGTTGTACCTGCTGTGAACTATCTATCAGACCATAATGTCAGAGATTGAGAGTTCTATTCCATGAATTTGACTCCAAAAATAATTAACCAGAATTTAAATTTAAATGTATTGACTACTTAACCCATCCTTAACCTTTGGTAGTGTATTATTTATGCTGTTTGAAGAATTCCAGTAGTGATGGCCAGTTCTGTTCTGCTCTTCTCAGGGTCCCTTATTTCAGGCAGCACATGAGAGTGTCGATCCTCAACCTTATTACCAAGCCTGCCTGACTGACCTGTGCAGTTGTGTGGAACAGACATGGTGCCTGTGCAGTTTACTATCAGCATATGCTTTCCGTGCTCTGAGAAATGGAATCATCTTAAACTGGAGAAACGAAACGCTGTGCGGTGAGTGTTTGCTTGGGGCCCCAGTGAGATGGCCTGGAGTCTGTCAGTCGGAGCGAGGGTTTTCAGAGCAACAAATTCATTTCATATCAACAACAACAACTTGCATTCATGTAGTGCCTTTGATACTGCTCAGAAGCATTAAGAAATAAAAATTGATTCTGAGCTGCTTTATGTATTAGTTTAGGTAATCAAAGAACTAGATTATAAGGAGTGACTTAGAATGAAAGTTTGGGGCATGAATTCCAGAATATAGGTCCTTTGGTAACTGAAGGCACAACTGATGGTCAGCTCCATTTGCAGACCAGCTTGGGATTGAATTGACTGCCTTACGGTACATCAGTTTTCCATCTGTAATATCTCTGGTGTAAACTATAACAGCCCTACCAAAAACAGATGACCAAGTTGATGGGCCAAGCAGCAGTTGTTAAACCCATCATTAGCTCCTTATTATGGGTCTATGCTCCTTCACATGCATATCACCCATTTCTCCTCTCATGTTTTCCCCTACACACAGTTTGAGTTAAAATGCTTGTTAATCATGATTACATTAAGTGATGGAATAGGTCTATAAGGAGTCGCTGCAGCTGTTGAAACTTGCTGAGATGTTACTGCTCCAGTAACTTATGTGACCTTTCTTTGCTGCAGATACTGAGTATTGACTGGATCATCTTCATGGAGCTGCCAGCATCATATCCTTGCTCAGAGATCTGAAGCTCAAAGGCACTTGGGAGCCCTAGTTCAGGATCTCTTAAGATTAACAAACAGGTTCAATTGGCAATTAGGAAGGCAAATGCAACGCTTGCATTCATTTCAAGGGAACTAGAATACAAGAGCAGAGATGTACTGCTGAGGCTGTATCAGGCTTTGGGCAGACTGCATTTGGAACACTGAGAATAGTTTTGTGCCCTGTATATAAGGAAGGATGTGCGGGCATTGGAGGAGTCCAGAGAAGATTTACAAGAATGATCGAGTCATAGAGGTGTAGAGATGTATAGCATTGAAACAGACCCTTCGGTCCAAAAAATTTTTGATATAAGTTCAACATCACCTTTTTTGCTTTTCACCTCTAGGCACCTATTAACAAAGCATAGGATAAATATGCTTTATTAACTGTTCTTTCCATCTGTCCTGCCACTTTCAATCATCTGTGCACAGAGCATTGAGGTCTGTCAGCTCCTATACCTCCCTTTCAAACTGTAGTCCCAATTTATATTTTCTCTCCGTTGTCTTCCTATCAAAATGCATGAGCTCACACGTCTCTATATTGAACTCACCTATACACCTATTCCACTACCTTGTCGCAGTTTGCAAGATTTTCTATCATTCACAAATTTTTAAACTGTCCCCTGCACACCACAATCTAGGTCACAAGCATCAAGAAAAGCAAGGATCCCAATATTGACCCCTTGGGAACTCCACTATAAATCGACTCCATGCCGAAGAATATTCATTGACAATTTCTCTCAATTTTGTATTATTCAGTCAAATGTGTGTCAATATTGCTATTATCCTTTATTTCCATGTTTTGCAGTGAGGCTTCTGATTGGTGTTCAGGATCAGGATCTCTTTATTTTTTATTTACTTTCTGCTTCCTAACACATTGAGGCTAACCGCAACGCAGCAATTGAATGCAATAAGCTAAATAAAGAAAGGTTTGGGACCTTTAGAACAGTATCAATCAGAACCACTATGGGCAATATATTTACCCAGATGGGCCAATGGAGCACCAGATTCAGGAGTCATGTTCTACCTTAATGTGATACTGGAAAAATCAGTTGCCAAGAGTCTAACTAAGTTTGCATCTGAGATAGATTTTACCCAGGAAACGTTTTGCTTAAAATGCCAGGATGAATATAGACTTCAATCATTTGTTCTCTTTCTCAGGTGTAACTTGCAACGGTGGCTCAAGTTATACTGAGTGTAGCTGCCCTCAACCCTGTTCGACCTACCTACAACCAGAGACACAGTGCTCCACAAGCACCTGCGTGCCTGGCTGCCAGTGCCCTGCAGGTAACAAAAGAAAATAAACACAATATAAAATCATTGTCCATCTACCTATGGGCCATAATCTATCACACAACCAGAACAGATTGACAGTAACAAAGACAGAGAAAAGTAGCAAGTGTCCACTCATTTTCAACTTTAACCCATTGTTGAATCTCTTCTCTTTCAATCCATGTCCAGTGTGGGTTCTGTTCCGTTGTTCTAATTGTGCCTGAGTTCAGTTTTGAACTAGTCCTGTGTGGCAGTGTACAATAGTCCAGATTCACTGTGTAATATGGCAGTTGGTACCACAGCCTCCATCCACCATGTTACATTAAGAATGTATATTAAGTGTCCCTATGTCCCCTGTTGTATAGTTTTGATTAGTTATGACAGCTCAAAGGTTGTAGTAATACCATTGTATTGTCTGATGATCTGTACTAATTGATGGTGAAATGTAAGTATTGGTGGTAAATTATAGTAACCAACCACTAGTGTACTAATGAACTGTGTTAATTTATTTTGGCATGATATAAATTTCAAAACGCAATGTTGATTTTCTGGCAGTAATAATGTGTTTTGTTCTGGTCATCCCTCCTAATATGCTCCCTTAGATTTATTTTCCTAGAATCCTTAGACACAGCTAGTGATGTTTCGCCATGTTCAGGATCCTATATAAATGCAAGTATTTGTTGTTGCTGACAGATATCTGAACCAGTTGGGAAAGTTCACATCTCTCATAAGCCCCTAGAAAAATGTTATATTTTGGATTCTATGGAAAATTTTCAATAATACTTACAATCAATGTGGAAAAGTTTTTTTTATAATTTGCTTTAAGCGTTTTAATATACAAAGCTGTATTTGACCTGCTTTCACTTAAGCGAATCTGAATATAGTATTATCATTGAGATATTGTGTTAACTGATGTGCAATTGAGTGACAGATTTGAACTCTTGGCTTAACATTCGGCATACTAAACTTCAAGAAATGAATGGTAACTGGGAGTTGTTCCTTCAACGTTATTTTTCAAATGCTCTGCTCCTGGCAATTAATATAATTATCATAGCACCTCCAGTAACTCAGGTTAGAAATCATTATAATATCTTGGTTTCACCCACTGCCCCAAATCTGCAGCTGGATTCAGCTTAATATATCAAATTATATCTCAGTTAAACATAGTAGTTTTGAAAGCAGCAGAGAGCATAGGTAGCTGTTTCTCCTACCCCCTCCTGTCTCCCTTCCTCAAGTACACGTCAAAATGAACACTCCCAAGCTACAAGCAAACTGAGCAGGTCCCAACCTGCCTGCATTTCTGGCATTAGGTACTTAACGCCTGTGATTGGGTTCATGCCAATTAAAGGGAAGAAATTTGAAACTTCATGGTGTATTGCCTTCGTTATATTCAAAACACTGCAAATTTGTCCAACTGGTTCAGATATCGGATAACAACAGATATTTGCATTTATGTAAGATGTTTAACTTGTGTAAATATCCCTAGGTGTGTGAGAGATTTGTGGGGAGAAAGTGGATGCTGTGCAAAAGGAAATTAGGAGGGACAAGCAAAACCCTGGACAAAGTGATGAATTTTAAGGAAGGTGAGAAAGGAGGACAGAGAAGTGTAGAGGTTTAAAAAATGAATTATATTGTGGGATCAGGCAGGCAGTTGAAAGATTGGTCAGCCATGAGGTAAAGGGAGGAGTTGTTTTACAAAAAGCTGCAGTCACAGGCATTGAGAATTGGTGGAATGGTTGTTTATGTTAATGAAGATGGAAATGGAACTCAACGACAACTCCCAGTACCATTTTCAGCTTCCATTACGTGAAAGGTGGATCTCCTGAAATTTAAAGGAACATTTGGCAGCTACTCTGTAGGTGCTACTCTGTTGAAAGATGGACGAGGGAGATCCAGTGGATGTAGTGTACCTGGACTTTCAGAAAGCTTTTGATAAAGTCCCACACAAGAGGTTAGTGAGTAAAATTAGGGCGCACGGGATTGGGGGCAAAGTACTAGATTGGATAGAGAATTGGTTGGCTAATAGGAAACAAAGGGTAGTGATTAACGGCTCCATTTCGAAATGGCAGGCAGTGACCAGTGGGGTACCGCAGGGATCCGTGCTGGGACCGCAGCTTTTTACAATATATGTAAATGATATAGAAGATGGTATCAGCAATAACATTAGCAAATTTGCTGATGACACAAAGCTAGGTGGTAGGGTGAAATGTGATGAGGATGTTAGGGGATTACAGGGTGACCTGGACAAGTTAGGTGAGTGGGCAGATGCATGGCAGATGCAGTTTAATGTGGATAAATGTCTGGTTATCCACTTTGGTGGCAAGAACAGGAAGGCAGATTACTACCTCAATGGTATCAAATTAGGTAAAGGGGCTGTTCAGAGAGATCTGGGTGTTCTTGTCCACCAGTCAATGAAGGCAAGCATGCAGGTACAGCAGGTCGTGAAGAAGGCTAATAGCATGCTGGCCTTCATAACAAGAGGGATTGAGTATAGAAGCAAAGAGGTGCTTCTGCAGCTGTACAGGGCCCTGGTGAGACCACACCTGGAGTACTGTGTACAGTTCTGGTCTCCAAATTTGAGGAAAGACATTCTGGCTATTGAGGGAGTGCAGCGTAGGTTCACGAGGTCAATTCCTGGAATGGCAGGATTGCCTTACACGGAAAGACTGAAGCGACTGGGCTTGTATACCCTTGAGTTTAGAAGACTGAGAGGGGATCTGATTGAAACATATAGGCTTATGAAAGGACTGGACACTCTGGCAGGAGGGAACATATTTCCATTGATGGGGGAGTGCCGAACCAGAGGACACAACTTAAAAATACGGGGTAGACCATTTAGGACAGAGATGAGGAGAAACTACTTCACCCAGAGAGTGGTGGCTGTGTGGAATGCTCTGCCCCAGAGGGCAGTGGAGGCCCAGTCTCTGGATTCTTTTAAGAAAGAATTGGATAGAGCTCTTAAATATAGTGGAGTCAAGGGGTATGGAGATAAGGCTGGAACAGGATACTGATTAGGAATGATCAGCCATGATCATATTGAATGGCGGTGCAGGCTCGAAGGGCAGAATGGCCTATTCCTGCATCTATTGTCTATTGTCTATTGTCTATTGTCTATTGTCTATTGTCTATTGTCTATTGCTATGCCAACGTAAAGTATACAACACCGGCTAATAGTCCAACAGGTTTCTTTGACACCACAAGCTTTCGGTGTCCATCCCAGTCCAACACTGGCACCTCCACATCATAATGTAAAGCATAGAAAGCTTCCTTTTCCCATGAATTTTTGGAACATCCTGTGGATGTGAATGATGTTACATAAATTCCAAAGACTGTTACTTTTTTTTGTCATCAAAACGGTATTCTCTTCATTTAAGTCTATGGTATTGTTAAAAAGGCTTAATGCCCCTTTTTACTCCAGAAATTATTGGGCAGAACTTAAACTCTTCTTTTACTTTAATCAGATTCCATCGGTCTCTACAATGGCTGGTATGACATTGAAATTATGTCTCCAAGAAATTATCCATGATCACTTTTGTTCCTGTCTCCTCAGTCAACTATTCTGTTTCTCCCCAAGTTTTGTTGAATGAAGTGGTATCAATTCTTCTGCATCTCTCTCTGGACTTAAGTGAAATTTCTTACCATGTCTTGTTGAATAAGCTTCTTTCAGCTTCTAAAATAATTTGCTACAGTTAACAGTGAAACAGTCCCCTGTCAGAACATCAAAGGAATGTTGTTTATCCAGTTCAACATATGTGCTATCCTTTACTTATAAAAATATATTTTATGATCTTCAATGCGTTAACAGTGATGAGGTCTTGCAGCTAATAATGTTACCAGAAGTATGCAACTGCTGGACAATAAGGCTGTCCATAGTGTCCCAGAAATTGTTCTGAGGCTTGGATGTTCAAATGTTTTATATTGGCCGTAAATACAGTACAGATTAGGCCAATTAGCCTATTATACTATCTTAATATTTTCCGCCATTACAGAAATGGATACTTGGAAAACATCCCACCCCAAATCCCACCGATGCAAAGAAACAAACATGTTCAACTTTTTAATTTCTGTCTGATAGCCACTTCTGTATCCCCACAGCTACATTCCTTGTACTATATGTCATAAGTTTGAATTATGTTGTACATTGATTGTCATCATTTATAGTCTTATACAAATTGTCTCATGGTAGTGGTGTGTTACAGATCACTTAGCATCTGAATTGCTGTGATAACATGCACTTTCACTGCATGTTGTAGTCTGGACATTTGGATGGTGATGGTAGTGGCTCCACATTTCTTTTCGCCAAATGGCTGACCACAAATCTCTCCTGCTCATACCATCTGCCACTGGCGTGTGTTTGTTGAATTTTAAGGTCAACACTCAAGCTGTTTGGCCATATTTGAAATCACGATCCATGTTCTTCAAGTCCTTTGATGGGACTCGAATTCAGAGTTTCTGTCACTGATGTAAGAACCTACCCATTGTGCCACAAAACCTCCTCACTGTATTGTCTAGTATCATCCCGAAACATTCAGGTTTGGAAGATTATAACTAACACATCTCCAATTTTTTTCTTCCATTCCTTTTACTATTTTCACCAGACCTGAGCTAGGACCTCAATCATTTAATCTTTATTTTGATCTTCACTGTTTGGGCTGAAATAAAACTCATAAATTCATGAATATTCAACCTTCCTTGTACCTCTGGGCATTTCCCACTCCTTCTGACTAAAATTAATTTTGTGCTTTCAATACGCCTATATCCACCAGTGTTGTTCTACCAAAATTTTTATCAATGGATGTGCTTCTTGATTCTACAAAATTAACTCTGTTGTTTGTGATCCACTGCCTTCCATTTTAGGCCTGATCATGTCATTACTCAGATTGTGTGAACTATTCCCAAGATTCTTCTCTTGTTACTAAATAACCACATCTGGTTTGTTGCTCACATCAGTTTTTCAAAAACATATATATGGAACCCATGATGTTATAAATCAAAGCATAATGTACAAAAGCAAAGTTATTTGTGCTAAACCCTTACAATTGAATGGTCAGGTCTCAGCTTTATTGTGCCATCTGATTCTGGGGACTAGAAATTAGGAAGAATACCATTACAGTGGTGATTTTTGTGGATTGTTAGCGATGAACAATTTTAACCACGTGAAAAATCACTGCAATTGATCTCCTTGGACCAGGATTGGCTTAGGAAGATATTTAGGAGAAAGTGAGTACTGCAGATGCTGGAGGTATCAGAGTCAAAAGGTGTGGTACTGGAAAAGCATAGCAGGTCAGGCAGCTTCTGAGGAACAGGAGAGTTGACATTTCGGGCATAAGCCCTTCATCAGGAATGTCAACTCTCCTGCTTCTTGGATACTGCCTGATCTGCTATGCTTTTCCAGCACTACACTGTTCAACGAGGAAGATATTTAGTTAGATGTCTTCAATATCATGGGACATCTCACTCAGTATCTTCATGCACACATGTTTTAATAGGGGATAATGAATGCCAGGTTAATGAATTGACTCTCCTTAACTCAGGAAAGCTTACAGCAATTAATATTACCCCCCTCCTGTCTTATAGGTCTGTTCATGTATCAGTCGAATTGTTTGCCACCTTCACTGTGTCCAATGAAATCACTCTACAGCCAGAGAGGGGCCTCCTTCTTCCCAAGTTTGTGATGGTGCATAACAGTGGTCCATTTATACCCACGGTTTAACTGAAGTTACTACAAATCTTCCTGGTTTGATGGTGGAAAGGTTAGTGAGCCCTCACTCAATGAGTGTGGACACTACAGCTGGCCTGGGACTGGAGGATGTACACTGGAGTACACTGGTGACTTTGTGAAGCATTTTAGACTAGATACCAAAACTGTGAACTACTGATCAACAGATTATTGAACATAACTTTATTTATTCAGATGGTACATCTCCAATATTATTACCTCAGTAAAATTGAGAACTACTCTGTACAGTATTGTATAAATCTTATTATTCCTTTCATCAGAGTCTTTCTATGGAATGTCTTACTTGAGTTGATATTAGTTTTGTACATGAAATAAGAGACTGGATTTACATTAAAATACTGTTATTATTAAAAACTCCAAAAGGCTTTGACTGATACTGTTTATTGCCTCTCTCAGACTTTTCTGCATTGCATTTCATTGCTCATTAGATATTTTAATTTCTTTCGGAGTGGAATGGCGATGGGTTAAGAAAAGATGTTCCAAGAGAAAATTTGCTGTTGAATGCACGCAAAATGTGAGATGAGCTGAAGCATGAAAAAGCAAGAGAAACCAAATGGGTACCAAGATTATGGTCTGAAATTGTTGAGTTTTAAAAAATATTAGAATTTAAATAAAATTATATTCATTCATGGGATGTGGGCTGCATTTCTCGCCCATCCCTATTTGCCCTGATCGCAGTAAAGGATCAACCACGTTGCTATGTGTCTGGACTCGCCAGAACAGATAAGAATGGCAGATTTCTTTCTATAAAGGTGATTCGTGAACCAGATGGCATATGGTTGGCAATAGGTTAATTTTTAATTCTGAATATTTATTGAATTTAAATCTTACCATCTGCCATAGTTTGAACCCATGTCCCCAGAACATTTGTCTGGATTATTGTTCCAGTGACATTGCCATAATACCATTACCCCTCCAAAGTCCTGAGGGGTAAGCTGTCTCATCAAAGAATGAACTGCTGTTCTTCTTATGTTGAGCTACACTGGAACAGTGCATGAGGTCAAGGACAGGATTGGTAGAGAATTAAAATGACAGGCCACTGGAAGCTCAGAACCATGTTTATAGAGTGTTCACAGATATTTTGCAAAGTGATCACTCTGTCTTTGTTTGATCTCCCAACTACTAAAGCAGACCAAACTGTGAGAAGCAAATACAGTAGACTAGATTAAAAGAAATGCATGTATATCATTGCTTCATGCGGAACGAGTGTTTGGGGCTATGGACACTGAAGAGAGGGGAGGAAAAGGGCAGATGGGATGGGTTATTGGGCTGACTAAGAATGGACTAGGCTATCATTGAGGAATGCTGAAAGGGGAGGGGAAGATGTATTTTCTAGTGGCAACAGACTGAAAGTGGCAAAAATGGCTGAAAATGATCCAATTAATACAAAGGCAGATAGGCTGAAAATGAGAACAAGTGTTGTGGAACGAAAGGAAGGTATGAGAGTGTAAGTGCAGGAAAAGTGGTAAACATGTTCAAAAGCCTTGTCAACCACAGTGGAGGGGGAAAAAAACATTGATTGAGGAAGATGGTATCTCAGAAACACTGTGGATTTTGCATCATTAAGACAGATTTCATGGAGATAGAGGAACTTGGAGAATGGAATGGATTGTTGGGACAGTAATTGGTTACAGTGAAACTGTCTTTGGTTTTTGAGGACAGAAAATACCAGGGCATTTTTCCACATTGTGAGGCAGATGTTGGTACCAAAGCTATACAGGTCATTCTGTTATAACCTGAGTTTCATCAGTGCAAATTTGCTGTAACACGATTGATTGAATTAGGGACACTGTTTCTACAGAGCAGACTTCTTAACATGTTTGTTGGGTGCAATGTGATTACAATATCAACACTTTAAGCACTGTTTCTAAAACATGATATTCCTATAATGCGGGGTTGCACAAGAATGCAACCATTGCGTTATAGAAAAACTGACTGTACTAGAGCAGCTTCTGGAGCACATCTTCAGCACTATAGTTCAGATGTTGCTGGATGGATGATGTCTTCAGCCATTTCTTCGTATCAAACAGAATGAATCAATTTATCAAAGAACTCTCAGCATCTGTAGGGCTGGGAACTAAAGGAGGAGATTGAAATAGATTATCCACTTACTGCTTTTAATTGAAGGTGTCTTCAACCTTCTCTTTTGCATTCATGTCATGATCCTTTATCATCAACACTGGGAGTGTTAATGGAGTTTCCTTCTCTTGTCCATTGTTCCGCTGTCTGTTATCACTTATGACTGGAAATGGCAGAATTTAGAGAAAGTGAGGACTGCAGATGCTGGAGATCAGAGTCACTAAGTGTTGTCCTAGAAAAACACAGCCGGTCAAGCAACTGAGGAGCAGGAGGGTCGATGTTTCGAGCATAAGGTTCTAGTCCTTTGATTGTGGCACAAATTAGCTCTATAACATGTTACTTTGAATATGGACTGTTTTGGGCCTTGTGAGGATGTGTATATTGTTTATGCTTTATTGTTTTTAATTGGTGCAGGGTGCATTGGGTGATTTTAAATTGAATATGCTTGGAATGATCCTTAATCATTTGAGGTTTAGGTATATGTGCAATCATTTATATTCGATGTGCATGGATGGTGCAGATTATGGGGTTGAATTTATTATGTACTTTATAATAAATGTGTGTAGATGTTTTGAGAGATTGAGTGCATAGAATGTAATTGATGAACCATGGCAAGATTAAAGTCAGTTGGAATTGGGAAAATGATCTGTTGGTTGAAACCATACCTAGCACAAAGGAAGATGATTATGGTTGTTGGAGATAAGCCACTTGAGCTCCAAGCCATCTCTGCAGGAGTTCATCAAAACACGTGGCAGATGGAATATAGTATTGGGCAAAGCCAGATTAGACACTTGTGCAGGGAGACTAGAGGAGTTGAGTATCATTCACATGAAGAAAGACTGCAGATGGCCACGGAACAGTAGAATTTGGAGTGCTCACCCATGGATCACAAAACGCTGGTATCCATGTTCAGCAGGTAACAAGGAGGGCAAGAAATTTTGGACTCTATTGCAAAGGGAATGGAGTACAAAAGTAGAGAGAATGCTGGAGATCTGACACAAACAAAACTGCAAGTTCTGGAGAAATTCAGCATATTTGGCAGCATCTATGGAGAGAAAACAATTCATATTTCAAATCCAGTGACCCTTCTTCAGATTACTGCCTTCCCTTCTGAAGGAAGGGACACTGGACTAAAAACCTTAACACTGTTTTCTCTTCACAGATGCTGTCAGACTTGCTGAGTTTCTCCAGCGATTTCCATTTTTGTTTGTTAAGTAGAGAGATTTTCTTAAAACAACACAAGGCACCAGTCAAGTGACAGCTGAAATACTGTAAACAGGTACTTACCTAAAGAAATATACGGACGTTGAAAGCAGTCCAGAGAAGATTCAAGTGACTGACACCAGGTATGAAGGCACTGTCGATAATGAGTGGTTGAGTATATTGGGTTTGTCCTCTTTGGAATACAGACGAATGAGAGGTGACCTTTTTGAAACATGTTAAGATTCTTTGGAGGAAGTGAGGACTGCAAATGCTGGAGATCAAAGTCAAAAAGTGTGGCACTGGAAAGCACAGCCAGTCAGGCAGTATCCAAGGAGCAGGAGAGTCAACGTTTCAGGCATAAGCCCTTCATCAGGAATGTGTGTAAGATTTTTAGAAGACTTCACAGGGTAGATATGGAAAGATTGTTTCCCCTTATGAGAACATCTAGGACTAGACCGCATAATCTCAGGATATGGAGTTGCACGTTTAAGAGGAAGTTTTCTCTCACTAGTTGATGAATCTGGGGAATTCTTTACCATTTAGAACTATTGATGCTGGGTCATTAAGTATGTTCAGGACTGAGATGGACAGATTTTAATCAGGAAAGAAGTCAAGAATTATGGGGAATGGCAGGAAAATAGTGCTGAGGATTTTCACATCATCCATGATCTCATCAAGTGGCAGAGAGAATTGCTGGGCTGAAATGTCTACTTCTGTTCCTATGTTTTATGATCTTAAGGTAGTAACCAACCATCTTCAGTTACTTTATCAATGACCTTTCTTTCCATTCTAAGGTCAGAAGTGGGGATGATTGCTATTGATTCCACAATGCTCAGTACCATTTTCAGCTTCCAAGATACTGATGCAATCTGTGTTTGCATACTTATGCCACACAAGTGATAGGTAATGGCAACATCTAATCAGAGAACTATCTCCTGTCAATGTGCAATGGAATCACCACAGGTGAAACCCCCAGCATCCACTTCCTGGGAGTTGGATTGAGAACTGGATCAGACATATAAAGATGCATTGTAACTAAAAGAGCAGGTTGAGCTGGAAGTTCTATGGTGGGTAAGTCACCACTTGACATCTCAAAGGCTGGTCCACATCTACAAGACATTTCTGGAGTCATAGAGTCATAGAGATGTACAGCATGGAAACAGACCCTTCGGTCCAACCAGTCCATGCAGACCAGATATCCCAACCCAATCTATTCCCACCTGCCATCACCCAGCCCATATCCTTCCAAACCCTTCCCATTCATATACCCATCCAAATGCCTCTTAAATGTTGCAATCGTACAGCGTCCACCACATCCTCTGGCAGCTCATTCCCTACACGTACCACCCTCTGCGTGAAAAAGTTGCCCCTTAGGTCTCTCTTATATCTTTCCCCTTTCACCCTAAACCTATGCCCTCTAGTTCTGGACTCCCCAACTCCAGGGGAAAAAAAAATTGCCTATTTATCCTATCCATGCCCCTCATAATTTTGTAAACCTCTATAAGGTCACCCCTCAGCCTCTGGCGCTCCAGGCTAAACAGCCTGTTCAGCCTCTCCCTATAGCTCAAATCCTCCAACCCTGGCAACATCCTTGTAAATCTTTTCTAAACCCTTTCAAGTTTCACAACATCTTTCCGATAGGAAGGAGACCAGAATTGCATGTAATATTCCAACAGTGGCCTAACCAATGTCCTGTACAGCCGCAACATGACCTCCCAACTCCTGTACTCAATACTCTGACCAATAAAGGAAAGCATACCAAACATCATCTTCACTGTCCTGAGATTTTCTCCACTTGCCTGAATGAATACTGCTCCAACAATGCTCATGGACATTGACATCATGTCGTGCAAAACTGTCTGTCTGATTTGCACCACACCATCATCTTAAACATTTATTACCACCGCCACCAATGCAATTGGCAGCAATGTGTAACATATACAAGGTGGACTGTAGCAACTCACCAAGGCTGTTTTGACAGTGTCTTCCAAATCTGGACGTCTACCACTTCAACAGACTAGGATAGCAGATGCATGGGAGGATCATCATCTACAAGTTCCCTTCTGAGTCACACACTGACCTGACTTCAAACTTTATTGTATCTCCTTGCCACCACTGGGCCAGAATCCTGTACCCTTTCCCCAACAACACTCTGGGTATGGCAATGAAGAAGGCAGCTCATTACCACCTTCTCAAGGGCAATTTGCGATGGGGTATAAATGCAGGTCTTGCCTTCAATATCCACACCACATGAATAAGAATGGATATATAAATGTTGAAAGGGCACTTGTGGTGCAATGATACTGTCCCTACTTCTGAACCAGTGGCCGAGGTTCAAGTTAGCTATGATCTTATTGAGTGCTGGAGGAGGCTTAAGGAGCAGTGGCCTGTGGTTTCTTGTTCATCTGTTTGTAAATCCCACTCACTCCAAAGTGTGTATTAATATTTCTGAATGAGTGATATAAAATGTATCTATATACAAGTGTTTGGAACCTACCTGTAAGAGTGGCAGAGTAGACAGGCAGGAGGCTGGAAGAACACAGCAAGCCAAGCAGCATCAGGAGGTGGAGAAGTTGATGTTTCAGCTGTAACCTTTCATAAGGACTGGGGATGAGTGTGGGGGTAGCTGCAGATAAAGGGGGTGGGGGTATAGGGTGGTGAAGTCAGGATAGATGAAGACAGGCAGAGTCTATACCTGGGTGGTCAAGGGAGGAATGAATTTGATAAGGGAGGGGGAGGGTCTGGGAAGGGAGTCTGGGGAAGGGAAGAGAGATTTATTTGAAATAGGAGAACTCAATGTTGAGTCCTCTGGGCTGGAGGCTGCCCAGGCAGAAGATGAGGTATCATCCCACTAATTTGCCATTTGGTTTGTTGTGGCAAAGGAGGAAGCCAAGGATGGTCATGTTAGAAGGACATATAGAGAGTGGCAGAGGCAGAAACTTCTAAATGTGTAATTGCATTGCCAAAGCATACAAGGGTATGAGGTAAGTACTAGAAAATGGAATTAGAACATTTAGGTGGATGGTGTGGACGAGTGCAAACATGATGGGCTGAAGGGCCTTTTTCTGTGTGGTATAATTGTGTTGATGTGTTGGGCCTTGTTGATCTGTATCGCCTATAATTCACACTGAATAGATGTTTGAATGTCAGGTTTGTGACAGTAATTGAAACTGAACAATTGGATGGATCTGCATGTGATACGAAAACAGAAATTGCTGGAGAAATTCCAGCCCAGTCACTGGAGTTGGAATATCAGCTCTGCTTTCTCTCCACAGATGTTACCAGACCTACTGAGTTTCTCCAGCAATTTATTTTTGTTTGTTTCAAATCTCAGCATTGGCAGCTCTCTGTTTTATTTTAGATGGCTTTTGGTATATGGATCTGGTAACTTCTGTGGCAAAGAGATCTGAATGTGATGTTGGCTTTATGGATCTGGTTCACCGACGTGGGGAAGGGATCTGAATGTGATATTGGGTCGGGTATGTGGATCTGATAATATCAGTGTGGGGAAGGGATCTGAGTATGATATTGGGTTGGATATGTGGATCTGATGATCTCTGTGGTTTAGGGTCTAGGACAGCACTGGGTAAGAGGTGGAAGCCAGGCTGCAGTGTATAAGGGATGTGACTAGATGGCGCAGGTTTGTGTGTATGTGTGTGTGTGTGAGAGAGAGAGCGCTGAGATGTATATGGTGTGGCTGAGCGCGGATGCTGTAGGTTGGCTGCTCCTCGGGCTGTAATGTATATAGAGGGTGTGTAGATGGCGCAGGGCTGTGTGGCGGAGACTGGAGCTGGGATTTCGGGGCACTCCCGGTTGAGTTGAGTGGAAGATGGCGGCTGAGGATCGGGAGAGGGACCAGGCCCGCAGTGACAACGCCAGGCACAAGAGGAAGGAGCAGCTGAAGCGCTGGCTGGGCTCGGATACCGACCGCGAGTCGGAGCGGCCCCGCACCAAGCAGCTGCGGGTCAAGTTCGCCGAGGGCGCAGTGTTCCTGGCCGCCTGTTCGAGCGGGGACCGGGAGGAGGTGGAGAAGCTGCTGCTGCAAGGAGCTGACATCAACTACACCAATGTGGACGGACTGACCGCCCTGCACCAGGTACACAAACACACGCACACCAGCTTCAACTTCCCAGGGGAGAGAGACCGAGACAGAGACAGGCTAAACCCACTGCCCCAAACTAGACTACCCTCAGTCAGTGTGGGAACTGTAGCTGGACTGGGTTAGAGCTGCTTCTAAACCTGCAGGAGAAACTCACTCACAACCTCTCTGATATTGTTACAGGTTTTAATAAATAGGGAGAAAGACCAGTGCAACAAATAAATGGTTATGAATAAATGTTATTGAGATGATCTGCAAGAGGAAATGAGCCGGCGACAACTTTTCGTCGGTGTCTGGGTTTTTCCCTCCTCTCTCTCTCGATTGCTGCAGCACAGAGTGACATCCCAGCTCCTAGCTCTCGGTCCTCCTCACGGACCACCGCTTTGGGGGGGGGAAACTGAGTCCGGCTGCGGGGTTGACATCGTGCCCCCTTCCCTGTGGCTTCACTCTCGGGACGGGGCGCGGTCTGGTTTCTCTCCGTTGTGTCTCTGCAGCCCTCCCAAAACGATCCGGACCACCCCGGGGAGAACACGGGCAAGTGCTCCTGCCGCCTCCCTCCCCCAGTCACACTGGGACTCGAGCACGGATCAGACCAGAAACAGCTTAATAAGGCAAAAAGTCAGTCAGCAGGTGACAAGGTTACAACAGGGCGGTGAGACCCCTTGCTCCTCAGATTTGTACGCGCTAGGTCTTGGTAGAGATCAGCAATTTGTCACCATGGAAGCTGGCAGCATCTGAGACCAGTCAGTCCGTTGAGGACGTGCCAGCGCCTTGCTATCCACAAGCTAATCGCCCGCAGCACACATTCTTATATCCTCATTTTCCTTGAACGTTTATCCAATTTATTCGTTAAATGATGAGATTTCTCTGTCTGAACCCATTCCTTGTGTCAGAGTCCTCTCTTGTGTTTGTTGTACTCTGCAAATTTATTTTAACAAATAGGAAGGAAAATAGGAGTGTTTCTGTTGGAAGAGAGATGATTAGAATTGATATTGATGTTTTAGATTGATAGTAGCTAGTGAGGCGAAGTAGCGTCAAAGAAGTAGGTTTGTAAGCCATTGAGGGGGGCAAATACCTCTGGAATAAGAGGACAATGTTTAAAGAAGGGATTGGGAGAGGATGGTTTGCAATGTTGAAGAATAGAGGGAATAAAGAGGTGTGAGAACAGCAGCTGCTGATATGAAGGATACCAAGTTCTGTCTATGTGAAATAACCCATATCCTTGTCATTTCTGTTTATTTAAATGTAATGCCTCTCACTTAGTCTTTCATTGGTCAATTTTCTATTCCCTGGTTCTCCAATATAAGGCAATGGATAATAGATCAGATGAGTAGTTGATCATGGAGCTTTGTAATTAAACTGTTGACTGTGTCTTGAGAAACCTCCTGAAATTGAACTCTGTCTTTACTCTTTAAGAGAATGCTAGTTAAAAAATTACAAATCCCAAATGTTAGTCTTTTCTACTATTGCACAATATAATAAACAGATACGTCACATTAATATCAAGTCTACAATGACTTCAGGATGTCCAAAAACCTTCTGCAACCAATTAAATATTTTGAAAGAATAGTTACTAATGTCATAACACAAGAAATAGGAATAGGACTCAGTCATTTGACCCTTTTAAAATGGGATAACGGAGAGATTCAATCGTGGCTGATTTGCTACCCCACCTCCAATTTTTCATGTCACTTAATTCCATTGTATCCAAAAAGATTTCTCTGCCTTGTTTATACTTAAACTGAACATCATCTGCATTTTGTAGGAGAGAATTCCATAGATTTACAATCCTCTGAGTGAGGAAATTTATCCTCATCACAGGCTGACCCCTTATTCTGAGACTGTGACACCCTATTTCAGATTTTCTTCGTCCTATCAAATGCCTTCAGAGTTTAATATATTTAGTTCTTTTGAAAACTTTAGGGATTGAGGGCCTAGTCTGCTCAATCTCTCCTTTGGAACAATCTTCCCATATCTGGAATCAGCCCAATGAACTTGCCTTGCTGCCTTGGCAATATATCCTTCTTTGGATAGTGAAACCAAAACTATAATCAATACTACAGGTGTGGTCTTACTAATGGCGTATATAATTAGACTCTGATATTCTTATCTCTTCATTTCTTTTGTCGTAACGGTGACTGTACCATTTACTTTACTCATTGCTTGCTATTCTTTCATGGTAATATTTGTGATTTGTGTACACAAACACCTAGGTCACTGATTTTGAAATGTTGATATTCAACCAGCACTTCACAAATATTTTACTACTTTCATTTTACTTAGCTTTTTCAAAAACTTAAATGCATGTCATCTGGTCCAGGGATTTGTTGGTTTTTAATCACAATAATGTCTCCACTGCCAATTCTTTACTAACAAGTTCCATGTTTCTCATTGGTTCCCCATTAATTCTAGATTATGTTACTGTGAAAATAAATACAAAGGATTTGTTTAATGTGCCTGCCATTTTGTTATTCCCTATTATCAATTATCTCAAATATGCCTGTATCAGACATGTGCACTCCTCTTATTGCCACCATTATGAACACCATTCTCTAAACGGATTGTATCTTGGTTAATTTCTGTGGTTAGCTAGGATTGGATCTTTTTTGCAATTGGGGTTTTTAATTCGCTACTCATTATTACTTTCTTTCTCTCCCGTCCTCATTTGTGAGGGTTGAGGTCATGGACATCCATTAGATTAGTCCATACCTCTGGGCAAAGTGCTAAAGTGCATTAGCTCAGCAGGGTGGCTGATTAGGAAACTCTTCAGTTCTTACTTCCTATCATCAGGCATATTTGAAAGATAAGTATTTAAGTTAGCTCGCTGAGCTTGAAGGTTTGTTTTCAGATGGTTCATCACCACACTAGGTAACATCATCAGTGAAAGTCTCCGGTGAAGCACTGGTGGTATGTCAAGAGCAATCATCCCAATGCATGAAGACATTATTTCTATGTACCACATCACACTGCAGCACCTGAGAACTACAAAAAGTGGAACAAAAATATCTATACAACACTTTCAAGAAAAACTGGTAACCAATAAACCCAATCTGCTGATTCCTCAGAAACAAACCCAAACAAGCAGACACAACGTAACCAACAACTATAGCCACATTACCTTACATCAAAGACCTATCAGAAGTGACTTCCAGACTACCTGGACCCCTTGGTATCATGGTAGCCCACAAACCTACCAACACACTTAAACAGTGACCGATGAACCTAAAGGATCCATTAGATACTAACAGCAAAACTAATGTCATTTACAAGATTTCATGCAAAAACTGTTTTTTTAAAAAAAACTACATTGGATAAACTAGCAGGAAACTTGCCACCAAAAGACATGACCCAATATCACTAGTTTCAGACAAAGAAAGTCACCGCTTTGATTGGGACAACACACACGTCCTAGGACAGGCAAACTAAGACACTCACGAGAATTCTTAAAGGCATTGTATTCTGATCAGGACTCCATCAATAAACGCATCGATCTAGACTCTTTCTACCTTCCCTTGAAGAAAATAACTGGAAATGACATCACCCAACCTAAGAAACGAAGACCAGTAAATAGAGAGGCAGGACATAGCACCAGCACTTCACTGGAGATGCTCCCTGATGTGTTACCTAGTATGGTGATGAAACATCTGAAAACAAACCTGCAAGCTCAGAGAGCTAATTTACATACTTATCATCAACCTGAGCTACAAATCTTCTCAAAAATTGCTAATATTTGAAAGATGTACAAGCTGATAATTGATCTGTTTGTTTATGTTACTTGTATGCCTTCATGGCCAATGGGGTCTGACATGGGACTTGAACCCAGAGCTTTGACTTACTTTTCCAGAGGAGCTTCTATAATATTAATTCATGGATGTAATTCACACAGTAATCAGAATTGTGATGCTATCTGTCCTGAGGTGTATATTGCCTCCTGAGTCAAAGTATTTGGGAAAGATTTAGTCCCCTCCCTTCTGTCCTTTATGATATTGTAACCTCCAGTTTCAGCTCTGAACCCAAACTAACATTCCTGGAGATGCAGGCACCTACTGTAGACATGATGCCCCGAAGCACTCCACAAACACACGCATGCTGCAGTTAAGACACACAAGCAGGAGGCTGGAAGAGCACAGCAGGCTGGGCAGCATCAGGAGATGGAGAAGTTGGCGTTTCGAGTGTAACCTTTCTTCAGGAATAGGAGGTTAGACAGGGATGACAATGCCTGTACGCACACTGTATGCATTGCTATCCTTATCTAACTTCCTTTTATTGATTAAAGTTATCTGCTTAATCAGCCTAGTTTAGTTTTTTTAAACTAATTGCTTGTTCTGTTTAAATTATAGTTTGATTTCGGTGAAACATTTAATCTACCCCCGATTACTTTTCGTCTCTCCTGTACCACTAACAGACTTGTAGCTGCTTGGTGATCTTGCTTTTTTTTGTAATCCTGGTGTCAGTGATAAGATGACATTATTTGTGGCCTCCATACCTAGACCGAGGTCTCCCTAATTTCACTACCTGAACCCCTGCCCACACAACCTCCAGCTCCGAGAGCAGAGGTGAGGCATGTAGGTGCTTTTTGTTTTTGTGGCTTTACTTCCTATGAGCACGTGAAGCTTGACTGACTGGAAGGTGAATTCAACTCAGTGATAACTTTACAACGACTTTGAGTTTTTTTCACTGTGCTGAGATCTTTGCTTCTGTTGGCTGATTTTTGAATTGTGATCTAATGATAGGGAATTTGGTTTCATGTTTGATTAAAATCATAGGGAATAGGAAGAGGATTAGGCCATTCAGCCCCTTGAGTCTGCTTCGCCATTCATTAGGATCATGGCTGATCCGAAATTCTTTGCATCTACTTTCCTGCCCTTTTCCCAACTCTTCCCCTACTGATCCAGGCCCTATCTATCTTTAAGCGCTTCTTGAAGAAGGGCTCATGCCCGAAATGTCGATTCTCCTGCTCCTTGAATGCTGCCTGACCTGCGCTTTTCCAGCAACACATTTTCAGCTCTATCTATCTTTGTCTTAAATTTACCTAATGCTTCTTCCTCCATAGTTCTCTGTAGCAAGAAGTTCCAAAGACACCCATTCTTCTGCGAGAGAAAATTTCTCTTCAACTATCTTAAATTATCACTCTCTTTATTCTTAAACTTTGCTCTTTGGTGCTAGACTGTCCCAGAAGGGGAAACATCCTCTCAGCATTTATTCTGCTGAGCCCCTTAAGAATCTTACGTGTCACTTCTTGTTTTTCTAAACTCCAATGAGTTGAGTTCCAACCTGTGTTTAGCCTTTGCTTCTCAGACATTTCCCTATTCCGGGCATTATCTTACTAAAAGTTCTTTGAACTATCTACACTGAAATAATATCTTGCCTTAAATGAGTGAAGCAAAACTGCTCACAGTACTCTAGATGTGGTGTCAACAAGACCTTGTCACTTGGCGTAAGGCACCCCTACTCTTATACTTCAACCCTCTTGAAATAAGGGCCAACATTTCATTAGTCTTTCTGATTTTGTGCTAGCTTTCTGGGGTTTATGCACAGTACCTTAAAGTCCCTTGCTGCTTCCTGCAGTTTTTCTCCATTTAACTAAAACACTCTTCTTTTGCTCTCCCTTCCAAATTAAGCTTCACGTTTTCCCACATTATATACCATTTTTGGCAGATTTTTGCCCACTTACTTAACCTATCAGTATCTCTGCAAACTGTTTGTATTCATCTCGTGACTTGCCTTTCTACCTGTTTTAGTGCCATCTGCAAATCTGGTGATAGTGCATTCGCTTTCTTCCTCCAAGTTGTTGATAATATATTGTAAACTCCGTACTGCTAAATGGGGTTGAGCAATCTGGCAATGGTAGAGCACTCCTTTAGGTCTTTGGTGTTGTACCAAATCATTGAATGATGTTCCACTCGTTCACTGCATTCCCTTTCTCTTTCCCCAGAATTCTGAAAGTCTTTCTTTTTCACATAGTCAAGGTCTTTTCCCCAGGGTTGGGGAGTCCAAAACTAGATGGCATAGGTTTAGGGTGAGAGGGGGAAGATTTAAAGGGTACATAACTTTTTCCATGCACAGGGTGGTGCATGATTGGAACAAGCTGCCAAAAGATGTGGTGGAGGCTGGTACAATTACACTATTTAAATGGCATTGTAATGGATATATGAAAAGAAAAGGTTTAGTGGGATATGGGCCAAATGTTGGCAGATGGGACTAGATTATGCAGGATATCAGGTTGACGTGGACAAGTTGGACCAAAGGGTCTGTTTCTGTGCCGTACCGCTCTATGCCTCTATAAATATT
Organism: Chiloscyllium punctatum; assembly: GCF_047496795.1. Classification (NCBI taxonomy): domain Eukaryota; kingdom Metazoa; phylum Chordata; class Chondrichthyes; order Orectolobiformes; family Hemiscylliidae; genus Chiloscyllium; species Chiloscyllium punctatum. The sequence goes on along the minus strand of NC_092760.1, from coordinate 37,027,151 downwards.
ACTTTTTGAAAGTCATTATTGAAATTATTTTAAATGGCCTTTTTAGCTACACACTGCAAATCATAACAAGTCTATATTTCAAAAGAATGTTACTTTTTCTCAATCTTGTTCTTTTGCCAATTACTTTCAGTTGGTGACCCTTTGCCCCTTATTAACTCGATCGATATGTCTCAATTGTGAATACGGACCGAATTTCACTTTCTTCTTCTCGGTTATGAGGAGAGTATGCCATAGTTTCCAGTTTTCCTTCATAACTGAAGTCTCACATCTTTGGATTCATTCTGGTGAACCTTATGCGCAGTCTGCAGGGCCTTACTATCCTTTCTAAAGTAATGCTCAGAATTGGCTACAGTCCCTGCACTGGGGTACTGAGCAGGTTTATTTTTAATATAGAGGTCTAATATAAGTTCTTTGCATTTGTAAACCTTCATTAAAAGGAGACCACATTCCAATCCCATCAAATTTAGTTTTAGACTTATAGTGACCACGTTGAGTGGTTTGTTTGGGGGCACAGTAGATATGCTTGCAACTTCCTTGTTTTTATGAACCATAAATGGGGAAAGTTGCAGGCAGACCCTGAGTCAGGAATGTAGCACATTATAAAAGGACCCCAAATGCACATAGCATTCAAGGCCAAACTGTACAGTTGGTTTTTGAAGTCTGGCTCTGAAAGGCTCTGGAAATGACAGTGTAGTTTACCATATTACCAGAAATATGGTAAACTTTCTGCAGCTAGTATTGGACCCATCCAGTGAAACAACACCCTTCTCTCTTATTTAGTGCGAATGTAATTCATGGATAATTGGCCAACCTTTCCATCACTTTTTGCATTTCCCCCCAACCTGGAGAAGGTTATCCACCTCTATTGAATGACTTACTGATGAAGCCAGGGACTAGAGATTTATATTGCTGGGGAGAGCACACCAGGCTCACAGGATTTTTATGTGGTCAGTATCTGGGACATTGGGCTATTGTAGGGTCAACATGACAGGCCACAGAAGTTTTATGGGGTCAGTGTAATGGATCGCAGGATTCTTGCAGAATTAAGATCATTGGAGGATCAGTGTGAAGGTCTTGGACTTATTACAAAGTTGCAGAATTATTATGGGGTCAGGATTAGAGTGGTGTTGGAAAAGCGCAACAGGTCAGGCAGCATCCTGGATGCTGTACCCACTTCTGCCTAGCATGGGTCAAGGGTTATTGTGGGGTTAATGCAATGTGTCGCAAGATTATTGCGGAATCATGGTTATTGCAGGGTCCCAGGATTAAAACAGGGTCACAGTCTTTGCAGGGTCCACCTGTCAGATCAGGGATTAATACAGGATCACAGGGCTATTATAGGGTCAGCATGATGGATCATGAGGTTATTGTGGGGTCATCATAATAGATTATGGGGTTATGACAGGGTCAGCATGAATGGATAACAAGCCAATTGCACAGTCAACGTGATAGATCATAGGACTATCGATGGGTCAGCATGATAGATCACAGGGTTATTGTAGGGTCAGCGTGATCAGTAATAGGGGCTGTTGTGGGGCCAGTGTGGCAGATCATGGGCCTGTCGTGGGGCCAGTGTGGCTGATCGTGAAGTTATTGTGGGGCCAGTGCGGCAGGTCATGGGGCTATTGCGGGGCAAGGGTGGCAAGTCGCAGGGCCATTGTGGGGTCAATGTGGCAGGTTGCGGGGCTGTTGCTGGGTCAACACGGCAGCTGGGAGGGCTATTGCAGGATCAGTGCAATGGGTTGTATTGGGATGCTGAGAGCTTTCTCTATAGGCTTATTTCTTCCATCTCCTATATTGTAGTGTTGAAACAATAAAAATATCTTCTCTCATTTTAGTGAAACGTAATTCAATTGAAAGCAATTTATCTTGATTTGTTGTCACTGGTCAATTTGAGTGATCTGTGGTTCCTGATGTCACTGGGACCAGCAGTGCTCCCTGTATTTTGTTGGTAGCTTCTGAGTGTTAGTTGCATGGAAAATGTTCCCTGAGATGTGCTGTTTCCCTCAGACATTTCTACTGGGTTTACACTCTCGATTTTTGGCTCTTCTGTATCTGGGAGGGAGCTGGAATTTTCAAGTTATATTTGGATAGAGGCTGAATCTTATTTGGTCTTTGGATAAATTCTGAAAGACAAGACTTTGCTGAAGTGTTAGGAGCTTTTTTTTCACTCTGATCCCAGGAAATAAGATACTGTGAGAGCATTTTCCATCTCCAGGAAGAGAATGGGCAGTCATTTGTGGTTCAAGCAGTGGGATCATTGACTAGGGTTCACCTCCCCAAACAATCTTCCTGAACAAAGCAGCTCCTGAATACCTGGTGATTTTTTTCTATTTGTTAGCCTCACAGATTTCCAACAGTAACTACAGCCCCAGTACCAATGCCCCCCCCCCCCCCCAACAACCCCCGCCCCCCAGCTTTAAATGTACATTAACCTCTTTTTGAAAATACTTATTGCACAGTATCTTTTTAGTTTTATTTATCTATTTAGTCTGGAGCCCCTAGACAACAGGAATCTTCTAATAGATCACGTCAAAAGAGAACGTTATATGTCAGAAGCTGAGGTCAGGCATTACATTCTCATTGAAATGTTTTAGACTCGGTCACTGTGGCAGTAGTGTTTGAAATCCAGGTCCCATGGTCTCGACACACCTCCTTGACTTCAGTCCATGGTGATCATTCTTATTTTGCTAACTTAACCAAATATTATAAATACATGTGGCAGTTATGGAGCCATAATGTGAGTTATTAAGGTCTTATTAGTAACTCTGGAGTGTGTTTATAATGCAATGCAAGATTTGTGAGTCAGTGAAGAGGAAAATTCCTTCAGAAGCAAATCCAGATAGGTCGAGCTCTCCTTACTGCCAGTGTTAATTCTGAGAGCGAGTTGTGGTCATGCTGCGCAAGGTGTTTTAAAATGTAAAATGGACTACTCTCATTCTCTTGTTTCTCATCCCATTTTCTCTCTTAGATTTTGCTGTCTCTGCTCTCATTTCTCTATTTCTCTCTCACTTTCCCTTTCTCCTATACTCACACCATCTCTTTCTTTTTCTCACCTCTCACTATCATGGTTGTCCCTCCTCTCTTCCCACTTCTCAGAAGTGGAGTAAGTTGTACTGCAATCTGTAGTAGAGTTTTCCTGTATTTGTAGATTGAATCTCTCAAAGTTTGAACCTCTGCCAATGTTTGAATCCTCACTTGCACCCTTCTTCACTCACATTTGAATTTTCTCTCACTTTCACTGTCTCCTCTATCTCATTTTCTCTCTTTCTCCTCTCTTACTTTCTCCTTTACATCTCCCTCACTTTCCCCTTTCTCTCTGCTCAGTTTCTCTCCTATCACTCGATTTCTCTCTCAACTAGGTTACAGAAGCCTTTCTTGCTCTTTGCTCTTTCTCTCACTCTTGATGAACCATCCAAGGAGGAAAATGATGTGAGCTGAAAATGTGTTGCTGGAAAAGGGCAGCAGGTCAGGCAGCATCCAAGGAACAGGAGAATCGACGTTTCGGGCATCAGCCCTTCTTCAGGAAAATGATGTGGGCCAATCAGTATGTGTACCAAACATTACTGTATAGACAACGTGCATCTTTTCTGTTTCATTGCTTTCTTTAGTCGATCAATTTTGTTAGTTTTGTCTTAGTTAAGATCTAACAAGTTCTTAAGAATTCACATTATGGCTCCATAACTGCCACATGCATTAATAATATTTGGTTAACAACCTATTTCTCAAAAATGACCATTTTCAGATTGAGCTGCTTGTTTCATTATTTTTAGTTCCTCTTCCACTTCAGGTAGTAGGAGGAATGGAATGAGAATGATGTATTCATGCACTAAATTCACTGTTGTCGTAAACACAACTTTATTAGGCTCACATGTCAGTAACCCAACATCACTATGAACTCTTGAGTTAACAGTCCAGCACTCTAAATGAACTTTCTGGTTTAGTGTGAATCTGGCTTTTAAGAATTAGTGCATTTTAAAATTTCTCTTAACAAAATCATCATTTTTGAGCAACTACTTTTTCACGATTCAAGAATGGCCTGCCACCCAGTATTTTACCAGCTTTGGGCATCATACCCTTTGAATAGTTTGTTCAAGTATAATACTGCATCTGATCTCGATCGCAACCTCTATGACCAGTCTAAGCCAGTGAGCCCATCACTGTTCTGTGTTGAAATTGGTCAACAGTTAGCATTCAGCCAATTTATTGAGACTTCAAATAAATGATTCCTGAGTTTCTGTCTGTGCTGAGGGTCAGTGTGTTGCACAAGGGCAGAAGAGCTATCCTTTTGTAAATCAACTTGCAGTGAAGTGTAAGGTTCATATCTTTTCAGAAAGTAAAAATGAACTTGCATTTGCATAGTGCCTTTCAGAATATCAGGACTCGCCAAAATGCTTTCCATCCCACAAAACATTTTTGAGGTTTAGTCACTTTTTTTTAATGTGGAAACTATGGCAGCCAATTGGCAAACGGCAAGCTTCCCCAAACAGCATTGAGTTCACAAACAAATTGTGTTTTCCTGAGATTAGTTAAGGAATAAACATTGATGGAGACTTTGCCTCCTCGCTTTCTAAAATAGTGTTGTTGGGATATACAGCATAAAAGCAGACCCTTCATCCAATTTGTCGAAGCCGACCAGATATCCTAAACTGATCTAGTTCCATTTGCCAGCATTTGGCCCATATCCCTCTAAGCCCTTCCTACCCATATATCCATCCAGAAGCCTTTTAAATATTGTACCCATCTCCTCCACTTCCTCTGGCAGCTCATTCCATACACACACCACCTTCTGTGAAAAGGTTGCCCCTTGGGTCCTTTTTAAATCTTTCCCTTCTCACCTTAAACCTGTTCCCTTTAGCTTTGGACTCACCTATCCTGGGGGAAAAAAACCTTGGCTATTCACCCTATCCATGCCCCTCATGATTTTATAAACCTCTATAAGGTCACTGCTTAGCCTCTGATACTCCAGGGAAAACAGCCCCAGCCTATTCAGCCTCTCCCTATAACTCAACCCCACCAACCGGGCAACATCCTTGTAAACCTTTTTCTGAAGTCTTTCAACTGCCTTGGGATCTCTGAATAGATGAATGGAGTTTTAAATATAATAACCCCATCAGAAAGATGATGTTGCTGATACTGCAGTGCCCCCTCAGTACATCATCAGATTATATTGTTCCAAATGATTTTTTGAATTTGCTCTGATTCTTGCCTCATTACCGCAAACAACTGTCCTGATTTGCAGATCACTGAGTCTTTGTGAAGCTTTGATGCAGCCAGGAAGGTGAAAATCCTCTTTTCCTAGCTTACAGCCAGAATTGGCAGAAATTCAAATTTCGAGAGATCAAACCGAGATGTACCGAGCAACTCTGCTACAGATCGCAGTACAGTTTACTTCACTTCTGACACCGGGTCATTACAGCTAGGCTGTGGCTTGTCTAAGTTTTTAAACAGAATTATTTATGGGAACAAAATAAAGAGCTTTTCAGTTTACTTTGACAGCATAAAGTTTGGCCGACAATCCAGCAAAGTTCTCAAGTAAATGGTAGACATTCCAATGTCAGTCACCTGATCCTGTCTTAAAGAGGAAATGTCAGTGTAGTATTTGACTGAAACTTGTCAGAAGTGGCATTCGGTAGGTTCAGAGGGGAGGGCTCTTAAGCTCTGTTTTAGTGTCAAAATTTATATTTGAGACAAAATGATATGAGGAGGGGCTTTCTGTGATCAACGGAGAATTCATTAATCTGCAGGAGCAAAGCATTTACCTAGTAACAGTCAACAAAACTCAATCTATTAATTGAACTTGCAGCCAAGAACTCCAAATTAATTTTTGGGCTTTCCCAGAGAGAGAGAAACAAAAATGTTTCAAGGGATTTCAAATAGCAATTCAAACAATATTGTTGCTCTTAATTTGTTACAAATGTCTCCAATCCTGTAGCTTTAATGTGGAAGGTGGAAGAAAATACATGATGGCCCAAACTAAATAAGTAGGAGATTTTGAAGCAAATTGATTGATCACTTGATTAAAAATTGGCAGCTTATCTTTAAACAAAAGGATTAATTCAGCTGCGCAACCATCTGTCGCTTCTTCGTTCTTTGCTTTTAATGAAGGAAATCTAACAGTTGCATTGGTTCGTATTTCTGTTGAATGTTTTACAGTTAAACTGAAACTGTTTTTACTATCAGTAACTTTTTTCAGCGATTTAGCATTTTCAGTAGAATAGTGGGATGCAACAAATGCATGTCTGATGCCAGACTTGGAAAGATACTGATATAGGGGAGGGGGGAAATATAGCCATGTTTGTCACTTTGCAAAGATAATGCCATACGTTGGACAGACAGACAGAAAGACTGGTTCTCTTTATTATATGAAAGGGCTGAGAGAGACATTTTAATTAGTGAAGGGACTCACTCGGTGAAATGAAGAAGTTTTTCACTTTTGGGCAAGTTCATATGTTGATGGCTCCTCGAGAAGGTTTTGGCTAAAACTTTAGTATGAAATTAGGGAGAAGTGATGAGATCTTAGAAGTCACCAATTATGAAATAATGTGATTGACCCACCTGACCTCATCCTCTCTTGTCTATTAGCTTGAGATACAATCCTACTTGTAGGAGTAATTACAGCCACAATGCTCACACAGATGAAGTTCGACTTTCAGGCTGTGGACACCTTCCCTTATTTTCTTTATTCTTGGAATATGAGTATCACTAGTTGGGACATCATTTATTACCCATTCTTAATTGATTTTGAGAAGGTGGTGGTGAGCTGTCTGCTTGAACCGCTACCTCATGGCATAAGGATAAATGCAGCCTGTTAGGAAAGGAGTTCTCTGATCTTAACCCAACGGCAGTTAAAGAGCAAGTGATATAGTTCTTTTTGGACAAGGGCATCTCATGATTATCATTATAACACCCTCCCCAGTTATTCCAAAATAGAGAGAGTCTTCCTACAAACTAGTCAAGCAAGAGACTTACATTGTCATACTCCTCGGCGCGTGTCTTTCAGCCAAACACTTTTTGAAAACCATTACTGCTATGTCCTGTCCCACAAATCAGCAATAATGCAGGGAATGGCCAAGAGTACTTCACATTGACACAAACCACATGAAGCCTCAATATCAGATAAATTTGAGCAACAAAATCTCTTGCTTGTCCACTTTAACTATTCACTAGGTGCTTCTCTATGTTGAAAACAACTTGGAAGAAGCTGCTCTGGCTAGGATCATCAGTGCCCAGCACCAAGAGTAACTTGGTAGAACCATTACAGACAGACCTGGTTGAGTCTTGAATGTCCAGCAACATACGGTGAGAGAAGTCAAAACGTGTGGTACTGGAAAAGCACAGCTGGACAGGCAGCATCCAGGGAGCAGGAGAGTTGACAATTCAAGCATAAACTCTTCATCAGGAATGTTATACTTTGGAGCTCGAAATGTTGGCTCTCCTCTTTGAATGCTGCCTCGCTGTTTCTGCTTTTCCAATACCACGCTTTTTGACTCTGATCTCCAGCATCTGCTGTCCTCACTTTCTCCCATATGGTGAGAGAATCATTGCAAGCTGGAAGTGACGACTTCATCTTCACCAATCTGTCTATGGTATCTATAAATGAAAATTTGGGTTCAGAATAGTAAAGGACAGTGCTTGCTGAGATGAAGCCCTACTTTTGTGCTGAGGATATCCTCTGATATATGGGAGCTATCCATGTGCTAAATGGGATAGATACAAAAAAAGATTCTAAATGGGATAGATATCAGAAAGATTTGGCATCTCAAATCTGGCTATCCACAAGGCCATGTTGGTCAGCAGGATTGTATCCCACCCCAGTCTATAAACTCATAGCTCAGCATATCTCTCAGTATGCCATTTCCTCTTCGCCAGGAATAAACCTGGTTTAATGAGACATGTAAGAAGGCCTATCAAGATCAGCAGCAGGTAGACCTGTAAATGTACCTAGTGAATCTACAGCACAGGACTACATTTTGTGTCCAACAGAAGAAAGAGTGACAATATTCCAAGCTCATCAACCCCACAGCCAACAGATCACACCAAAGTTCTGTTATCTTGTATATCCAGTTGTGAGTTCAGTGGGAAATTAAACAATTGGCCAGAAGAGGAGGCTTCAAAAAAATCAATGACTTCAATGATGTCAGGGCCCAGCGCACAGTGCAAAAGGCAATGTTGAACCAGTTGTAGCCATCTTAGGTGAGAAGTACAATGTGGATGTTACATCTCAGCCTCCTAGAGGCCCACCATATCAGATAGCCACAAACCATACATTTCACTACACATATCAAGAAATGACTAAAGACATGGGACACCTTGACAACATTTTTATAGTAGTATTAAAGACATATGTTCCAGAACTAAATATGCAACCTAGTCAACCTCTTCCAGTGCAGCTACTACGTTGTACCAACAATGTGGAAAATTGCTTTGGTATGTCCTATTCATATAGAGCAGGACAAATCCAATCTGATCAAGTACTACCTCTTCAGGTCGACTGTCAATCAACAATGTGTTGGACGGTATCATTAACAGTTCTATCAAACAGCACTTACTTCTCAATAACCTGCTTATTGATGCTCAGAATTTCTTTTCCTGAACTGCTTCATTTTTCACCTTGTCACAGCTGTAGTCCAAGCATGAACAAAAGAGCTGATGGCATCAAGAGACTGTAATAAAATTGAGGTGTAATCCAGGTGGCTGTGGGAGTCGGTGGGTTTGTATAAATTACACCTGTTCTGCAAAAATGCTATCCCATATTCCCAATTGAAGTTGATGGGAATTAGCTAGGATGAAGCTCCACTTGAAAGTCAAACCTAGCACAAAGGAAGATTGATGTTATTGTTAAATGCCAGTCACCTCCACCTTGTCTGTTCCCAAGAGGACCAGTTCGATCACAGAACACACCAGATGGCCTCCTTCTTTAAAGACCATAATTTTCCCTCCCACATTGGTGACGATGCCCTCCAATGCATCTCATCCATGTCCTGCACCACCGCCCTCAATCCCCACCCCTCCAACTGCAACAAGGACAGAACCCCCTGATCCTCACCTTCCACCCTACCAACCTCTGCATAAACCACATCATCCGCTGACGTTTCCGCCAACTCCAAACGGACCCCACCACCAGGGATATATTTCCCTCCCACCCCTATCCACATTCCACAAAGACCGTTCCCTCCGTGACTACCTGGTTATGTCCGCGCCCCCCAACAACACCCTCCCCTCCTGGCACCTTCCCCTGCCACCGTAAGAATTGCAAAACTGCATCCTCACTCCCCCCTCAACTCCATCCAAGGCCCCAAAGGAGCCTCCCACATCCATCAAAGTTTCACCTGCACTTCCACAAACGCCATTTATTGTATCCATTGCTCCTGATGCAGTCTCCTTTACATTGGGGAGACTGGACGCTTTATCGCAGAGCACTTTAGGGAACATCTCCAGGACACCTGCACCAACCAACCCCATCATCCCATGGCTGAACATTTCAACTCCTTCTCCCACTCTGCTGAGGACATGCAGGTCTTGGGCCTCCTCCACTGCCACTCCCTCATCGCCTGATGCCTGGAGGAAGAACGCCTCATCTTCTGCCTTGGAACACTTCAACCCCAGGGCATCAATGTGGATTTCACCAGTTTCCTCATTTCCCCTCCCCCACCTTATCCCAGTTCCAACCTGCCACCTCAGCACCATCCTCCTGACCTGTCCTTCCTGCCAATCTTCCTTCCCACCTATCTGCTCCATCCTCCTCTCCGATCTATCACCTTCAAACCCACTTCCATCCACCTATTGCACTCTTAGCTACCTTCTCCCCAGCCCCAGCCCCACCCCCCTCCCATTTATCTCTCCAGCTCAGAGGCTCCCAGTCTCATTCCTAATGAAGGGCTCCTACCCGAAATGTCGATTTTTCCTGCTCCTGGGATGATGTCTGACCTGCTGTGCTTTTCCAGCACCACTCTAATCAAAGTCATAAAGTTCCCACCCCAACAGTACTGTGGGTCTGTCTACACTGAATCAACTACAGCAGTTCAAGAAGACAGCTCATCATCTCTTTCTCAAAGACAATCAGGCACGAGCAGTAAATGCCGGACCAATCGGCAGTGCCCACATTCTAAGAATTAATTTTTAAAAAGCCCCGGTTTTTCTGTTGGCTGTAGACTACGGACTAAGATTTGAGGGAAAATAACCTGGGGGAATACTGTACAAATCCTGGAAATGCTTATTGAAGCAAAGGGTATTCTCAAGAATCTGCATTTCCTTTAAGTGATATAGTTTGCTGTTAATATTATAGGATGGTTGTTCACCAGTTTGGTATATCTGAAAGTTGAAACTTGATGTATCATCTATCCAGTGAGCAAAGACAGGAACAACCCCACGTGTCTGCATTCAGTCCACATTAACTTGAGGATGCTAACAAAAACAAAGGTTGAAATGCATTGTTAATGTCTGCGGCTGCTGATGTGAAATGTCAGTATGGGAGCTGGGTTCTGTGGACCCTGGCTATTGTGCATGGCTTTTCACCTTGGTGGGTTTGGGCAACAGCTAGGCCCTGCTATTAAGCTGCTTGCTTATTCTGGCACATTGCCCATACTATGATCTCATGCTTCAGTGACAAAGGCTGTGACTCTCTGATCTGCAAGCTGTCTGTGGAAGCAGGCAACTGTGCCAGATGATTCATTCCCACCACTGAGAAAGCATGCCAGCTTATGAGCCAGTTTAACAGCTGACAGGTGAGCATCTTGCTGTTGAAGTCATGCCACAGCTTACTGTTGCTTAAGGTCTCATCTTCAGGGGAATCCAGTAGTGAGAATGTACAGAGCAACCTCGATTAGCTGAACATTAGTTATCCAAATCTCTGATTATCCGAACAGAATCTCAAGATCCTGTAAAACACTATCCATTAACTGAACTCTGTTATCAGAACAAAATACTCCCTGCCTGTATCATTCAGATAATCAAGGTTGTTCTGTAAATGGTTTTCCTTTTGCTTCTCACAGGATGGTGGCCATGAGAAGAGGGCACTTAAAATGATCAGAGGCTGGTGGGAGACCACCCCTTTTCCCCATCTCTGCCTCGAGTTTGGGGCAAATGGACCCCTCCTCCCCTTTTCTGTTCGGTCACCTTGATTATCCAGCCTGGATTAGTGGTGCTGGAAGAGCACAGCAGTTCAGGCAGCATCCAAGGAACAAGTCAGGTAATTGGGCACCAGAGAGATGAGGCCTTTTAATTAACCTCCTAATGGCCTTTGTTGACTATTCTGATTCACTGGTGAGAGGGACCAAATATGTCTGTGATTGTGTTTCCTTTCACCACCTCTAGCGAGAGCACAAGTTCCACCCAAAATCTTCGCTGGCTGACAACAACTGAAATGCCATTGACACATCAGCGAGATCAGATGGTCACACCAAGTTAGTCCCATGGTCGAATCTGGTGTTGTGACTGTCATTCAGAGTTTGTGTTTTAGAATGTAACTTTTAGTTTTGAGAATTGAGAAACTTGACTGTAAGACATGGAGTAATTTGATTTAGAAACTGTTGAACAATCCTGAAATAAGAGAAATTCAAACAAGTTTGGTTTTAATTCTGGTTTAAGGTCAGACATGACAGTGTTAAAACTTGAACAATGATGATCTGTCTACAAGCTTGGATGAAGCATGAGAGTTCAGAACAAGTGCAGTTATGTCCCTTAAAAATATAAATCATTCATATCAGTTAAAGAATTAAAGGGTTGTGTTGAAAGTGAAATAATGAATTCACAATTTTGTTTGTGCATGTCCTGAAGTGTGCAACAGTGTCATTAAAGAGTGATTTGGATGGAGCTTTGGTTAGAAGATTCTTGTGTTTATCTTGGCGTGTTTCTTGACAGAGGGAAGCTGCTCAGTTTGGGTTTTGTGCAGACACAAGCAGCTGGAAGATCTTGTTCTAGGTTGCAGCCAGTGGAAGAAACTTATACTTGTCTTCAAAGAGCCTTGTATCTGATAACTGTTAGCTTGAGTATTTAGTTTGCAAGGAACAGGACAGAAGATGTGGGAGCACACCAGAGGAAAAAGCGGTCTGTGTATGTCTGAAGCCAGAAATGAGGAGGTTCAGTTTTGAGGTTTGACGAGAAAATTGAAGGACCTTGAGCCAAATGGAAGAATCCACATGATGTTCGTACCTTGAAGTATAGTTGGAATAATATTGAGAATCAAAGTAATTCTGGAGGGCTGTGGCATACATTTTAGATTGGACTATGATGAAGGTTCATGATACTATTATTTTACTTGGAAAATAAAATTGACTGGTGTATAGTTCTAAGTTTGATTTGTATTTTTATTTTGAGAGTTAAGAAAGGAGGACATGTTTTCATAGTTGAGTATTGTTGTCTGTAAATTTGTTTACTTGCTTTAAAAGTAGCCTTTCTATTTCAGTATTTAGAAACGTATGTAGAAGAGAAAATCATAATTGTTGCTGGGCAACAGTCCAATGTGTGCTGTGACATAAGAGGGGAAGCAGTTTTCGTTTTGAAGGACCAAATCATTAGAAGGTCAAGTCTGATTGCAAGCTTCTCTCAGAGGGAGCGCAGGCCATTGTCTGCAACAATGACAGTACAGTTTCGCAACCTCCATAACAGTCAGTGCAGAGGAAAAGAAGTGGCTTAAAGTCAACAAAAGAAAAACTTATGTAGGAAACATAAGGTTCTTGAAGAGTTTGTTAAGCAACCCCATGGGAAGAAATAATTGATTTGTTTTATCTAAGGACCTCAAAGAAATATTAATTCATGAAATAGCATTGATTGAACTGCAGAAATGTATCGCAATGAAACTGATTACAGGGGTGCCAACTGAACAAAGCTTTTAAGTGGAAGCAAAATGACATTTCACTTGGGCTGAGAATGTGAAGATTGTTGTTGAGGGTGAAAGGGTTGAATTTTATTTCTGATACTTCCACTAAGTTCCAAGTAATTCACTTCTGCATGTATGTTCTTGTGTTAAAAGTACATTGACAGGCTTTCGTGAATATGTTCAGTGACTGACCGCCCCGGTAAACAAATGGCCAAATTAACACTTTACGATCTATCAAGCCCTGTTTTTCCCCTGGAATTGAACTTGTCCAGTGCTGCCATCAGCTGGAATGGTAACGGTTCCTGAAAGAAATGAATAATCCTTTAAGATTTTTGTAATGTGTAAAGGAATTATTGCAAGAAGGGAAAGGTAAAAAAGTAGAATCGAGCCCATGGCTAAGTTAAGCTAATTATAAGCTATAGTGTTAAGTTAATGACATGCACTTTGTTTATTTCTTTTTGATGTAAACTGTTCTGAATATTTGGCTTTTATTTTCTTTTCAATGTTTGTGGTCCCTAATAGGATTAAATCACTGGGGTCAGGACAGTCGCTGAATGATTGCATAAGATTCATGGAAAACTGAATTGATAACTGAGAGGGGATGTGGCCATTCAAGTTATGCTGCAGAAAGTCATGAAAAAAAAATGACCATACTCATAACTAAGGTGATGAAATTACAAGGCTGACACCCACACCAGGAAATGTGGGGAAAAGGTAGATGCACAAACTGGGGACTGGGACACATAATGACCAGGGCAACAAAATGAAGGAGCAACAATGAAGGTGAGGTGGCTGTTAATGAGCCTCCGAGACTGTCGAATATATGATAGGGACTGATGGAATATCAGGACGGTCTTTTGATGTCCTTGTCCCAATTTTTGTAATTAATATTTAATTAGAGGTAGATTCTGTTCCACTTTCCTTGGCCTCAAGTTATTTTCTATAATGCGTAACGAATATACTGTTTGTGGTGGTGTTGTTGTGACAGTTTCAGAGTAAATTTGCTGAGCTGCCATTGAGCGATGGCCATTCTCCAAGGTCATTGGCTACATTGTTACTGGATAAGGACTTCTGGAAAATGAATAAGCAGAGAATTCCATACGGAATTATGTGCATGAGGTGCATCAGAGGGTTGATATTTGGCAACCCTGATCAGGTTATCTCGCATGCTTTGTATATGTTATAAAAGGATAATTGATTTCTATAAAAGGCAGTGCAGTGTAAGGCTGTGACAGCAGCTTATGCTAGTCTGGTACCCAGTATATGCCAGTTAGGAAGCACTGTTCACTAATTTACAGCTGTAACCAGTAATTGTTTTTTGGTTTATGCCATTAATCTTTTCTAATGTAACCAAATATATTTTGTCTTGATGTGCTGTGCTTTGTAACATAAACAGTGTTAATGCTGCAGGCTACGTCTATAGTCTCTTCTGTTTGCCTTTTTTAAAAGTAAAGTCAACCCGGGCACGTGATGACACCTCTGGGCAGGTGGCAAAGTTACATCACACAATAAACTTTTGCTATAAATTGTGTCCTACGATCTTATACTCCACAATCACCTGATGAAGGAACAGTGTTCCAAAAGCTATTGCTTCCAAATAAACCTGTTGGACTGTAACCTGGTGATGGCTGATTTTTACCTCTGGGCAGGGAGGACTTGAACCTGAGTTTTTCATATTGTATGATACAACTGCAAGGGCACTTCAAAGTGATTGATTGGTGTTTGGAGTGACCTGGAATATCTCTGGAAGAAACGAAGTATAGTACAAGCACAAGTTATTTACCTGTACTTCTTGCTGGTGGGAACATGTGGTCATGGAGAACATGTTAAAGGACATACCAGGAATTTTAATGCATTGGAGTTGATTGGTAGAGAAACCAATGAATTGGAGAATGACTTTGAGGATTGGTTTACTGTGACAGATTTCTGCAAAATGTTGGTCATCTGTAATTATGGTGATATCAGTGTAAATTTCTAATATGTACTCTTAACTACTTGTTAATGTCCCACCAAGGGATTAGGATTCCAACATTTTAGCAGTAACCCACTGCAAAGCAGTGCAACTGAAAATGGTGGACCATCATCAGGACTGAGATGGCAAAATAGGCAGATGAGTCAAGTCTAATGTAGCAGCAGCCTCGGGGACAGAAATTTGAGAGTGAATAGAATAATAAGTTCAAACTGTGGTCAAATAGTCAAAAACAAAAGATTAAGTTTCTTCTAATTTTTTTCTGTCTCAACTGTATCCCTTTTATCAGCCAAGGTTCTGTCTCCCAGTGGGACTAAAATGTGGACTGTTGGACTAAAGCATCCAAAGAATTGTACTTTAGCAAAGTCCTCCTTGGAAAACATTTATAGGCACGGGAGGCACTTGACAGTTACTGGAACTGCTGACAACTACCTTTGAAGCTTGCAGTGATTACGTGTAAAAGTGGAGAAAGCCCAACTAATTTATCAAGCAATGTGCCTCTTAACCTTCTAACTACCCCACCCAGTATGTGAAGCTCCTCTGCAGTTTTTAACAAATAAGTTTCTACTTTCAAAAGAGTATTTTGTATTGATTTCATGTCCTCTTCTACAACATTTTTGTCTTACTAACAAATAATATTCCAGAACACAGGAGCTAATTAATATTTTAAGTACGTGAATGAGGTCTTTGTGAGCTATCATTTGTCAAGACTACAGAACTTGGGCTTGAGTGATGATGCTTTTGAAACATGAGCTCATCCCTTTTTGTACAGGGATGATTATTGCTCCATACAACATACTGACTGGTGTATACACATCTTTTATGGTGCTGCTATGATGCACTGTGTCAGTGCTGAGTAGAAGACAGCAAATTCCCAATGATCCTCCATGACACTCTTCATTTGTGCAGAAATGGACCGGTGAGCCTGACGTCCTTGGTGGGCAAGTTGTTGGAGGGAATTCTGAGAGACTGGATTTAGACTTATTTGGAAAGACAAGGTCTGAGTAGGAATAGTCAACGTGGCTTTGTGCGTGGGAAATCATGTCTCACAAACTTGATTGAGTTTTTTGAAGAAGTAACAAAGAGGATTGGTAAGGGCAGAGCAGTGGACGTGATCTATATGGACTTCAGTAAGGCATTCGACAAGGTTCCCCATGGGACACTGGTTAGCAAGGTTAGATCTCACAGAATACAGGGAGAACTAGCCACTTAGATACAGAACTGGCTCAAAGGTAGAAGACAGAGGGTGGTGGTGGAGGGTTGTTTTTCAGAGAGGAGGCCTGTGATCAATGGAGTGCCACAAGGATCGGTGTTGGGTCCATTACTTTTTGTCATTTTATATAAATGATTTGGATGTGAGCGTAAGAGGCATTGTTAGTCAGTTTACAGATGACAACAAAATTGGAGGTGTAGTGGACAGCGAAGAAGGTTACCTCAGATGACAATGGGACCTTGATCAGATGGGCCAATGGGCTGAGGAGTGGCAGATGGAGTTTAAATTAAATAAATGCAATGTGCTGCATTTTCGGAAAGCAAATCTTAGCAGGACGTACATACTTAATGGTAAGGTTCTCGGGAGTGTTGCTGAACCAAGAGTCCTTGGATTGCAAGTTCATAGCTCTGTGAAAGTGGAGTCACAGGTAAATAGGATAGTGAAGAAGACGTTTGGTATGCTTTCCTTTATTGGTCAGAGTATGGAGTACAGGAGTTGGGAGGTCATGTTGCGGCTGTGCAGGACTTTGCTTTGGCAACTGTTGGACTATTGTGTGCAGTTCTGGACTGCTTCCTATCGGAAGGATGTTGTGAAACTTGTAAGGATTCAGAAAAGATTTACAAGAATGTTGCCAGTGTTGGAGGATTTCAGCTATAGGGAGAGGCTGAATAGGCTGGGCCTGTTTTCCCTGGAGCATCAGAGGTTGGGGAGTGACTTTATAGAAGTTTATAAAATCATGAAGGGCATGGATAGGATAAACAGACAAAGTCTCTTCCCTGGGGTGGGGGAATCCAGAACTAGAGGGCATAGATTTAGTATGAGAGGGGAAAGATATAAAAGGGACCGAAGGGGCAACTTTTCCACGTAAAGGGTGACGTGTATATGGAATGATCTGCCAGAGGAAGTGGAGGGGGCTGGTACAATTGCCAAATTTAAAAGGCATTTGGATAGGTATATGAATAGGAAAGGTTTGAAGGGATATGGGCCAGGTGCTGTCAAGTGGGACTGAATTAGGTTGGGATATCTGGTTGGCATGGGCCAGTTGGACCGAAGGCTCTGTTTCCTTGTGTACATCTCTGACTCTAAATGTCCAGAAGCTGAACCTTTCTCTCCCACAAGATCCACAGTTTATGTTGAGAGCAAAACAAGCGGTGAGTGTGATCCAGTGTTTGAAGAGGAGCTACAAATCTTTAAAACCACCTGGCTAAGCTCTGCAATTCTCTGTCTAACTCACTGCATCTCCTCCTCTCATCCAATAAGACTGTTTTTGTTTTTAATATCTTAACAATTGGACCAACGTTTTGTGTCCCATTTTTTGGCTTCGTGTCAGTTTTTCTTTGATTAGGCTCCCATGAAGCATCTTGGAAAATGTCATTATGTTGATGACACTATATAAATGCAAGTTTGTTTTTGAATGGTTGTATAAATTTGTACAGGAAATATGTTTGAAATTGTATAACAATTCTTGTCCGAGATAGGGCTGATTATATAAATACCATGCTTTCAGGGAAGGAAGCAGCCATTTTGTATTAAGCTTGGTACTTGCTGCAAACAGTCCCCTGAGAGTTGTTGTTGCATTCTTTGAGGGAACAACTGGGATTGCAGTGGAAAACTTGAAGTCTTTGAGGTTAAAATCAAATTACCTTCCAGATCCATGGACATAACAACTAAATGTATTTTCTGTTTGTTTGAAGCAGTAGATCTCTGAGAAAAAAAATGGAGGCAGTAGTTTAATATCTGCAAGTTGATGAGGGAGCTGTGGTGTTTTCTTTCTTCATGCATTTACACGTGCAAAGGGGATGGAAAAATAGACTTCGAAGGTATTACCGATAAGCTTGTGAGGGGTTAGACCTCAAAGTTATTTTGTGTACAAAGGATGTGTTGAACATCACTTCTTAAACTCATTTAGATTAATTGATTGATATGCAACAAAAAAACAATTCTTGAATAGAGTTCAGGAATTCTGATCGATTCAGGAAAAGCAGACTTGTAGTCCCTATAGAAGCTTACTGAGAGATTCGTCCCTAAGCGTTGATAAATTAGATACTTTTATTTTTTTTCTTTTATACCTTGCTTTAGTTCTAATTAAACTGTTCAAAGTTGCTATGATATACCTCTGGAGATGCAATGTGAATGGGTCTCCTGTCCAGAGATAGGGACACAACCACTGCACCACAAGAGCCCCTTACATGCCCCTTTATTACATTATCAATGTCACCTTTCATCACTTTAGTTGAAAGTAAAAGGATACAGCATTAGTTGGGAAATTTAATTTGTCCTTTTTTTTCGCAAGCAGGATGTGGTTGAGCAGTATCTACTTTGTCAGGTAGATGTTGCATGAGAGTAAAACAGCTAGTTTGGAGCACAAACCTCAACACTACATACATGACATTATCAAGACCCATAAGCTTTGCAGTATTGACTGACTCCGGTATTTCCTTGATGTCAAGTGGTGTGAATCGAGTTGGCATCTATGGTGTTGCAGAACTAAGGAGGAGGTGGACATGTCTTAACCAGTTGGCACTTATTACTGAAGAGCCTTGCAAATGTTTTAGCCTTGTCTTTTGCACTGATGTTTTGGATTATCCCAGTTATTGAGTGCAGGCATGTTTGAGATCTTCTCTTCCTCTAATTAGTTATTAACTTGTCAGCCAGCATTCATGGCTGAGTTTTGCTCTGATCTGTAGGTTGTGGAATTGCCAAAATCTGTCTATTGCATGCAGCTTTGATGTTTAGCACTGCATGTACTCCTGTGTTAAAGATTTAAAGATTGATATCTCAATTTCGAGTATGCCTGGTGCTGCTTCTAGCGCACACTTTTGTACTCATTAGTTGGATCCTTTGGCTTGAAACTTGTGGTAAAGTGAGCAATGTGCCTCACCCTGAGTTTACAGACTAGCTGAGGTACAACTTTGCTGTGCTGATGGTCCACAGCACTTCATGGATGTCCAGTTTTGAGCAGTCCTGAAACTTTCCCATTTAGCAAAGTCATAGCACCACACAACATGTTGCAAGATGTCCTCAGCCTAAGTGTGTTTTTTTTTCCTCGACAAGGAATGAACTTTGCTACTCCTGACCATGCTGTCATCGACAGATACCACAAGCAGATTGGTGAGGGCAAAGACAAGGCACTGTCACCTTGCATTGGTTTTCTCATCAGATGCTGCAGGGTCAGTCTGCCAGACCTGTCCTTCAGGACTCAGCCAGCTGTGTTTTGCCTATCACCAACATTGACTTGGTAGACCCATTAATGTCTCCTAGCAAGAACACATTCTATTGTGCCCAAAATGGATATGTACTGATTAATTAGCTGATGGAGAATATTTAATAGTGATCAGCAGTCGATTTCCTTTTGAAGAGCTTATGCTTGAAACGTCAACTCTCCTGCTCTTTGAATGCTGCCTGACTGGCTGTGCTTTTCCAGCACTACACTCTTCAAGTTGATTTCCTTTCCTTATCCATGTTGGACCTGATAGTATGAGGCAACTTCTAGTTCAGAGTCAGTTCTCTTGGCCATTCTTTCTCTAATTGTTCCGTCTCCTATTGGAAGTGGGGCAGGACCTAACCAGGGATGTTGGGAAGGGTCAGGGAGTTTACTGGAAGCTATGATTCAGTGATTATGAATATTTCAGGCAGTTGCCTGACTAGCTTGTGAGACAGCTCTCCCAATTTTAGCACAAGTCCCAGCTGTTAGTAAGGACATCTGTATTGGCTTATCCCATCTGAGTGCTGTTGGCTGCTCCAGTGCTTAGGCTATTGCTGGGTAGTCTATCCACTTTATTCTCACTAGATGTTTTTGTTGCAGTTTAGTGAAACTCAGTAGCTTCTTACACCACTTCATAGAGCAGCGAAAGGCATTTCTGTGGTTGTGGGTTTGCAGATTTGCAAGTGAGAGAGGTAGATTTATTGAAGACGTTAATGAACTCTATGGATTATTACCACATTTTGTGATTATTACATATACACCTTTTCCTGATACTAGATTCTTCGAACAAAGTGTTTAGTAAACTAAATTTAAATTCTTAATTGCCATAATGCAATTTGAACCTATCTGTTCAGATCATTAGCCTAGGTATCTTGATGCCCAATCACTAACCTAACCAATTTGTTCTCAAATGCTCCCTTCAGATGAGTCCAAATAGACTGAAACCAATTAATATTTCCAGGCAATTGAATTTAACAAAATGCAACCAGTATAGCCATACAGTACTAGCCATGGTGTAAGTAATGTAAGGAGATTTATCACTGCACACATTTAGGTAACAAGATTAGTATGATTCAGGTAAACCTCGGTCAAAAATGGCAATGCTATAGAAACTCAGGAGGAAATAAAATCCAATGTACAATCTAATCTATATGTGGTGTTGAGAAAAGAAATAGCTTCAGTTCAGGAAGCTATTCTTGTCACAGAAGCAAAAAACAAATGAAAAGTTCATAAGAGTCTGGGGAGGCAAATGAATTTCTTTTGGCTAGTTGGAGAGAATAGTGAATGGGCAGTAAACCTGGATACAGGTGACAAATTGCTTCATTTAGACTAGACTCCGGTGCTCAATGTATTGTTGAACTTCAGCTGGTTTACACGAAACTGAGTACATGGTTCAGCAAACTTAAGTTTGGTGATGCACTGTGGCCACAGCATCAAGCTGGATGGAAAATGTTACATAAGAAGCAAATAGTGAAGTCTGGAACTGCAGTTTATGGAACAGTGTACTGTGAGCAGCCATTCCTTCAGTGTAAACGTTCCAACAGTGAGGATTGATCATGTAATTAATGTAGTCATTTGCAGTGTATGCCTGACTGAGATGTATTTGAAAGTTCAGATGCATAGCAGGAAAGGAGAATATGATATCAAGTTTTGAACTATTCTTGCCTCTATTTAGCCATTTGCACATTGTGACGATGGAGAGAATGGAAAATTTTGATGTAATAAATTCGAGCTTAGAATGCCGGTCATTGAGCCAAGCTCTAATTTAGCAATGCACAGTGTTCCTAAAAATTTAAATAAAGTGACAAAGAGAAAATTACCCAATTCAGAAGCCCGAGGAAACGTTTTCAAATTCCAAATTGTTATAATTCAAGGACAGTGCTAAATTCAATCGAATGAAACCTGTTAAAGTTATGCACGCTTAGGCAGATATGTGACAGCCAGGTTTATTATCAGCTTAGCTCCTGAAATGTTGCAGTGTCCCTTATCAGAGTGTAAGCTGATCTTGAAGGAGTGGAAGTTGCATAGTGGTTTGGGGAGGAGTGAACCTAACTATGGTTAAAGGTCAGAGTCCTAACATCAAGGAACACACAGTGTAAAATTACCTCACGGCATGTGTAACATCAAATCATAAGAAGGTAGCTTAATCAGCCACAAACTTAAAAGCAACAAAAAAAGGTGGGAGGGATCAGACATGTGATTATAGAAATGAAACAATAATTCACAGATCTTCACTGGTTTAAAAAGCTGCTTAAAGAGCATTTCACGAGATTGGACTGGGCATGATGAAAGTTTTGAAAGAACTGCCTCATCTCTTGATAAAATCCTTGGGACTGAAATGATAGAACTAAATAAAACAGCAATAGTAACTTGTATTTAATATCACAAAATGTCCTAAGGTTCTTAATGAGAATGTTATCCAACAAATCCTTACATCAAAGCACATGAGATATTAGATGAATATGAGCTTGTTCAAAGTAGAATCTATAAAACTGAGTAAATGTAATGAAGGAGTGAATAAGTTTAGAGGGGAATTCGAAATTAGAGGGTAGTCAGCCCAGGGAACATTTACATATTCCACTTTGGAAGTACCAAGATGTGGATCAGAACAGTGAGGATTAGCAGTTTAGAAATAAGTGCAGAGTTACAACGGGAGATTTTACCCTTTTAAGCAACTCTGTAAAAATATGCTGAAGTAGAGAAAGAGCTGCAACTTTTAAGTGTAGAAAGTTTCCCCCAGTGTGTCAAGCAAAAACATTTTTGTAGTGACTGAGAGTCTGACAATGATATTAATACTGTAGAATTTCATGAAGTCCTAAATGAACTCAATTTGAAGGATACAAGAGTGCTATTTGATTGTAAAATTCAAGATGTTCTGAGCTGAACATATATGGGACTGAGTATAATTTTTTATCTGAAAAGTATAGACATTATAAACAACTTCTGTGTCCAAACTTGCAACAACAACATGCAAATATATACAGCAATTTTAACATCAGTGAAATGTTCGACGGTACGCCACCATTCAAGGGATCTTACACTTCCTGCTTTTCAAGTTCCTATTTTCAAGCCTGCAATAAGGTTCAAGACCACATGCTAACCTGTGCAGTTGAGCTTTGAAACTATGCACAAAATGACTACTCATTTTTATTTAATAATCAGAAAAACAATCGCCATTGAACAATCCATACCCTATTTTTAAAACTCAGTCAAACAAAAGCAGTAACTTAAATGGAAGTGTGCTCTGCAGTCTGACATCCTTGGTGAAGTTTGCAAACATCTAGCTTGAGTTGTTGAAATGTTGGAAAATGAGACAGTATTGTCAATGCTATTGGTGATGTACTTTTGAATGCGAGCATCACTCCTTCCCCGCTAACCACTCCCCCCCCCCCCCCCCCCCCCAAAGAAAATTGCACAAACCAGTAAACTTGGCGAAAGTGAGGACTGCACATGCTGGAGATCAGAGTCGAGAGTGTGGTGCTGGAAAAGTACAGCATGTCAGGCAGCATCCGAGGAGCAGGAAAATTCATGTAAAAGCCCTTCACCTTCCTGCTCCTCGGATGCACCCTGACCTGTGTTTTTCCAGCGCCACACTCTCGACACAAAGCATTAAACACCAACAGTTGATATAAAACAGAAAATGAGCAAAAGATATAATTGGACAAAAGATTTTGACCTTTTCACATAACTACCTGCTACTGGGAGGTACCAAGACATTGCTTGCAGTTAAGCAAATTGGTTCAGAATCCAGCCAGTGCGGTATATTGGAATAGAAAGTAAAATGCATTTTATAACAGCAAGTGATTAACCAGCAAGAAGTTGCAGATGAGATTTCATTCCACGTCTGAAAATTTTAAGCCTTTACAGTAGGATCTTAACAAAGAACCTGAGATACTTGGGCCACAAATGCAGCCTAAGATCAAGCTTGAAGCTGAGATGAATTCTAGTGAACTTGAATGGAGATACCCCACTTACTGTCATAATTTTGTATAATGTCACATGATAATTTCAGTGTGCGGTCAAGAATTATTTGAATTTATATTCCTGAAAAAATAGAAGTATAAACTTGTATATATTTTTAGTAGTGACATTACTGAGCTGAATAATAGTCAAACAGGAATGCTTGTCAACTTGATTAAATGGAAACTCAGAGTAGTAATAATGGATGGGCCAAACTGAATAGATTAGTGATCATGATCTACAGTCAACTGATTTGGAAATGCCAGGGTTGGACTGGGGTGTCTAACTTTAAAAATCCAGATGAAGGAGCAATGTTCCAAAAGCTCGTGCTTCCAAACAAACCTGTTGGGCTATAACCTGGTGTTGTGTGATTTTGTGCCTGGTGGCACAGTGGCTCAGTGGTTAGCACTGCTGCTCACAGTGCCAGGGACCTGGGTTCAATTCCCACCTCTGGCACCTGTCTGTGTAGAGTTTGCACATTTTCCCCGTGTGTGGGTGGGTTTCCTCCGGGTGCTCCGGTTTCCTCACATAGTCCAAAGATGTGCAGGTCAGGTGAATTGGCCATGCTAAATTGCCCCATAGTGTTAGATGCATTAGTTAGGGGTAAATAAAGGTTGGGGGAATGGGTCTGGGTGGGTTACTCTTCAGAGGGTCGGTATGGACTTGTTGAGCCGAAGGGCCTGTTTCCATACTGTAGGGAATCTCATCTAATCTTTTAACTTTACACCAATCATCTAATATCTGTTGACTGTACAATGAGAACACACTGAATTTTGACTGGATTGTTGATGCTGTACTTAGAGCTCACTGGATTGAAACTGGTTTGTTGATGGTGTAATTAGAGTTCATAGATTTTGACAAGTGTTGCTGCTGTGTTGAGAGCATACTGGATTTTGACAAGATTGTTTATGGTGTAAGGGCACACTAGAGTTAGACTAGATTCTTGATGGTGTAATTAGAGCGTGTTTGACTATTGATGGTGTAGTGAGAGTATGCTGGATTTAAATAGTTTGCTTTTACCTGTAGTTACAGTATACTGAGCTTAGAATGAGATATTTGATCTTGTAATGAGAGCTTACTAGCATTAAACAGACTGCTTTATCCTGTAGTTACATGCTTGGGGTTAGAAAGAGAATATTTGTCTGTAATTATAGTACGCTGCATTTAGAAAGGAATATTTGCCTCTGTACCACATGCCAAGGTGAAAATCAACTATTTTAATCTGTAATTACAGCACGATGGGGTTGAGAGGAATGTTAAAACTCTAATCTTGTAACTGAATTAATGTCTGCCATGTACACTGACATATGTTAATAAATTTAAAACTATTTTCTCTGTTAGCTGAAACTGTCTTTTGGAAGTTAAGACACATGTCTTTCTTGTAGCATTCCCCTTTGAATGTTACAGAATTTTCTGGGAGTGAACAATAATGTACAAGTGACCTGGGGATAGGAGTCCTCAGAAATTAGCTTTCCCTGCTGAATTTCCTAATGAATGTGATACTGAGGCCCTGGAGAAAAGTTTGTCTGCTGTTGTTGAAGTACTGTCCATTCTTGAAGTGACTGCAACATGTTATTTTATCATTCATTGATGTGGTGTGACTCCCTAACCCATGGCCCTGCTTGGAGGAAATGCTGCTTTTGTTGGAAGACATGATGCTTCAGGACTGTGGGAGGTGAACTGTTTATAAAATGGGTTAAAAAAAGAACTATGGAGCTGAAGAGCATGTGGCTGTGTTTAATCTGTTTAGAAGGATTAGTATCAGAATGTTAGATGCTTGCCCTCCTGGTTTCTCACTGTGCCTTGGCCTGGATTTGTGCTGAAGTTGAGGGATTTTTCCATCAACCATATAACGCAGGATATTTTGCATTTCTGCACAGAGCAGAGAAAATGTCTGGTGCTAGAGTGCTCATTGTTGGGCTAATCTCAATATTCCGCCCAAGTTTGGTACCTATATTATTTATCTCGGACTCCACTTGCGAGGTACAAAGGTTGCCTAACTTGATCATTGAGAGCAATGTATCCAGTCTGGAATTGGAATACATTTATTGTTAGGCAATAATGATAAATATATTGAAGTATTAACCCCTCTCAATCTTTTGTTTCAGAAGTACATTATAACCTCTTCAGTCTGGCACATGTGGAACCAAGTTATTTCTGGATTATAGCAAGACATTTGAGTACCTAACCATCTGTGTGTAAGAGGGAAGTCATGTGACGCAGTGGTAGCATCTCTTCAACTGAGCCAAAGCTGCAGGTTCAAGTCCCACCACAAGGCATGATGGTCATGGAACATGAGTCATGAATATGCTCAAACAAGCTGGTTATCAATCTGTAAAATCTTAACATGCTTCTGCTAGATAGTAATAGAGGATGGTCCTCCTGGTCAGCCAGAAGCATGAAGTAGCTGCCATGTGCCAACCTTGCCACATTATATAACTCTATGTGCAACTTTTTGCCATCTACAAGAGTCATCCTCTGAGTGAGCACCACACACGTGTTCTCTCTTTCGCACATGTGTGAGCTTCAGACAACATAATAAACACTAATATTTATCTGGCTTACAAGATGATAAAGCTGTCATAAAAATGGTTTCACTATTTGAAAAACTGGGCAGTAACTTACTGGGATGGGATAGGTGGGTGATAAGTTGGTGGCAGGTAGAAAGCTAGAGAATAACCTTTCCCCCCACCCCCACCCCGAGCCAAGGATTGGGCTAACTTTACTGCAGTGTGGAATTGCTGTCCATCAGTGGCGGGAGGTGTCAGCTGATCAGGTGTATACCTGGCACTGTCAAGATCAGGAGACCTGATGGAACATCAGACCCACATAACTTGGACTTGGCAGAGTGAGTTAGCAAAGAGTGTTGGATTGGAAGGAAGATGAATACTATCGTGGTAGTTGTGTTCTCAGTGGTTGTAGGGCACCTTCCAAACATAGCATCTATTTTACAAAGCACTCCTTTAAAAAAGAAAACAGGCTGTCCACTTCTGCCTGACTGCCCATGCCAACTGCTTTTTGGTAAATGCAGTGTAACATTGAGATCAATTGAATTTTTAATAAACTAGAGTCATAAGCACAGAAACAGACTCTTCAGTCCAACTAGTCTGTGCCAAACATAATCCCAGATTAAGCTAGTCCCACCTGCCTGTGCTAGGCCATATCTCTCCACACATTTCTTATTCAGAGAGCCCGAGCAAAACGAGAATCAATGGGTATTGGGGGGGGAAACTTTCCGATGGTTGCAGTCATACCTGACACATAGGAAGATGGTTGTGGAGGTCAGTCATCTCAGCTCCAGGACATCTCTGCAGGAGTTTCTCAGGGTAGTTTCCTAGGCCCAATCATAGTCAGCTGCTTTATCGATGACCTTCCCTCTATCGTAAAGTCAGAAGTGGGGATGTTCGCTGATAATTGCACAATGTTCAGCACCATTTGTGACTCCGCAGACATTGAAACAATCTGTGTCCAAATGCAAAAAGATCTGGACAATATCCAGGCTTGGGTTGACCAGTGGCAAGTAACATTCATGCCACACGAATGTCATGCTATGATCATCACCAACAAGAGACAATCTAATCACTACCCCTTAACATTCAATAGTGTTACCATCACTAAATCCCCCACTATCAACATCTTGGGAGTTATCATTGATCAGAAACTCCACTGGACTGGCCGCATAAACACAATGGCTACAAGAGCAGGTCAGAGTCTAAGAATACTTCAGTGAGTAACTTGCCTCCTGACTTCTCAAAGCCTATCTACAAGGCACAAATCAGGAGTGTGATGGAGTACTCCCCATTTGCCCGGAGGAGTGTAGCCCCAATAACACTCTAGGAGCTTGACAATGTCCTGAGCAAAGCAGCCCGCTTGATTGGCACTGCATCCACTCCGTCAACCACAGATGCTGAGTAGCAGCAGTGTGTACTATCTACAAGATGCATTGCAAAAGCTCACCAAAGATCCTCAGACAGCACCTTCCAAACCCATGACCACTTCCATCACAAGGGGAAGGGCAGCAGATATATGGGAACTATCCAATTGAGCTTTAGATTGTTTAATAACCCTATTCAATATAAGTGATGTATTTTGGAAGGTGAAATAAAGATAATACAAATATTGAACTTGAAAGATATTAGCAGAGTAAAATAACTTGAAAGAGATGAGGTCCACACATGTCTCAAAGTGGGAAAATAAATAATTAAAATTAAAGAAAAAAATCACAACAAATCATAAAAGTCAAATTGTAAACAGGGCTATATACAGGTAGAAGATCCTTTATCTGAAAATCCAAAAACCGAAAAGCTCCAAAATCCGAAGGTTTTTTGTGATTTTTTTCCTCATTAACAAGGTTATTTAGCGAGCAAACAGTTAACCCAAGTCAACACCGACTCAATGCGTGTCACTCAGATGCAACGTGGGCCAATCACATTCTTACTTAGAAGTCTGTTCCTCCGGTAAGATTTTAAAAAGTCTCACCATTAAATTGTCACTAATTCTGAAAACCGAAAAATTCTGAATTCTGAAAAATAGCTGGTCCCGAACATTTCGGATAAAGGATTTTCTACCTGTAATGCAAAAACACAAAAGGTTTATTACTAAACCCAGATAATTAATTTTTAGGTCACAGTACTAAATAGTGCCTTGTTTAAAGTTAAACTTCTTTGAACTAAAATAAATTAGGCTGCCCTATTGAGGTCAAGGAATATCAAGAGACTATCTAATTTGTGGTGCTCACTGTCATGATGTGTTTGCAGTAAGTTGGGAAAAACCTTTCCTTTTGGTGAGAAAATATTTCGAAACAATAGATTTAAGATCAAAGAGCAACCAGATTTTTGTAAAGCAGGTTGTTAGGACTTTAAAAGTCCGATCAGAACGAGTGGTGGAGGTGGGCTCCAGAATAAAACAGTAATAAACTAGGATGAAGTGATAACTCTTTCAGAGAACAGAGGCAGTTGTAATGGGTGAGATGGCCTCTTTGTTGAAAATGGTTGGGATTCATTAAGTAAAGGTTGAATCGTAAGGATGGTGAGGTCTTGCTTTGTTTTAGGGTTTTGGGTTGGAATTTCTGTCAGACATTGAGTTATAGCCTAAACCTTGGACAACCAATCACAAAATAGTTCTGGAAGCCCATTGGTTCCTTGTCTATCTCCCCCAACTTGGTACGCAGTCAGAGATGTTGGAAAAAATCTGAAGCTAATTTTAATCCTTCCCATCAATCTATCTATTCTCCATAAAATATCACTCTACCAACTGTTTTATGTCTGGTCCTTTGTTTCATTTTTCTGTTACAGAATATGGCCTTTCGCTGGGCCAGCATTACCCATCCATAATTGCCCTTGAGAATGTGTGAAGTGTAGAATTAATTTATATTACTTGAAGGTGAATAGAGGAATGTATAGGGCTGGAGCGGGCAATGACTGCTCAGTTGCCTGATCACAAACATTGAAAAAATGCCACACAGTATGCAAAGCTTGGTGGAGTTGTGGATAGTGAGGAGGATTGTCAGAGAATACAGCAGGATATAGATCAGTTGGACGCAAGGGCACAAAAATAGTGGATGGAGTTTAATCTGGACAAATGTGAGGTGATGCATTTTGGAAGATCAAGTACAGGTGGAAATTATGCAGTGAATGGCAGAACCCTTTGAGTAATGATATGCAGAGGGATCTGGTGTGCATGTCCACAGAACACTGCAGGTGCCAGCGTAGGTACACAAGGGATTAAAAAAGGCTTATGGCATGCTTGCCTTCATTGGAAGGGGCATTGAGTATAAAGACAGGTAAGTTATGCTGCAGCTTTATAGAACTTCAGTTAGGCCACATTTGGAATATTGTGTACAGCTCTGGTCAGCACACTACCAGAAGGACGTGGATGCTTTGGAAAGGGTGCAGAAAAGGTTTACCAGGATGTTGCCTGGGAAATGGGGGATTTTAGTTATGAAGAAAGATTGAATAGACTGGGTTTGTTTTCACTGGATCTCAGGAGAATGAGGGGGCGACCTAATACAAGTTTATAAGATTGTGAATGACATGGATAGAGTGGAAAGTATGAGTCTTTTTTTTCAGGGTGGAGGGCTCAATTACTAGGGGACACAGGTTCAAGGTGTGAGGCAGGGATGTTTAAAAGAGATTTGCAAGGCAAGTTTTTCTCACAAACTGGTGAGTGCCTGGAATGCGCTGTCAGTGGAGGTGGTAGAAGAAGACACAATCACAGCATTTAAGAAAAACCTGGATGAATGCATGAATAGGAAGTGATTACAGGGACATGGATCCTATAAGTGAAGACCATTTTAGCATGGAGGGGCAAAATATGTCAGCACAGACCTGGAGAGCTGAAAGCCTGTTTTTTTTGAACTGTTTTGTTCTTTGTTCAGTTTATTGTAATGGTCGGCACTGAGCAGTTTATTCCATGCATTTACCATGTGTGTGTTTTATTATGGCCAGCATCAAGATACTAATCACTCAGAGCCAGCTTGGCTGGGTAAGATGAGCCTTTTACACACCTAACACTACATTCCTGAAGCAACAGTTCTACTCAGAACTGCATTGCATTGGAAGCCCCTAGCACTACAGCAGAACCACTTCCAGGATGCTTTTGAACATCCCTAAAGAACTTGAGCGTCCCCACTAAATCATTGGTGTCCCCAGCATGTGACTGACTCAACTGGAGATGGTTCATTCAGGAAGACTCAAAACATGTCGAGAGATTTCATTAAGAACACACTGGTGAAGTAGAAGTGTGAGAGATAGGAGACAAACCTCTGATCAAGCTATTCACCTGGCCCTTCAACCATCATCACCTGCCCCACCAGTGACATTTTTGAGGACCAATTGAAACAAAGTGGAAGGAGGTCACTCTCCGTTCAGAGGAACTGCCTAAGTGTGTGTGTGTGTGTGTGTGTGTGTGTGTGTGTGTGTGTGTGTGTGTGTGTGTGTGTGTGTGTGTGTGTGTGTGTGTGTGTGTGTGTGTGTGTGTCTTTGTATGCATTTGTTCTATATAAGTGTCTAAACTGAATTAGCTACTCCTGAGCCAAGGAACCTATTTTTTTTCTCTCCATTCCAGAGTTGGAGGTACTGACTTTAACATAATATAAAACATACAAAATTCTGGGGATTATATATGATTGAATTAAATATAGAACAGCAAAGTAATGTTGAATTTCTCTAATATGACAAATTGGGTCATGCGACAATAGTTGTAGTTCTAGACAATCCATTATTGAAAGAATACTGCAGATGTGGAAAAAGTACAAGTACAGTGATAGGACTGAAGTAGCTCAGAAAAGGAAACACAAACTGTATCTAGAGTGAAGTAGATTGAAAGGGAGTGGTGGATTGGGGTATATTGTTACAACTTGTTGGGCTAGTGTACTGGAAATTGAGCACCATTATTCTTGGAATTATCACCTGACCTTCAGACACAAGTTGATGGAAGGCACAAGCCAGGTTTCTGTACTGAACAAGAATTGCTATTTAATACCAGTAAGTGGACTCGAGCTACAGGTAAATGGTTATAAACCATTGGCAAATAATAATACTGATTTAAAACTCTAATCCTCTTGTAAACTCCCTGTCAAATACAGACAGCCAAACAGACAGGGTGAAATAGAGTAGATTAGATGAGATTCCCTACAGAATGGAAACAGGCCTGTTCGGCCCAACAAGTCCACACCGACCCTCCGAAGAGTAACCCACCCAGACCCATTCCCCTACCCTATATTTACCCTTGACTAATGCAGCTAACACTGGGCAATTTGGCATGGCCAGTTCACCTTACCTGCACATCTTTGGATTGTGGGAGGAAACTAGAGTACCTGGAAGAAACCCATGCAGGCACACACACAGTCTCCTGAAGTAGGAATTGAATTTGGGTCATTGGCGCTGTGAGGGAGCAGTGCTAACCACTGAGCCACTGTAACACCCCAATAGGTTATGAAGAGTGGAGAAAAATAGGAAAGACAGTTCAGTAGGCTTTGTTCCCAGATTCTGTTGTTGAAATTATCCTTCTGCTGGACAGCGCATTGCATCAGTTGTCTTTCTTTGGATACTTTCACAGGTGGATAAGAGACAGAAGGTGGCTGGTTCACTCATAAAAGTCTCTGACTTATTAGTTAGAAGTTGCACCTTACAGTAATTGTTGCAGGGATGATAACTTGGTTTACTTCAGGCTCACTATAGGTTTTGACTGCAGAGAACAGAGAGACCACTCTTGAGTGGAGGAAGAGCTGAACATTTCTGTCTCTCTCTAACCTGTTCCTGGCTCCAAGTTGCTCAGTTACCCGAGAAGCAATCTCACAGATGTTAGCAGGCACAAAGGTCTTTATCATTAATAACTGGTCACTCATCATAGACCAACAACTTCTTGTTGCCAGCGAAAGCTGCATCTTTACACCATAGGCTCCAAATTTTTGCATGTCAAACTTCAATTACTCCTGGTTCAAACAGTTGTTTAAAAGATACTTGCAATGGGTTTGGATTGTTAGGTTTCAAAACATACAGCCGTCCTCGCAATCACATTTTCAAAAATAAAGCTCCTTGTCATTTCTATCCCCAGCTTTTAAAAAAAACTGAAAAGGCTCCTTACAATGCAAATAGATCTTTTTAAAGATACAACTGTTTTCATGAGAGTAAATAATGAAGCGTATTTCCACAAATTGTT